>NC_092873.1:478944922-479269695 GCF_028372415.1 Notamacropus eugenii | reverse complement strand
AATATGAACAGCTTGGGTGAGGAAGAACTGCTAATTTGTCAAAGAGCTGTTGGGAAAAATTTAAGCCATTTGGAAGAAATTAAGTTTAGGCCATAATCTTTTGTTACTATACACCAAGACAAGCTAAGAATAGATATGGCTACCTGATTATAAAATATCATACCCTTAAAAAAATTAGAAGACAAGATTAAGTACATTATACAGTTGCAGATAAATTCTTAAACCAAATGAATTACAGGGGAAATTTAAAAAAAATAAAATCTGTATTTGATTATATGAAATTGAGGAGCTTTTGTAGGAGCAAAACCAATGTAGCTTAGGTAAGGAAAGGCATAGATTGGGGAAAAATTATTGTTATCAGACACCTCTGATAACAGTACAGTATCCAAAATACATAAATGTACTGACAAAAATATAAGACCAAAAAGTATTCTTCCAATAGATAATGTAACAAAGAATGTGAAGTTTTTGAAAGAATTATAGGCTGTTATTGATTATATAAAAAATTACTCTAAATTACCCAAAAGGAAGACAAATATAAAATCATAACCTCTCAATTTGGATGTTAGTTGGAGCCCAATTTAAAGGATACAGAATAGGTATATGTTAAGAGGAAATAAACAACTGATCTTGATATTTAAATATAAATACCTAGCAAAATAAAACTAAAAAAAAATTGGTTTTAAAGCTACAAAAACAGAATATTAAAGGAATCAAGTTCCTCATAGAACCCAAAACAAATGATAAGAAAAAACTAAAATAAAAATGAGCAAAATAAAGAATTGCAGTATTATAAAATCTTTTAGAGGAAGGTTCCCAAACTTATTTGGCCTACTGCCCCCTTCTCAAAAAAAAAAAAAAATTACTCTGCTCCTCTGGAAATCTACTTTCTTTAACCTTTTACTGTTTTTTTGTTTTTTTTTTAAAGATTTGCATCATTTCAAAAAAATTGAAATGATACATCTTAAATTTAATAATTTATTGTAAATACATTTTTCCTGCATTGAAATCTTGATGATGCAATATTGCATCATGTAACCACATAGTATTGTGTTGTAAACAAGTCATTACATGCATATATTCCTGCTGTTGAGGCCAGGGAACTGTAATGTTGAGGTTTGGGGTGCTCAGGACCCCAAAATATGGACACGCCTGGTCCTGCCAAATGAATTTGACTCAAGACTTTTTCCAGCCAAAGTCAAACAAAGTTTATTAAAGATTCGCTATATTGGGTTGACTCTTAAGAAGCCTAACCATTTGTGACGCTTGTATTGTCAAGCAGGCCAGATAGCATCTCAACTAGACAGAATCAGAGATGGATTGAATCTGAGTGCCTTCATAGAGATGAGATGGAATTTATACAGAAAGAGATGGGGGGGAGGGAGAGAGATGACGATCTAGAGGTGGTCTAGTAGTCTTGAGAGGAGGGTCTAAGGAGGATCTTGATGAGACTGGGGTAACTAGTGATGTAATCAAGGGTAGGAAACAACTGGAGGCAATTGGGAGGTATGGGATAATGGAGGGCTGGGGTAGGAAGTAGGTGGGGCAATCCAAAGGTAACAAGACAGTGGAGGTCCAGGCTAGGTTAAGGGTAATAGATTTGAATATGAAAGGTCAGATTAAGTGGGATGATTCAAGATTCAAGGAGGTTCCCAGAGTCTGTACTTCATCACTGCCAGTGCATGCTGGATTTCCCAAAGCTCCATGCTTGCCTGTGAACACTTGCTTGTTAAGACCTGTCAGTGACCTTGACCACTGATAGGTTATACATTTACATTTCGTGTGTTTAATGGAAAATAATGTAATCGCTACTACCTTAGCTCTGTTACACACCAGATGAAACATGTATGAACGGGTTTTTCAAAATTTACTTCTTTCCTTATGCTTCCACTGCCCCTTATTTTTATTCAGCACCCCCCAATTACATCCAAGGCTACTAATCACTCCCCTGCATCACTCCAGTGCTCCCCAGGGAGCAGTATCACATTTAGAGAACCAAATTAAAGTGGCAAAAGGAAAACTTTAGAATATATTCTGAAAGATGTCCTCAATTCGTAAAAATTAAGGAAAAATTAGCAATGACACGAAAAGCACAAGACTTAAAAAATAATCTTGCTCATGCTAACCACTGTTGTAATAAACTACGTGGGCTGAAAGGAAGCTTGAATGGTTGAATTCTTTTGAGGCAGACATGTGCATCTTGCTCTTGCATTTCTGAGTTCCCAAGGCTTCTAGACCTCAACAGTTCAGACTCAGATGGAAGACTCTGTGTCAGGGCTAATCCTTTATTCTTCTTGTATCATGTAGCCAGCCCTCTGCTATCAAGAGCAAACATGGAGGACCAGTAGAGCCTCTACCAAATAGAAGCAACAGTTTTTCAATCAGAAAGTTAAATGCTACACGATCTTTGGCTCTGAAAAAAGAGACCTCATAATTTTTCCTTGATTCTCCCATATTTATTTTGTTCATGGTTTATTGATGTTTATGTTTGTAATATCACTACCACTTCCTAATAACTTTCCCTCAAATTAAATAATCCTCCCTTGTACTAACGAATATCCCTTAAACAAAAGAAACCATCCCAGCTACAGCATCCGACAAGGTGTGTGCAGCAGTCCTTCTACCAAAAGGCTGAAAGTACACATCATCATTTTCAGTTCCCAGGAGCCAAAATTGGTGCTTGAATTTAATCTCAATTCTAATGGCCTGCAGGGTTGTTTAATTCATTTTGTGACTATCTATAAATCAATTTTTTAATTTAATTTTTTTTCCCTTTTACACTATAGTGATTTTCTCCTAAATTCCTCCCCTCCCATTTAACTCTTCCTGTAGCAAAGAAAATTTCATTTACAAAACCAACTAGTAAAGCAGAGAATATCCACCACATTGAATATCCATAGTCCCTATCACTCAACTGAAATCAGTCAGTCATTTATTTAGTGCCTTTTATTTGCCAGGCACGAGGCAATGGTGAATAAAGACAAAAAAATGAAACAATCCCTAATCTCAAGAAGCTTACTTGTTGTAGGGTAAGTGAGTGTGTATAATAGCTAGCTTTTTTACATAGCTAATTTATACAGTGCTTTGAGGTCCGCCAAGCACTGTACATGTTATTTCACCGGATCCCCACAACAGCTCTGAGAGGTGCAGGTTATTGTTTGTTATCCTTATTTTACAGATAGAAAGTTAAGATTGAGAGGCTGACCAGGAGCTCATGGTTAGAAAGTGTCTGAGACTGGATTTTGAACTCAGGTATTCCTGACTCCCAAGTCCAGTAGATCATACTGTACCCCTCAGCTCCACATGTGTATACATGTACACATATAGATTTATCAAGTATATGCAATATTAAATTAAATATATACAATATTAAATATAAAATCTGGGCAATGAATTAAATAGAAGATTTGGGGAAGAGGTGGTATGAGGTGGGAGGTCAGGACAGGCTTTGTGTAGAAGGTAGTAACTTGAGGGCTTTGTAGGAGTGTTAAAAAAAGTGAGGAAGGCGTACATTTCTGGCATGGTCATGGGAGATAGTGTGCTGTATTTGAGGAACAGAGAGAAGGCCAGTTTGGCTGAACTGAAAGAAGGACTGTATACTTTTTTTTCCTAATAAGTTCTTTCACGCCTCTAGATTCTCTAGGATTCATGACAATCCATCATAATTTAACTACTTTTTTAGTGCTCTGTTTATATTATTGTTCATATATATGATTTTCTTGGTTCTATTTTAATTCTCCATCATTTTATACAAATCTCATTTTTCTCTGAGTTCCTCATTTTCATCATTTTACTGTACAGTAAGATTCCAGTATATTAATATGTATTGTTGTTGTTTAGCCATTCAGTCCTGTCCAACTTTTTGTGGCCCTATGGACCATGGGGTCCAGGAGGTTTTCTTGACTAAGATACTGGAATGGTTTACTATTTCCTTCTCTAGTGAATTAAGGCAAACAGACATTAAGTGAATTCCCAAGGTCACACAACTATTAAGTGTCTCTGGCCAGATTTGAATTCAGGGCTTCCTTAGTTTAGGCCCAGTGCTTTGTCCACTGAGCCATCTAGCTGCCCCATGTAATATATACAACAGTTTAATAAACCTTTCCTCAACCAGTGCTATACTTCGTTTCCCATTGTTTTGTCATCTTTTTGGTTTGGTTTGGTTTTCTTGATAACACAGTGCTTCCGTGACTACTTTGTTTACTTAGTTTCTTTTCTTTCATTGATCTCACTGGGGAAGACACACAATTGAGTGGATCAGTTCCTCAATAAATAATTGTTAAGGGCCTAACGTGTAGTGGGTGCTAGTCTAAACCTCGGAGGTACGCAGACAAAAGTGATGTGTGTCAGAAGACATGAATATTATGCATTGTTTGAAGCATACTTTTCCAACCTTATTATCTGTTATTCCACTTCCTTTGCACTCTGAAATGTAGCCAACCTGGACTTTTGTTGCTCTCCTCTCCATTCATTTTCTCTAGCTATCAGCTATCCTTGGGATATATTCTTAGTTGTGCTTCCTAGAATCTCTTGTTTCCTTCAGATCTCAAGTCAAGCACCACCTTTTCCTGATCTCCCCAGCTCCTAGTTTTTTCCTTCCCCCAAATACCTAATATTCATTTCAAACAATCGGTTCCATGTATGTATTCCTATGTAAACATCTCCACCAATAGAAAAGTTCCCTGAAGGTAAAGACTTTTTCTTTTTTGTCTTTGTATCCTCACTGCCTAGCATAAAATGTTGACTGATTCTTTGAAGATGTAAAATCATACTGGTTGTTCATAATCCAAATACTTCTTTGTGAGGTGGTTCTAGCACCAAGCCAGGTTACAGATAAATAACTCCAGTGTTAATTTCATTTTCATTTTTCATTATCATTTCTTTGTAGGATTCCACTATGATTATATTGAAACATATTTGGCTGGAAGCATTTGAGGTTCTGTTGCCAACTCATGATGTATTCTCTAGGCAGTTGGCCAGGCAGTCACATTTTCTTTGAAATATAATTTCTAAGCTCAGTTCTGTGTTATGAATGTTTTGCTTTCTGTTACAGAACCCCAGTAATTTAGTAGAATCACAGAATTTTATATGTGGAAGGGATCTTAGAAATAGTGTCTAAGATTCATTTCTTTTGTAGTGCCAGCTTCATTGTACTGTTGGGGAGACTTCAAATGAGATAATATTTGTAAAGTGCTTTGTAAACTTTAAAAGGCTATGTAAATGTCAGATATCATTTTTATAATTGATGATGGTTGAATCTTTGCTAGGTCTCTAGAATTTGCCCCCAGACCATTAATTCTTCCTAATTGATAGTTTTGTAACTTGTTTGAAGTCTCAACAGTTATTGACTTAATAGCTGAGTCTTGTTCATTCTTTTAGCTTTAAGTACTTAAATGCTATGTCATTCAGCATATCACGGAATGGGCTTTGCCTCAGTCAGACTGAAACCTGGGAAAGACCCTAATTTAACAAAAGGCCAAGGTCTCCCACTGCATCCAGGGCCATCTCCAGTGCCCTGATCTATTTCTTGCCACTGGACTCAGATGATCCTGGAGGAGAGAGTGAGGCTGGTGACTTTGCACCGTCCTCCCTCACTTAAATCCAGTTCACTTACAAATCATAACATCACCTTCATGACATCATAGTCCTCTTTGAGAACAAAGGACAAATACTGAACAATAGATAGTTTCATTAGCAATGGTATCTTTAAACATAATATAACCCTCTCATTGATCTCTTTAACCTCTCTGTATTTACCAATAACTTCTCTGAAATATAGTCTATTTTTTTAGATTCTGCTGATAGAATAAATTCTCTTCTAACTTTTCAGTTTAAATTTGGTGTGAATCTTTATGTTTTAAACATGTTTCTTATAGTCAGGCAGTAAACATTGACTATGGACCATGGGGTCTGGGGTTGTTTTTTTTTTTTGACAAAGATACTGGAGTGTTTTACTATTTCCTTCTTCTACTATGTGCCAAGTGCTGGAATACAAATGTAAATAAAGACAAAGGCAGCCCTTGCCCTTTAATAATCTAATGAGGTAAGACAACATACAAAAAATAAGGTACCTGCATGATGGAGAAATCCAAAAATAGTGCAACTAGTGGGAAATTTGGAGAGGACTGTACTCACCCACCTCCTTAAATAGAGGCCCTCCAGTCAGAGAATCCAATCGGAGGAACAGAGAGAGGGTATTGATAAGGTATGAGTACCAGGACTGATTCAGACTTGTAGGACAATGAGATTTCCAAAAGATGAATTTCTTGGGGAAGGAAAGGTGCAGTAGAGAAATGGAAAGAAGTCTGAAAACAGAGTAGCTGGTAGAAAGTGAAGAAAAGACTCCTTAAGTAGAGGCCCTAGGGTTTCCGGTTAAATTAAAATTAGATTTTTATTGACTAACTGGAGCCCATGAACCTGCCCTCCAGTCAAAAGATCCAGTCATAGTATCAGATGGTACTAATGAGCTGTGAGTACCAAGGTTGTTTCAGTCAACAACATTCTTAGGTGTTGCTTTCTGATTCAGTCTATCTCCCTCTTCGATTTTATGGGTGAATTAATCTCATTCAAATTCATGATTATGAGAGTTTAAAGCTGAGAGGGTGAAGGAGATAAGAGAATATTTTAATAGAATTTGATTTTAAAAAAAACAAAACAACTTAAATTATATGTCCATGACTGGTTTTCCAGGTCAGTTATTTTGAGAGTAGACATTTCACATACTTGAATTTGTCTGTAATGACTGTTTTTGTACCATTGAACTGTTCTGCTTCCATTTTACCTCCCCTTCACCTCAAATTGACCACATCTCTTTGCTAAGGAGTTCCAAGTTCCCTTCTAAGTTGTCTGTTCCACTGCTTGTCTTTTCCTTCAGTTCCTTTATTAAGGCTTTAAACCATTCATCAAGTCTTTTCTGAAATTCTTGAAGAATTATTCTCTTTCTCTGTAGTTTTATCCTGGGAGACACATATCATATGGAGCATTTTTTCATTGTATTAGTAGTTTTCCTTTGTTTGGTCATTTCCTCACTTTGTCTACTCTTTTCTTACTACCTGGGAGTCCGATTAGGAGGTTATTGTAGTTATTTAGACAAGAAGTAATGAGTGCCTGAACCTGAGTTGTGACTGAATGAGCAGAGAAAAGGTCCTGGATTCAAGAGATATATAGAAGTGAAATTAACAGCTCTTAGCAACTGTTCAGATATAGGGATGAGGGAGAAGTTGTGGGTGAATTAAAGATTATATATCTCAGTGACTAGAAAGATGGTAGATATCCTCAAT
The DNA here is from genome assembly GCF_028372415.1 of Notamacropus eugenii. Taxonomy (NCBI): domain Eukaryota; kingdom Metazoa; phylum Chordata; class Mammalia; order Diprotodontia; family Macropodidae; genus Notamacropus; species Notamacropus eugenii. The sequence goes on along the minus strand of NC_092873.1, from coordinate 479,262,415 downwards.
AGAAATAGAAAAGTTTAAAGGAAAAACAAATTTAGGGAGAAGATGAGTTTCATTTTGATCATACTGAGGTTAAGATGACTATGAAATGTCCAAGTGGAACTGTCCAGAAGACAGTTGGTGCCATAAGACTGAAACTCAAGAGATGAGGGCTGTGTTCATAAATCTAGCATTCATTTTTGTGGAGAAGATAATTGAAATTCTGGGACTCATTGAAGTTACCAAAAGATAAAATATGGAAAGTGAAAGGAAGAGCATTGGATAGAGCTCTGAGGGTACTCACAACCTTAGGAGATGAGACTTAGATGATAATTCAGCAAAGGAAACCTAGTAGGAATGGTCAGTCTAATAAGAGAGGTGAACTTAGAGGGCATAATGTCATAGGAGAAGATTGAGTATCCAGGATAAAGTGGGGGAGGCCAACAGTGTTTAAAGCAACGTCATAGGTGTACATAGAGTGTGTGCCATATGGGTCTGGATATGTTGACCTGTTCTCTGTGAATGCCTGCATTCAGCAGAGATGTCAAGCAGAATGAGAACTGAGAAAAGGCCATTTGATTTAATAATTAAGAGGTCACTGATAACCTTGGAGAGAGTAGTTTCAGTAGGATAATGAGAATTAGAAGCCAGACTTATAGGGAATGATGAATTGTTGGAAGGTGAGAAAGTTGAGACAGTGACTATGCAACATCTGTAATTGTAATACTTACTCATACTAGAAGTGTTAAAATTCCCAAATTTGCAGTTTTTCTTCCATTAGTTGCATTTTTCATTAGTAAGTTACCTTTTTTTATATTTTGATTATTTTTGCCACATTCATTATCTTCTTACCCTCACATTCCCCTTTTCAGAAGTGAACAAATGAAGCTCTCATAACAAATATATAACAAATACCCATGTTGTCTGTGACTCAGTTCGAATTTTAAGTCTGTCACCTCCAAATCAGGAGCTGTGTGGCATGCTTCATCTTCAGTTCTCTGGACTCATGATTTATCATTCTTTTGATTAGAGTTCTAAATCTTTGAAAGTTTTTTCTTACAATGTTGTTTTCATTTTTTAAATTAGGCTCCCATTTCTGTTCACTTTACTTTGCATGTGTTCATAGAGTGTTCCTGGTTTTCTCTGAAACTGTCCATTTCATCATTTCCACAGTAATATTCCATTACATTAGTATACCATAATTTGTTTAGCCATCTTCTAACAGATGGCCACCCTTAATGAAAATACAATATAATAGATAATGTTAATTTGTGGTTTTCTGAGTCTGTGTGCAGCCCATAAGAACCTGTTTCTGTTTGAGTTTGACACAATTGTTCTAGAGTCTCATTTCTTCAGATGGTTAATTTTAATTGTCTTACATTGATTCTTCATAAGCATGATTTTTAGTCTGAATGTTTTTAAGCTGTCTTCTCCACATATTATCCCCTATGACATCTCTACTTTCTCACTTCCTATGAACTACAAGCATTCCCAATTCTCCCTTATCCTCAAAAAAAGCTTCATTTAATCTATCTGTCCTCACTAGCTATTGTCCTATATCTATTTCACCTCCTTTTTTGTGGCTAAGGTGCTTCCACTTCTTTTCTTCCCATTCTTTTCTTAATTCTTTGTAGTTCAGCTTCCATCCTCATCATGCAACCCAAGCCACTCTTTCTGAAATTACTAATGATCTCCTTGCTGTTCCTCAGACATAATTCTCCATCTCTTTATTTCAGGCATTTGCACTGGCTGTCCACCATGTCTATAGCTCTCTCCCTCAGAACTTTACCTCCTGGCTTCCCTTGCTTCTTTGCAGTCTCAGCTAAAGTCCCTGCCTTCTTCAAAAAGCCGTTTCCTAGTGTTTCTTAATCTTAGACTACCCTCACTTTATTCTGCATATGTCTAGTTTGTACCTAGATGTTTGCGTTTTGTGTCTCTTATTGGATTGTGTGCTTCTTGAGGGGAGGGATGGTTTTTTGTTTTTCTTTGTACTTTTCTACTCTTAGTAAAGTGCCTGGTAGATAGTAGGCTCTTAATAAATTGACTTCTGCTTGCTATTCAAAGCCTTTTGTAACATAGCATCCTCCAGTTTTCTTCCACCTTATTCCCTTCTAACCCTGACCTCCTTGCTCTTCCATGACCATCACATTCTCCCCACTCCAGACATTTTCTCTGGTTGTTCCCCATGCCTAGAATACTTTCCCTTCTCTCTACTCATTAGCTTCCTTGACTTCCTTTAAGGCCCAGCTTTTACAGGAAGGAAGCCTTTCCCAACCCCTCTTGATTCTGCTGCTTTCTCCCTTGTTTCCTGTTTATCCTGCATATAGCTTGTTTGTACATATTTGTTTGTTTGATGTCTCTCCATTCGCTTGTAAACTCCTAGAGGGCAGGATTTTTTTTTTTTGTCCCCTTTTGTATCCCTATTGCTTAGTACAATGCATATAGTAAGTCCTAATAATTGTTTATTGACTGACACCAAATTCTGGGGACAGGTCCAATTTGGAATCTATACACTGACATACACCTGCGATTTACAACTTTGACCTAAATGATTCTTTTTTTAAATTGAATTACCTCTCCATATTTTACTTCCCATTTTTCTACTGAGTAAAATGTCCTAGGGTGAAAGCAAAAATCTGTTTAATGATGTGCCATCCTTGTTGGGAGGACAAAGAATTGGAGACATTTTATCAGTCCAGTAGCATTTTGTCTCCAACAACACTATCCTGAGTAGAAAAAATAGAGAAAGGTTGTCTGCCGTTATTGTAGATTCTGACAATAGACAAAATATATTCTAAAAATCCATCAAGCCATTTGTTTTTCCCTCTGCTACCCCAGGTGGGGGGGTGGGGGGGAGCAGATTATTGAAGCAGTTACCTAGATGAAAAAGGTTCTGTTACTTTGTAGCTTCTGAGATTTAGCCATTTGAAAAGCAACATGTATAATGCAAGGAGGGGCTGGACTTATATTGAAAACCTAGGTTTAGTCCTGGCCCTGACATTTACTGGCTTCTGTAAAATGGGGGTGTCATTACAGTACTTGGCTCATATGATTACTGTGAGGAAATCACTGTGTCATTCTCCTTTGTGCTGCCATTATTTAGCACGGTTTCTGTACTGTCTTAATGGTTTTCACCCATGTTAAAGTATCTCTTTAAAGATTATTTTTAAATTAAAACTTTTAACTTTATTTTTCATTCTTCATAAAATAGAGGGAGAATTTAGATGGAGTGCTTTCACAGTTAAATGAAGCAAATGTTATGATTCATCTTTCTATCTGGCCTCTCTTAGGCTTATTATGGTGAATAACTAATACTACAGTAATTTTGCTTGGACTAGTGCTGCACTCTCCTAACCAATCTGTCTTATATTCTATAGTCTTTTCTCTGTGAAATTTCTTAGAGGCTTTCGACTAGGGATTTAAATACTAAGCCAGGATTCATTCATTTACTCATCCAAGAAATATTTATTGAGATACAGTGCTTTGTGGAACACTGGACGAAGTGCTGAGATTTAAAAAGTTAGATAAGATATAGTCCTTCATTTTGTGGAAGAAGGACATCACAATTAACTGTTACGTATTTGTGTGTAATTACTTAAAGTAAAATAGTGTGAAAATTGACTCCTCCTCCTCCTGTATGTTATGATGCATTTGGATATTTTTAAGGAGGAGGATGACCAAACTACCTAGTGGTCCCTGGTCAGATTCCAGAAACCTAGCAAAAGACCTTGGGAAAAGTAAAGACAACTACTATCGATTTATCCCATAAATAATAAATATATTTCATTGATTTAGTCCCTTGAGATTTGCAAAGGTCTTTTCATAAGTTGTCTCAGTTAAGTCTCGTAAGAATCTTGTGAGGTAAGTACCAGAGGTGTTATCCTGCTTTTACAGATGAAGAAACTGAAGCAGTGACATAACTTGTTATTTGAGTGCACACTTTTGTGTGGCTAAGTCTAACCATCTATTCAAGTTTAATATTTATTGAGTTTTTGTTCTCTTTAAGGCACTATGTTAAAAGCTGTGGAAGATAAAACAATGAACATAACATGATTCCTGGCCTCGAGGGGCTTAGTGTTTTGTATACTTGAGGAACCCCTGTTTTTCCCTAACAGGATATAGATATTACCCAAAAGTGACCTGTTTAGATCTAATCCCTCTGTGATTCAAGAAATTTTAATTTCTAGATTAAATTTTTGGATGTTAGAGGCTTTTATCTTTACTAAACTCTACTCATTCTTTAGAATCCCCTTCTTTTAATTCACTTTTAGAGGCAGCTGGAGGCTACCATGGATAGAGCCCTGGGCCTATAGTCAGGAATACCTACCTGAGTTCAAATGCAGCTAGTTCATCACCTCAGTTTCCTCAACTGTAAAATGGGAACAACAACATCACCTGCCTCCCAGGGTTGTTGTTGAAATCAAGTGAGATGACATTTGTAAAGCATTTAGCGGAGCGCCTGCCACATTCTAGGCACTATATAAGTGTTCCTATCCCTTCCCTTCTAAAACAAAACATGTCAAGCTTCTGTTAGTTTCAAGATTTTAGACCTTTTGGTCCCAAGATTTGTTTTTTCATTTAATTTTCCATGAGAATCAAATATTTGTTAACAATTTATTTGGCTAGAGTCTAGGTAGTAAAAGCCTAGTGCCTAGATGTTGAAATTTGGGGTTGCCAGAGGTAAAAATGTATCAAAAGGTTTACATCTTCTCTCATTTTTATCCCTCTTCTGTAATTTTAAGAAGAAAAAAGTCTAGTAAAACTGCAGAAAACGCTCTAATAATACTTGCCCTCTTTGTTTTCTGCCTCATTTTTAAAGTGAAGGATCTGACCTCTTTGTTAGTATCATCACATTTTTTCATCATAAATTATTTTACAAAGTGAACCATGAACAAGGGGAAAAAACTTAGTGTGACCTTTTGGGTTTTCTTAATTTAAGACGTGTCTTCAGATTTTCTTATGTTGTATTTTCAGAAGTATAAATTGTGCCAGCCCTCTCCTGAAGGGATTTAGTAATTTATTTTTAATAATGAGCTGCAGAAAACTCTTTATTCTGTTGGCTTGAATTCATCTATTTTAACAGCATATGGCATGTTTCACTTTCCCAGTGGTTTTTACCCCATTAAATCTCTCTGTGTGTCTCTGGTCACTTTAATGTCACTAGCTCAGCTGTTTCTTTGAAGCACTGCCCATTAGCCTGAAAGGAAATATAGGAAGAAATTGCAAGTATATATAGAGGGGGAGAAATTAAAGCAAAAAGTAGCAGGTTGATTTCTGTGATATGAAGAATTATGAAACTGTGTCAGTGGATTATATACTAGAGAAGTCCTTTATTTAAGAAAAAATCCTACAAGTGGTGTTACAGTGATAACATTGATGACTCAACTTTATTCATCCTTATATACATATTAAGTCTCACTTGTGAAAATAATTATTCTTTTATAAATTAATACGTGCATTTGCAGACTTGGTGCTGTGTGAATGAAGGACTCAGCAGCAATCTTTTTGAATGGTAGGAGGTTGATGGAGTACTGTACTGTATGTGCGAGTGAATACCCTTATGTCCCTAACTGATCATGGACACTTTCAGCTTTCTCTTGGGTGCCTGATATGAATGGGAATAGTTTAATTTAAAAACAAAAACAACAACTACAAAGCCAGGGGAGTGGTCATCACTACATGTTATTTTGAAGATGGGACATCAACTCAACTGAGGCCTGTGAGTTCTCTTTTCTGTTTTATTTTAATTATTACATATTATCTGGTTAGGGTATAGGGTATAATGACATACTGTTTATTTCAAATTCAATTTTTTTCCTAATCTTTGCTACTATAAAATCTTTGCTTTTAATAGAAAGCATGGTCAATTTTGGTTGATAATTGAAAGAAATGCATAGAAAATGAGTTAGTATTTATCACTGTGAAGTCAGAATTTGTGATGTTTCTGATCATCACTACGTTTAACTTGACCCAAAGAGAATAATCTCTTTAAAATCAAATTTCTTCGTGAAAAACATGGTTACTTCTCTATTAAATGATACTTTCTAATTTGCACAGGGAACACTAATTGTTGCCCTTTCTAGATTTTGAGTAGTTGTTAGACTATCAGAAAATACGTGGCTTTATTTTTGATTTGTCAAGGAAGGGGATGGGATTTATTATTGGGAGTGGGGGACGGATTTTCTTTTAAAAAGATACTATAATTGGCATTTCATTCACTGAGTGTTTAAACTTTTTTTAACCAATCTGAGACCATTTCAATTTCTTTCCCATTGCCAGCTGTGTATGTTGCTATGGGAACTCAGTGGGGTCTGTGTGTGATTACTGTGCTAAGGACCACACCTGGCTTATTTGCATTCAATTTAAGTTGGGGGAAATTCAAAAGAAGAAAAAGAGAGTGTAGATTTGTCAGTGGGCAGCCAGAAAGGGCTTGTCATTTTGTGACCATCACAGTGGACTAAAGAAGGAAAGAAGGGTGATGGCTTTCTGAGCATTTGTGATGTATTTATTGAAGTTTAAATTATGATGCAGTTTTATATGCTTATTTGTTGTAATACAGTATTACTATTTCCCAGTAAATCTGATAGCTCTTAAGTGCTTTAAAGAACACGAAATTTCTAAACACTAGATTTTTTTAAGTTAAATTTCTTGTGTGGCATAATATTAATTTGTGGAACTGTGGTTATGAGCACAGTGGGAGAATTAAGGCAGAATTGTCCTTTAGTCCCTACTTTCCAACAGTTCTAGCCATTGACCCCGTTCTTTTATAAAAACCAACATTTTCTTTCTAAGAAGGCATTCAAGCAATTTCCAAGAATTGTTTTTCTATTTGAAACATTGACCTTAAGTCATTGGCAGACACTAAGTGGTTCTTGAGGTGTAGTTATAAATATAACAAAATCATATATGCCATTTGTATAAGCTTTAAGTATATGTACGTAAAATATAAATAGATTTAAAGTGATTTAATTTATAAGACACAATTTAACCACTTTTTAATCTGTGTTCTCATGACCTTGATTTTATATTTATAATTCAGGAAATGATATAATGCATACTGTGTAAAAAAAGCAAACTTAAAATTTGAAGATAGGTTTTTAAAATATTTTTCAGATTGATTTTTTTCAGCTACAGTATAAAAGCAGTTGGTATTTTCATCTTATTTGTTAAACTCATTGAACAAAGAGTTTTATTAATCAATTGGAAACAAGCCATTTTTAATTCAACAGGTTAATAAGGGTATCAGGTAATTTTTTTTGATAAGCTATATTTAGTCATTATTTAAGACAATAGACATTTAAATTTGTTTTATGTCACTAAAATAGTAATACATTTGTTTGAACAGCTTACTATGTGTAAATTGTTTTGTGGGATAAAGAAGAAAAAGACAGCTCCATTTTCAACAAACTGATGATCTAGGATGCTTTTCTTCAGCCTAAGTTTTGACAATAAGCAAATCTGTTTAAGTTCTTTAAACTTTTGGTCGCTGTGAAAACAGTGTCCAACTAGATCCACTTGAGAAATTTAAAATAATGCTAAAGATCTTGTATTTGTTAAAATATTTATTTTATTTGATCTATATAATTTGGTATGTATGTAGTGCAAGTATAGTTATTCCTGTTAGTAAAATGATACACAAAGAAATTGAGTGACTTATTAGGTATCACACAGTGGTAAAGCCAGGACTTTAGAACCAAAGTCTCATTATTATATTGACTTTCCTTAAAATATTATCATACAACTATCTCAGTTTTATCTTCTTTTCCTATTTATTTGTAGAATGGGAAAGAAAAATAGGTTTTTCTGCATTTCTAACTCCCAAACTGTATTTCTCAGTAAATCTAAACATCCTCTGTTTAATCAGTAGTGGAAAGAGCATTAGATTTAGTGTCAAGAAACCTGGGCAAGTTCTTTCACCTCCATAAGCCTTGATGTCCTGATCTGTAAAATGCAGGCATTGCGATTGGATTATTTTTAAAGGCTATTCCAGCTTTAAATCCTATGACCCTGTGAACATGTTTTTCTCTAACTCTCTAATGTGACTTCATTTAAAAAGAAATGTATTTCTTGACATCTTCACCTTTATTCCTGAAATTTATCATTTGTTGTTAATTTGTATAATAAAGGGGTAATTGTTGGTTGCTCCAGTAACATCCAGCTATTCTGAGAATTTACATTTTTATTGGCACCCAGATTAATCTCTAGTAAAGCTGATGTTCCCATGTGAAATCTGTGAAATTTTTTCAAAGGTACTCCAAAAATATATTATGCCAATTAGAAATTATAATCCTTATTCTTCCATTATGCTTAGCGACTATTTTCTTGGCCAGCTTCATTAAATTGTATAGAATGTCTGTGGTATATTTAAGGGAAAACACGGACTAAAGACATTGGAGGCAGTAATGCACACATCTGGGAAGCATTGAGCTCCTGTGGCTCTCTGTGGCCTCCAGGAACAAATGTAAAGTCCTCTCTTTGGTATTTAATCCTTTCATACATAACCTGGCCCCTTACTGCTTTCATTCTACACATTTTACTTCCTCTCCACACACTTATGATCCAGCAACCTTCCTTGCATATTATACTCCACCTCCCACATCTATACTTAGAATGTTCTCTCCCCTCACCTCTGCCTCTTCGGTTTAAAGGTGATAAATGAAACTGAATGCTGATGAAGGAAGTAAGAGAAATATTATTTAGAAAGAAGGGTAGAGTATAGACCTAGGATAGAGCCTTGGACTCTACCAACATTTAGTGGTAGCTAGTAGGCAGGTGGTTGCTAGGAGGAGCTAGTCAAAGAGAATGGGGGCTAGTAGGAGAATCAGTGGTGAGTAGTTTCTGGAAAAGCCAAGGAGAAGTGAGTATTTAGGATTAGAGGGTGGTCAGCTGTATTAAATGCTGCAAAGAAGTCAAAAGGATGTAAATTGAGAAAAGATCAGTGATGTTCCAGTTGAGTAAAAAAGAAAACATTGAGCCCTTTGGAAAGAGTAGTTTCATTTGAATGATGAACTTACTTAATAAGCATCCTTAAGCTCCTATTTGTGTCTGCTTTACTAAGACAGTATTAAATTAGTTTCTCTCCTCAAGGTACTTTATATTCTATACAGAAATAATGTGTACTTAAGTAAATATACACAGAATATATAAATGAATACCATATACTTTTGGATAGGAGTGTGCTAGTATCTGGGGTGATCAGAAAGGCATCATATAGAACATAGCATTTGAGCTGAGTCTGGAAGGAAACCAGATATTCTTAGTGGAAAAGATGAAGAAGCAGTGCATTCTGGGCATGGGTGACAGGACAGCCAGTGCAAGGGCCTGTACAGATGTCAGAGTACAAATTCCAGTATGACTGGACTATCAGATAGAAAAGAAAAATGTATGAAAACTGGAAAGATAGGAAGGGACCAAGTTGTAAAAAACTTTAAATGTCCAGTGGAGAAATTTATATTTGATTTTTGAGATAAGGAGTCACTGGAATTTGCTGAGTAGGATGGCAGTGTGATCATATCAGCATTTTAAGAAGAGCACCAGCACTTATGCGGAAGATGGATTCAAGTGAGGAGAGGCTTATTGTAGGGAGACCAATTGGAAGACTTTTGCAAGAGTACAGGTGAGAGATGAAGTAATAATGATAGAAATTTGGAGAAAGAGATATATGTGACAGATCACATAGAAGTAGAAATGATAACATTTAACAAGTAACCAAATACATGGGTTGGGTAACAGTGAAGAATCAGGGGTACCACAGAAATCATGAACATAGGTGACTAGAAGTATAGTGGGATTCTCAGCATTACCAACAATGTTTGGAAGAGGGGTGAGTATGGGAAGAAAGTGAGTTCTGTTGAGTTTGGGATGGCCATGGAACGTTCACTTTAATGTATCCAAGAGGCAATTGGTAACAGGGAACTGAAACTTCGAAGAGAGAATAGGGTTGGATGTAGATAAGGAAGTGATCTTCATAGTGATGATAAATAGATGTGATTTGTATGGATCATGACAAAGGTCAATATTGTTAAAAGGAAAACCAGGAGAGAGCAAGTATCAAGAAAACCCAGAAGTACCCAGGAGAAGAAAGGAGTTGGCAGTGTCCAATGCTGCAGAAAGCTAAAGAAACGTATCAGTTGAGAAAAGCTATTCAGTTTGGCAAAGAAGATATCAGTAGTAACTGTGGAGATGGGAATTTCATTTGAATGATGATGTCAGAAGCCAAAATATAGAGCATTTAGAGAAGAGGAAGTAGACACAACAAATGTGTGGCTTTTTCAGGTAATAGGGGAGAGTTACAAGGTGACAGTAGGGATGGTGGAATTTAGCCAGGGCTTTCTTTTTCAGTTTGAGGGAGACTTAGGTATGTTTGTAAGGTGAGTGAAGGAGCCAGGAAATTGGGAAACACTGAAAATGAGAGACTTTTAAGAAAGATAGCTGGATCTATTTGCTGAAGAACGCAAAGGATTAAAAGAGTATACACAGAAAGTTAGGGAAGACGGGGGTCAGTTTGTTAGGGAAGACGGGGGTCAGTTTGTTGGCGAAGACAAAAGGCATCGGATCAAGAAAGTATGTGCAGGAGAGGAAATGGGGTCACCTCTTCACCAAAGACTGATGAAGTGAAACAGCAAATAGGGAAGATGAAGGTAATGAGGAGACCAAAATATAAAAAAGAAGTTTGAACGGCTTCAGTTTTCTCAATAAATATGAAATTTAGGATTTCACTTTAAAGGGAGAGGTGATAGTGTATTTAAAAAGAAAATAAGTTTGGAAAAGTGTGAGGAGTGAGATAGAAACTCAAGTCGGGGAAAAATAAAAGAGTGTTGCTTTAGTGAGGGCCCGTAAATTTGTAATAAACTTAGCACAACTGAGTACTTCCTCTATCTTCTTCAGGAACAAAGGAAGTGGATGGTGGAAATAATACAGGTTTGATGTTTGGCAAAACCTAAATAGCAATAGAACAAGGGAACAAAGACAATAGAGGACAGTGAACAGTTGAAGGGGTCAGTTTTGGGAAAAATGCAACCCAGAGCTGGGAAAATAACCTTACAAAGTACTGAGTGGTAAAGAGATTAGAAATCATTGTGAATTCAGAGAATAGGTTTCAGAAGAATGTGGCACAGTAAGAAATGAGATGAAGAGATATCAGAAAAAGGAATTTCAGAGTTCTTGATTTTGGAGGTAGGACTTTTGTTACAGATGGCAAAATAGTGTTACCATCCATGTACTTAAAGTGGAGTGAAGGGGCAGGTTATGAGAACTGAGTAGAATGAAGAACTGGAAGGTTAGAGTAATAGGGTATTTGAAGAAGTATCTGTATGTATATTCAAGTTCTCTACTGAAGGACAGATGCTGAGTTGAAGCGACTGTGTTGCGATCCATGCACTGAATTCATTGAAGGAGGAAACAGTGTCTTGGGGCTCAGTAAACAGTGGTCACCAGGATCTGGGTTAGGTGACAAATTTAGATAGACTGAACTTTAGAGGAGCAAAGGTTGTAAGTCATGGTATAGATGAGGAGCCAGGGAGCGTGCTGTACTCTTTTATTGATGGAAATTATATTAGGTTTATTACTATCTTATTTGCTGCTATATTATTCCCAAAGATCACTGGACCTTTTTTATAAAAAACCAAGTTTTTTTTTTTATTCTGAACTTAAAACACTTTTAAAAGAGCATTTAATCCATAAACATAGCAGAATACACACACACACACACACACACACACACACACACACACACACACACATGAATTCTGTATTAAACATGCATCTCCATTTCACACTACTTAGTGGGGTTTTTTAGGTATGTAATATATTTTTAGGTATATAATAAATATAAATAAAATTATGTTGGCAGCTAAAATATTATAAGGGCTCTCCTTTTTTGGCATCTACTGCTAACCCCTCAACTCCCTATATTCTCCTTCCCTTATAAACTGAGAGAAAGGGGGAAAAAACCTCTCATAACAAACAAGTATAGTCAAACAAAACAAATCACCATGGTAGGTATATCCCAAAATATAGCCTCTTCCTCTTACGTTCTTCACCTAAGAGATGGGCAGCATACTTCCTCTGTCTTTTATAGAAATGGTTGATCATTGCTTTAATCAAAGCTCTTAAATCTTTTAAAGCTGTTTCTTTTTACAGTGTTGTCCTTGTCTATATTGTTTTCCTGGTTCTGTTCACTGCACTCCTCATTAGCTTGTATTTAACCAGGATTCTCCGAAATGGTTCATTATTTCTTATGGTACAATAATATTCCATTACATTTGTATATTATAATTTGGTCAGCCACTTCTTAGTTATTTATGAGACAATAGTTTTTAGTTCTTTTTCTGCACACCCCCACCCCTTGCCTGCCAGTTTGCCCATTCTGTGCATTTAAAAAAAAAACTTAAGTAACCCCCTTTTTTTTTGCATTAGTATTTCCAATATCCCCATTTTCCCCAGTTAAAAAACCAAGAGAAAGGAAAGCTTGTCAAAAATTACACTCCAGCAAAATGAATCCACACAGTTACCATATCCCTAAATATACATCTCATTCCATTTCTGGAGACCCTCACTTCTCTGTTAGGACATAGGTGATGTTTTTCATAGGTCATCTTGGAGGCATGGTTGATAGTTACATTGATCAAAGTTTTTAGGTCTTTCAAACTTCTTTACGACACTATACAATTGTTACTTCTTTACAGTGTTCTTATCTTTGTATAAATTGTCATGCTTCTATTCACTTTCCTCTCAATTTTTGTGCTACTCAGGATGCTCTAGGGTTATCTCTTTGTTTCTTATGGTGCCATTATATTCCTTTTCATTCTTACATGCGCACACACACGCACAGACATGCACCATCTTACCCTTCTTCAGGATCTGGAAACTTGTTTTGCATGTGACTATTCTTGATATTATTTCTTCTCTTTCTCACACTATCCCCCCCTTCTCACTTTTTTCCTTATTGAGTTAGATGTATTTCTGTACCATTTGTAAGTAGGTGTGGACCCATATATTTATCAGATGCTACTTTGTCCTTTTAGATAAGAGTGCACCTTTTCTCAGAATACTTCTTTTTAAAGGCTAATATAAAATATATCATATTATAAAGGAGACTACTGAAATAAAGATTGATTTTTTTTTCCCATCCAAGGTGATGGACCCTCAGAAATCTATTCATGAATCCCTGCTTAAGAACCCCTGACCTGTGTGTATTTGCTTCCTCATAGAATATAAACTCCTTGAGGGCAGGGACTGTTTCATGTGGGTCTTTGTATTCCCCAACACTTAACATAATTCCTACCATATAATAGATATTCAATAAATGCTCATCGATTAATTGAAAGAAAAAGACTTTTCCTATTGCTCCTTCTCTAATAGAAGATTTTATGTCCTTTAAAATCGTCTAAGTAGAGTGAATACTAATGTTTTTCTCCTATAAAATTTTTGGTTTCCATTTTTCTGCAAATCTTTTAAGTTATTACTGTTATAAATTAGGGTCTTTCAAAGTGAATTTGTAAAAATGACTGCTCTAACATGTAGGTTAGCATTTTTTTTTATAAGCCTATAAATTCCATAGTTTTTCGTGCTTAACACACACTTACTTGTATTAATAATGTTTTTGTGGAAAGAATTGAAACTCTGATATGAGACTAAAACAGAAACATTAATTGGTAGGTAATACTTATGGTTGTAATTTTTTAAAATTCATATTAGTTCTGATTTGGAATACTTTAATGGAACAGCTGTGGCTAATGCTGTCTTAATAAAATCTTCCTTATTTCAGATGGTGGATCCTATTAGTTATGTATTGATGGAGACTTTAAAAACCCTAGACTTTTGATAATGTTTGTTGATTTTTTTTTTTATCAAGCCTAAATTTCCTTTTGTATCCTTCTTCTTCAACACTTCCAGAAAGCCAACTCTTATAACAAAGAATTTTGGGAAGGAATAAATAAAGAAAAAGAGGAAGAGAAAATAAATTAGCAAAATCAAGCAATACTGTCATTGAAAAAAAAATCTGACATTAACTATAGCCATTGATTCTTCACCTCTGCAAAGAAATTGGAAGAGGTGTTGTCTCTGGAGCTAACTTTGTTTTTGTAATTTTGTAACATTCATTTTTGATTCTTTTATAGTGCCTGTTCTTTACACTTTCCTATAAATAGGTTACAATGCTTTTGCCAAGAAATGATTCATTATAGAGAACACTTTTTTGTGGTGTAATGTCTTGCCTTACATTTGACCAGTCCACTAAAAAGCTTTTATTGTTCTCTTGTTTTTAGGTATTGTAATAAGTGTGCATTTATTTAGTGCTTAATATGAAGTATTTGTATATACAATATTTAATTAAATCTGCATGACAGCTTGTAGTGCCAATGTGATATGCACAGTTGTGAATATGCCAGCACAGTTCTGAATGCAAAATATATCAGACTCTCCACATGGAAGACAGAACCCAAACATTTATTCAAACACCAGAAAACCAAATCCATCATAGCAACAAAGAATTAAATCATAATAACCAAGAAATGTATAGACGTTATCTGGCCTTCCCACAAATGGACACTGTCAAGCAAAATGCTCTGTTCTCACCCACAGTCAGCTCTGCCTGCTTTCTCTTTCTCTCCTGGATCTCACTGCTCTCACCAACTTCCTCCCAGCTCTGCTTCACCCTTCCTGTTCCACCCCTTCAACAAGCTTCTCCCATCACATGTGATTTAGACTTCCATGTGATTTAAGCAAGTCACATGAGCCTATTAATGAATAATAAAGAACTTCCTATTTAAATTACCATTACACAGCTTTATTTCATTTGATGATGTTATAGGTATTAAATGTCTTGTGTCTTATTTTTATTTGGTTAAAAAGCTAGTAGATAGTCTTTTGGAAACTTCTGGGATTGGAAATAAATCTGCTTAATTAAAAGAAGATGGAAGTCCAAGTCATATGACAGAAATAACCTATGGGTTCTAAATTGATTATTTCTGTGAAAAAAATGAGAATTTATTAAAGTTTACAAGTTCATTAAAACTCCTTTTTGTGGATTCTGAATAATGTATGTATATCAATTAGCAAATTTTTACTGAGAATTTCTCATATGCAAGATATTCTATATTATCAGTACTTTATCTCAGGAATGATGAGATAAGTTCCAAGAGCCATATTATTATCAAGCAGAAGAACTCTTTTGTTTTATGATCTTGTTAGATTACATGAATAATTTTCAGTGCTTCCTGTTTCAACATGTTTGGGAAACTTTTATTATCACTCATTTGAAATGCTGAATAGATTTCTAAGAGCATAGACCTGCCTTCCTGAAAGAAATGCCTTCAAAAGAATAGTTTAAATAAACTCCCTTTTTGGTCCTAAAGATACTTACTAAGGGTATTAAAGAAACTTGATGTTTTTAATTTATTGACAGTGTACTGGCTTTTAAAAATGTAGCTACCTCTTCAAGGAATTCTGTTTTCTAGAACTGATATTTTGCTTTAAGTCTGAAAGGACATGTTCAGCTCCTTTATTCATTAGTGATTTACAATAAGATTCCATTCTAGTTGTGCATTTTTTTCTTTCTTATTCTCAAAAAACTAGATCATGTAGTATTTCTTATGGGATGATTGCTAATTATTCCAATTTTTCTGGCTTGACTAAAACATTGTCATCAAGTATTTTTTGTGTTAATAGGACACTAAAGAAGCCCTGGTTTGGAAAAGCTAAATATGTGGTTCTGTTTGAAGTTTTCATTTTATAAAAGCAAGCTGGAAAAGGGAATAAGAACTTCCTTAATAATTTTATTAATCAACAGGACTGTACATTTTGGAATATATTTTGCCAATTGAAGAGGTTTAGTGCCAGCTAATGAGCTATTATTATTAGAAAACTAGCTTCTTAAATAAGACTTCCAATTCCATTTCAGCCACAAACTGTGTGGTCACCCTAGCCCAGTAGTTTCCCTTTAGTAGTTTCACAAAAATTCTTAAATGGAAACTTGATCAATAAATAATTGTCTAGTTATATTACAAGTATATTTTCCCTCTGTGACAACAATTTATGTGCTTGTTTGAAGCATCATAGATTTATTTCTGCAGTGATTTGAAGTCATCATGGTCATGCACACAGTGATTTTAGTTTTTGTGCTAGTATTATATCAAACTCTTGACTACTTCTGATGAAGCATAATGCATTTTTGCAATTTCTCAGCCTGTTATCAAATTGTTTACAAAATGCCACAAGGATTCACTATCAGGGAGCAAACTAATTCACATGGTCAGATGCATGGGCATCCCCTCATTTGCATACTGTATACGTCCTCATTTCCTTCAATTCCCTTCATGGGCTGTGTAATCACATGGATCAAGATAATAAGAATATTTATGTTCTTACTGTCCATATGTCAGGCCATTTGAAAACATGGTTGCTGGGTATATGCACAAAAAGCCATCATGGACTTTCACATAACTTACTATACAAGCAAACTTTATGTTGCCTTTCATTGCAGTATTAAGGCTATTTTTCTGATTTAAACTTCTCTCCTTATGTTAATATTCTATTATCTGGAAGATTTTCAACTAACTAGTTGGCAACATTAATCAGTTACATTAGAGTGTAGCATACATGTCAGCAGAAGAGAAGAGTGTCACATCTGAAGAGATTTCCTTATAAAGCTTAGTTTATATATAAACATTTCTTAAAATAAAGGAATATGTGCAATTGAACTTTTAAGTATTTTTATAATTTAATATAGCACTTGTCAGTCAATAGAAAAGTAAATTCTTATATCATAACTAGCTATTATTTTTATCGGTTGGTTAGGTGACTAAAAATAAGTGAATTTCCATCTCAGCAAGAGAGCTTGTAAAATTCTCCTACCATTTTCAACTGCATTTTTTTGTGTGAGAGGCCATTTTCACTTTATTTTTGTTTTAAATTAAAATACAGAAACTTGATGCAGAACCAGATTTAAGACTATGTTTGTCTGGTATTGAGCCAAATGTTGCAAACCTTTGTTGAAATTTAAAAAAAAGAAAGCAACTTAAGTTTTCATGTTTATTATATTAAATATCTTATACATTGCAATTTATTTCATTAAAATGTTGTTTATATTTAACAAAATTTGTAAAATGAATTTAATTTGCTTTGGAATTTAACAGAAGTATTGGTGTGTGACATGCTCATCTTCTGTAAGATGACTGAAAGCTTTGCTAGGATAACTCTAGTAGCAAGTGGAGTGGTATGTAGCTCATCTTCTTTCTACATGATTGATTTCTTCCACTAGGTCTCTATAGTTTGAATGCTTTTCACTCTACTTAACTTGGAGATTGGGTATTTGGTATCCTGATACCTATTAAAAACTTGTTAGATTTTCTGTTGCATCAGTGTTTATACGAGGGTGTTTGTGAGTAATGATGTTCTGGCACCAGTACAACTCTTTGTTCAGTTGTCAGGGTTAGGGTTTGTATTTGTAGCATTTGTCATCAATTAATTTATAAGGGATAATGAGCATCTTATGTCATTCTAGCCACTTGCCCATGCCTTTTTGGGTAACTGGTAGATGCTACATTTTTGCCACTTGCAGTATCACGTGTCACAGTTTCCAGCCCTTCCTGGCTTAATCTGCATTCATTAGAAAAGCATAGCCTGTTTGTAATTTCTTGTGGCAGTAACCTGATGCTAGATAACTATCATAAAACTCTCCTTTTCTATAAATCAATCCTCATAGCTCCGCCATTTGTTGACTGCTGCTTTGTTGACATGTTGTAAGTTGAGTTCATGTGGATTTCACCCCCTTAAACACCTTTTGAATTCTTTGTTGGATCCTAGACATTTTATAGCTTCTGTTCAGAGATAAAGCAATTTTGGTCACACTGAACAAATTCAGTGAAACATTTTTTGTTGTAAGATTTTGCTGGTACTTTTCAACATGAGGTTTCTTTGTTCCAAAAGTATTTTTGTAAATTTTTATCCTATTTATTGTGTGCTCTTAAGAACTTTTGTCACTCTTCTTTGAGGAGGAGAAAGTATTAATATCTCTTATGGCTATTTGAGATGATGGGCCCTATGTTTGTATTTCAATACCTTCTAGATCTATTGTCTTCCATTTTACTGAGCTAGAAGACTGATAGTGTATATGTGTTTTAATTGCTCTAAATGTGTTCTTCCTATTAAGCTTTGATTTCAAAGTGCAGTTATTTTTATTTGTGGTCTCGCTTCTGATTTAATCAATTAATAAACATTTATTAAATACCTTTTTTTTTTTTTTATTAAGCAGAGAAGGCCCAGTTGATGTTGCATATCAGAATATTTTTAGTGGGCCCAGTCAGAACAGTGGAGTGATTTTCTCTACATTGCATGTGTATAGGAATGAAGTCAGCAAATGGTGAGAATGATCCATGGGCTGAGGCTTGGTAGGATGTAATTGATGAAATGAAATGGGAGCTAAGGATGTAAGAAAGGAGGACAAAATAGAGTTGAACTGGTTCAGTTAGGCGTCAAGGTGGGAAAAAGAGGAGAGAGTATAGGGGTGGGGAAAACTGCATCTTCAAGGCCACATGTGCCCTTCTAGGTTCTTGGGTATGACCTTTTGACTGAGTTCAAGTTTTACAAAACAAATCCTTTTTTTAAGGGGATTTATTCTGTGAAGTTTGGATTCAGTGAAAGGGCTGCTCTTGAGGACCTAGAGGGCCACATGTGGCCTCAAAACTGCAGGTTCCCCAGCCCTGAAAGGGTTTTGTAAGGAAAGACTGAAGAGAGATGAACAGCCAATGGATTATGGTCAGATAAGGGAATTTCAGAGTTCTTGAACATGGAGGTGGTACATTTATGAAAGATGGCAAGCCCAGGGATATGATCATTTTTGAATGTGGTTGAGGATAGGGTAGAGGAGTAAGTTAAGGGAAATGAGTAGGTTGAGGGACTGAGTGGTCAGGGTGATGAGGCAGCAAGTTGGTGGAGTAGTTAGAGCGTGGGGCCCGAAATCAGGAAGACTTGAGTTCAGATCTGGCCTTAGACACTTACTAGCTGTGTGATCTTGGTCAAGTCACTTAATTTCTGTTTGCCTCAGTTTCTCCAACTGTAAAATGAAGATAATAATGGCACTTACCTCCCACGGCTGTTGTGAGGATCAGATGAAATAATAATTGTAAAATCCTTATTATAGTGCCTGGTCCATCGTTTGTACTTTATAAATGTGCCTGCTACTACTCATCCTACTCCTTTTCATTCTCCTTTTCCTCCTCTTCCTCCTTATCATCTTTTCTGTTTACTTTCTTGAGTTTTTGTGACACTGCTGTCCTGCTGCTGTCACCTTCCTACTCATCAAGTACTAAGTGCCTCCCTTTTACCTCCATAGATAGAAAAGCCTTTGTCATTTAAAGCTCTTAACAGCCTGGTACCTTCCTGAGTTTCTAGTTTTACACTTACTCTTACACTTCACACTCTGATCCAGTTCTGTTGGTCTTGGTATTGTTTCTTTACCGTGAAACTCCAAGTCTACTCTGTTCTCCTGCCTAGAATGCCCCTCCTCTTGACGTTTGCCTTTTAGAATTCCTGGCTCCCTTTCAGGTTGTCTTCAGAAACAACCTGAAGCAGAACTTCCAGTTCCCCTCATCTCTAAACTCACCTTTCATATATTCCGCATGCATTTACATGTTGTTTACTACATTAGAAAAAAATATTCCCATTCCCCAGTAGGTGATATTGTCAAGGAATATGAATAAACAATTCTCAAATGAGGAACTGCAAAGTATTTACAACCACAGGAAAAAAG
The DNA here is from genome assembly GCF_028372415.1 of Notamacropus eugenii. Classification (NCBI taxonomy): domain Eukaryota; kingdom Metazoa; phylum Chordata; class Mammalia; order Diprotodontia; family Macropodidae; genus Notamacropus; species Notamacropus eugenii. The sequence goes on along the minus strand of NC_092873.1, from coordinate 479,242,689 downwards.
TGATCTAAATCACTAATAATAGGAGAAATGCAAATCATCATAACTTTGATGTTTGACCTCACACCCTGCAAATTGGCAGAAATGACCCTAGACTATGCCCAAAAGGCTGTAAAATTGTGCATACCCATCCATTTATACCGCTGCTAGGTCTGTATCCCAAAGACTTCCAAAAAAAGGGAAAAGGACCTATTTGTACTAAAAGATTTATAGCAGTTCTTTGTGGTGGCTAAAAATTGGACATCAACGGGTTACCCATCAGTTGGGAGAATGGCTAAAGCAAGTTATGATACATGATTGTAATGGAATATTATTGTGCCATAAGAAATGATGAACAGACAGATTTCAAAAAGATCTGGAAAGACTTACATGAACTAATATATAGTGAAGTGAACAGAACCAGGAGAACATTGTACACAGTAATAGCAGTATTGTTCAATGAAGAACCAAGAATGACTTAGCTCTTCTCAGCCATACAATGATTCAAGAGAATCCCAGAAGACTCATGATGAAGCCGACTACCCATCTCCAGAGAAAGAACTGGTATTGATTGAATACAGACTGAAACATGCTATTTTTCACTTTCTTTCATTTTTTCTTTTTTTCGGGTCTTGTACAAAATGAGTATTATGGAAATGTTTTATACAGTTGCACATGTATAACCTATATCTGATTACTTACAGTCTCAGGGAGGAGAGAGGGGGAAGAGAAGAGGGAATGAGGAAGGGAAAGAATTTGGAACTCAAAACTTTAAAAAATTTTTTTGAATTGAAGAAAATAAAAACACCCCCAGAATGGCAAAAATCATTGTTAAGGTTTATGGAAAGATAGGCACACTAATCCATTGGAAAGCAATGTGTAACTATGCAAATAAAGTGACTAAAATATCCATACTCTTTGAACTAGAGACTCTTGTCACTGAGCTGATATTGCAAGGAAGCCATTGATTGGGAAGAAAGTTCCCATGTGCTCTAAAATATGTATTGCAGCCTTTTTTGTGATAGCTAAGAATTAGAAATAGAGTACATGCCCATTAGTTGGGAATGGCTAAACAGATTGTGGTGTATGAATGTAATGGAGTGTTAACTATGCTGTAAGAAATGAGATATGTGTGTTTAATACAGAGAAGTGTGAAAAAAAACCGTGAACTGATGCAGAGTGAAATTAAGCGAAAACAATATGCACAGTAACCAAAACAATGTAAATGGAAAAGAGAACAGCACACCAAAGAATCAAAAGTAAGTGAGCGAAACTGAAGTGAAGGGATAGAAGATACTCCACTGCCTCCTCCCATCCCCCAACCCACCCCTTGGGGAGGTGGGAAGACCATAGGTATCACACATTGCATCTGTTTTTAGATTTTTTTTCAATCATTTGTGCTGATTTTCTTTTCTTTTGTCGTATGGGATGGCTCTCTAGGAGGGAGAGATGGAAGGATACATGAAATATTATGGTGATGTAAGAAATAGAAAATATCAATAAACGTATTTTTTAAAGAAATAAATAATAATCTAAATATGAAAATGAAAATAATATTCTTGAGGTCAGGTTTGCTTTTGCCTTTCTTTGTATTGTTGTTGAGCACAGTGCCTGACACATGTACCCTCTGCCCCTCGTCTCCTCCCAGAGCCTCCATTTAAGGAGTCCACCCAGGCCAGCCTTCTCTCCATCTGCATTCAGGACTTTTCCATTATTATTCCTCCCCTTTCAACTTCATTTGATGCATTATCTCCCCCCATTGAAATGTAAGTTTCTTCAGTGTAGGAACTGTTTCTTTTTACTTGTATTTGTGTTCCCAGCCCTGAGCACAGTGCATGATAGAAAGCTCTTAATAAGCTTGTTGACTGGCACATAGTAAGTGCTTATTAAATGTTTGCTTGCTTGCTTGATCAAGTATAACTTGGAAGCTCTTTTTTAGAAGCATTTTTAGGGAGCACTTTACTTAAGTTCATCCAGAGTTCATTTAAAGATGTTTGAACTTCTAAAGAAGTGTGTAATGGAAATAAGGTCATAGGACTTGTTAGGTTTCCAGGCTATTTGAGCTTGACATAGTAGATAGAGCACTGGTCTTATGGAATCACGTATTCTTGGGTTCAAATCCTGCATTGGTGTGACCATGGCAAATGCTGTGCCTTATATTTCTCATCTGTAAACTGAGTGGATTGAACCTGTTTGCTTCAACGATCCCTTCTAGTTCTAAAATTTATGATCTTATAATCGATAAAACTACCAGCACCAATTCAATGTAAAGTGTATCAGCATAATACTAATAGTACAAATGCAATCAGGACAAAAGAAAAACTTTTCTGCCTGCAGAATTTAACCCACCACATTCTGCTGGAAGGAAGAGTAGCAAAAGCTCCCCCCATTATTGGGTGCGAGGCCAAACTGGGCAAAATTTTACAAAAGGTGACCTGATTTTCCTTTTAAAATTCTTTAGATCTTTATGTTAAAAGGAAAACAGTTAGATGATGAGAATTAATGCCAATTTATGGGTCATAGGGTTTAGATTTTTAAAAAATTCTTTTAAAATCTTACCCAATCAAACAGAGGAAACAGAGGCTAATAGAAGTTAAATAACTTGTTTAGGGTTGTACTAGTAAGAGGCAGAGCCACAGTTCAAATTCAGGTCTTCTAATTACAAATCCAGTGTTCCGTGTACTGGAACTCTGACTGCGGTGCATTTTAAAAAGAAGGATGCATTGCATTCTGGGCCATTGCCAGTTGTCTTGACATTGGTCTTGCCACTGAACTCTGATGACTTGAGGAAAGATGGGGGCTTCTGACTTTGCTCGGTTTTTCCTCACTCATCCAGTTCAAATCCAGTTCATTCTCACAATGTCATTGGTTCTCTTCAAGAACGAAGGACTAACAACAGTGGCTTGTTAGACCAAATAAGTAATTGGGTGAATATTGAACAGTGTAAAAAAAGTAAAAAATTTAGGCAGAGTATGGAATGGAAGTCTTCGGTGGTATGGAGGAGTCATTCTGGATTTATAATTAGAAGGGTTTGAATTCTAGCTCTTATTTTATAGCATTAACTATAGGCATGTCATTTTTATCTCTGCCTTACTTTTTTATCTATCTGTAAAACGAATGTTTAGTGTCTCATACCGGATAATTTCTAAAGTTCCTATATCCCATCCCCATTTTCTTTATCCAAGTTCACATTTTAATAAGTTTTCATTTTTATCAGGGGCATAAAGAGAGAGTTCTTTTCAGAAATGAGGAAGTGGAGGGAAGGTGGGATAGAAACAGATGTGTATATGGGCTGATTATAAGTGGGGAGCTCTCAGTACTTGTTTTGCATTTACATGTGATTTAAAGCATAGAATTATATCTTCTGTTACTAATGTTAATTTTAATAATATTTGAAAGAGAATTTGTCACAACTGGTTTGGGCATTTTTAATGGTTAATAAATAATAAGTAATGGTCAATAAGGTTAAGTTAGATCTACACTGTTATCTGTTTTGTTTGGAAAATGTTGTTTAAGTTTTTTTCCCATGCCCAATTTCACATTGTTAATTACTTTGTGGATCTGCTCATATTCAACTGTATTAATTTGCATCCAAATTCAATTGTCCAAAATTGAACTTATATCTTTACCTAAGGGTAAACCCTTCCCTTTTCCTTATTTCCCTATTTCTCTCAAGGACATCACCATACTTCTAGACATCCTGTATCTCGTTGATGCTCAGAGTCATCAAGTTTTCATTCTCCTTGCATTACTTCATTGGAAATTCTAATCCAGGAGTGGGGAGCCTGTGGAAGTGGCCTCAAGGCCGCAGGCTCTCCACTCCTATTCTGATATATTCTACCTGCACACCATCTCTTGTATTTGCCCCTTTCTCTTTACTCACATAATCACTCCTCTCGTTCAAGTTCAGATGCATTTATTAATCACTGTACTGAGTACCAGGAACTCTGCTAAGCACACAGGATAAAAAGAGAAGTAAAAAAGATATTAGAGCTTACATTTTAATGGTAGATGACACACTAAAAGATAGTTGAAAGGGGGAGAGGGGCCCTCCAGAACCTGAAAGAACTTCCACCTTGAAAAGGCTGCTGAAACATGGTAGCAGTCAGCTTCCTGGGGAAGAAGGAAGGCTCCTTAGGACCTGGGTTATTGCAAGAATTTTTTAATCTGCCACCTTCTCTCCCTAAATTGCCTTCAACTCAGCTGCTAAATTGATGTTTCTAAAACAGGTCTAACCATGTCATCCCCCCCGGCTGAGGAAGCTTCAGTGTCTCCCTATCACCTCTAGGGTAAAATACAAATTCCTATTTCCCTTCATAGTCTGACTCCAACTTTTCTTTCCAGACTGCTTTCACATTAATACATACTCTGTCTTCCACCCAAAATGATCTTTCTGTTCCTCATGCATGACATTGAACAGGGAATTCTTCAGGATTGCTTCACTCCCCTTCTCTGCTTCTTGGAAACCTTCAGTCCTTTCCAAGTTATGCTCAGATGCTACCTTTTCCATGAGGTCTTTCACAGAGCCCCAGTTGTTTAGAACTTTCCTCATCCTCAAAATTATTTTCCGTTTATCTGTATATTCCAACCCCACATAGAGTGAAACTCCTTGCAGGCAATGACTTTTTGTCTTATACCCAGAAAGTTCTTAATAAATGTTTAAGTTGAGTTAAATACGATGGAAAACTTCCTTACCAAAATTCTTGTATCCTTCTAGAGCCTTACTCTGATGCCTCATTAGGGCATGGAGATGACTCTCATAAGAATGTAAATTCTGATAAATCCTTGTAAGCCAGATAGACTAAGCATGGACCTGGTGATGGATTATTAAGTTTGGACACCAACCTAAATTTTTGGAGAGGCATTGCACAACATTGGTGAACTTAATTCGTCAGCATCTGCAACTCTTAGAGACAAGATTAAATATGATTTGCTCTATTAGAGGATCCACTAAGAACTGAAGTAAAAGATTCAAAATTACTTATGAGAGACTGTGCAAATGAAAGAAGACTAAAATCACATGAAAAGTTTATTTTTGTGAGTTAAGCTTCCAACTTTGTTCAGGCTATTTTTAAACTGTTCTCCAGTTATAGTTCTACTTTCTTTTCCTTTTATTCCCACCTAACCAAATAAGACACTCTTCGTTATGTCCTAATAACTCAGGAAATTTAGGAAGCTATGCCAAAAGGCTTGTCTCCTTTCCCCAAGGAACCTTTTATTTCTTATGGAATCTTGATATTATTCAGGACATAGAAAAATAATTAATGTAGACAAAACACAACTTAAAAATTAGGATGCTTCAGTTTTGTTGCCACAACATTGATTTAGAATCTTGTACAAATTCCTCTGTCTTTTCCTCACTTTTACCTTTGTTTTGTGTCCCCAGCACTTAGTGTAGTGAGTAGGCACATAGTAGGCACTTAATGTTTATCAACCAACTTTTCTTTTGAGGGATATTGAACTTAAATATAAAATTAACCACTCAGTGTGTGTAAAAATCTCTAAAGTATTAGAAATATTGAAAAAAATCAATATTAAATGAAATTAATAATTTTATGGGAGAAACATCATAATAGTTTAATCATGGTAAGGCTCTTGCCATCCCCTCAAACATTCGTTATTTTCAACTTTCCACACTTCATTCTCATCCACAATTATTTACCATATTCAGAGTAGGACCAAAGCTCATTTTTCCTTCCCAAGCTTTTTTTACAACCCCGTTTCCACCACCCCCAGACCACTCGCAAGATATATAGGCAGGCTAATATGTACGCGGCCCCCCCCCCCCCCCAACTATTTAAATTCTACCCAAAATTGTCCTTGCATTATAAAAAACATCTCTTACGACCCCAGTTCTTGCTCTTTCTTCTTTGAATACAGAGATAACATTTATAATCCGTAACATACTATTTTATAGTTATATGCCATTTTTATTTGTTATTTCATGTTATTTTGTTTTCTTCTTAGCGAAACTGTAATGTTCTTGTGGACAGGAGATCCTATGTTTTACAATTTCCATGCCTATACTGGCTAACAGAATATACTTTTGGTGCTCGTTAAACATTTGTTGATTCATATTAAATAACTTTGAGTAAAGAATTGATATTTTATAGAAGAGCATAGACTTCCACTAGTTTAGGAATGCAACTGACCATTTCTTATTGCTAATTGGTAATGTGGCAGAAAGTTGCTTGTGAAAGTCACTCACATTAAGCTGAAATTCTTGGTTTCCATGGCATGTAGTAAATGATATTTTATTATTATGTGAGTACATTTCCATGGATTGTTTATCCTTACATTTAATTGAATCTCATGTACAATGGAAGTGACCTTGTAATCTATGCAAAACACTGTCAGCCTTAAAATGTTACATAAATGAAACCTTGTTATTTTTCTTTTGCCTTTCTTAAGAATTGCATCTTTTTGGAAGGAGTATGAACAATGAAAGACAATTTTGTTTTCAGGAAGATCTTTTTATTTTAGTTGCAATAAAAATTCTCCTTGGTGACAGAAAAAGTGAGGTATATGAGATAAATATTTTGATTATGTCTGAAACCAGTTTTCAGGAAGATCATTAGCTTTTTTTTTTTTCTCAGTTATAAGTAAAAATTTAAAGAATCTCTTTGGTGTCAATAACTCCTAAACAATTATGGTTTGGAGTTGTGGCTTTTAAATTCACTCAAAATTGGTGTGACCTAGTCAAGTGTTTTTGTATAAACACATGTCATTTGGATGAGAGTGATCAGAAAATGTTAGATAGTTCTTCAATCGGTATTTCCTGATTTTTGACTGTTTGTCAGAGTTTTAACTAGCATGCTGTTTTCTATTCTAGTTACATATCAGTGGGCATTGATTTTTTTTAAGATACTGAATAATAGCACTTGCTTATTAATCTCTTGCTGTTAACCTGGTAGTATGAAGAGATTAACAGATAACGAATTGCCAGGAGCTCAGACAATTTTTATGGGACTTGGTCTGCTTCCAGGTTCCTAATGTTGCCCTTATTCTAAGTGGGACCCTCTCCTGACAGTTCACGTTAACATTTAGGAAACTCCATAGAGATAGACTAGTACCATCCCACAGGCCAGTGGTTCTGCATCTACCTTGCTAATTGTTTCCTTGGGATTATTTGGACTGTGTAGAAAGCTTTTGGCAAATCCCTTTTATTATTGAAGTCATTGTTGCCAGCAGGAATAAGATTAAAGGTGCTTAAGTCTGTAGAGTTGTTTCTAATTTGTACGTGTCATTTCAGTGGCATTTTAACAGAATTCTGTCTTTTTTCCCTCCTTCTCCCCTTGGTACTGTGCTGAGGTAGGTCTGAAAAGCCAAGCCATTGGAAGAAATCTCATTTTGTTCTCCTAATTATTATGCTGGCACTCTGGAGATAATTTTTCCCTTCATGCACTGCCAATTAATATGCAAATGAGCTGATAAATATTTATGTGGTGATTTAAATTATGCAGGGAGTGCTTTCAGTGTACTCTGCAAATGAATTGTTCCTGGACTTCAAAGTGCTGGCTGCTGTGCTAACGAGAGGAAATTTGCATAAGGCCCTAATCATGCGCATACTGATTAAGCTTCATTATGGAAACTGCCAGCTGCAATCTTTGTTTCTATTTTATTACAAAAAGGGGAACTTTTCATGCTTCAGTTGCCTTGACAATGTCAGTCCTAGCTAGTAGGAGAGCCTAAAACTCCCCAGAGCAACTGAAGTTTCCTTATTCAGTTGAAGATTGCTATGGTGTAACTGTAGAAGTTGTATTTTGCTTCTCCCCATCCCCTTTCCACTCCTAACCCCCATCCCTTTCTCATTCTGTTTTAGAGCTGTAGTATAGATTTGTGAGACACCATTCCTTTCCCCAATCTCCTTGTTTTTTCTTCCTTCCCTTGGACTTTCTAACCTGTAGAGGATTTCTGAGCAATGCTGGACTGCAGTGACTATGTTCTAGGTGGGTACCCACTCACTTCTTTTTTATAAGCTTATTATGGAAATAGAGGGGGGGACGACTTATGCATAAATGCTTAATAGCATATGCAACTACTTGAGGTGGGGAGAGTTAAAGGGGAAAGCTTCTTCAAAGCTACTGCTCACACATATCTGTAGCTAATCTCTCCCTGCTACTCTCTTTTTTTTTTTTTGGTTCAGAGTACATTTTCAGCAAATACCTTACATTTGTGGATGAGATTTTTGCTTTGTGATGTTTTTTTTCAGACCTTTGAAGCCTTATTTTTAGGGTCTGCAAAATACAACTTATATCTCAGAAAGTCCTTTGGGGGTTTTGGTTTTGTACATTTGAACCCTCTTCAGTAGCCAATATTTTGAAGTGGATATCCAGGACACTTTGGTTTTCAGATATATGGTTATTTTCATATTAACAGAGAAAACTATTGCTGAGGTGCTGGAAACCTATTTTAAGAATAGTGTGAGTTAGCATCATAGACTCATAGGGCTTTATAGAGTCAGTCAGTCTAGAAGCATTTATTAGGGATCAGAAGCTGGAAGGAAACCTCAGAGATCCTGGTTGTGATCACACTTATGACAAATCCCTTAACATTTTTATTCCTGTTTCCTCATTATAATTATGTGTCCTCCTCAAAGTAATGTGAATATGGTCAGAGAAAAATAATTTTCATCCTTTTAGGAAAGAATCACTTCATAAACCTGACATGGTAATAAAATTGCATACTAAGACCCTCTAGTGTATCTGGCACTCAACCTGCCTAGAAGGCACCCTTTCCTCTGAGGAAAAAGAGAAATTTAAGAAGAAACATGTTCATATGAGACATTTATTTAAAAAAGCAACTTTTAGGATATGCCTAGGGCACAGTATACCGTCAGCCCAATTTCCTGTATCATTTTGAATTCTTTGATTATCTATTTTCAGCTTTACACAATGAGAAGTTATGCTTAGAACAATGTCTTAGGGGCCCTTATAAGATCCTTAACCATGAGAGAAGGTATTGTATTTACTCGGAAATAAAAAATAATATAATTTAGAGTAATTTTAAATAATAAAGGTTGAAACTAAAAGCCTTTTCTGCATGATTCTCATTAAGCCAGAAAAATAAATTAATCAGAATTTTCCAACACTTCTTTCCTACCTGCACACTCTCCCTCTTGGTTTCCAAATTCTAGTGAAATGATTTGATGTGATGATTGTGAAACTCTTGAAAACATAGTAGGATATTTTCAGAAGATCCCCAGTGGCTATCTATAACATAAATTGAAGATTAAAGCATTTGTTTAAGTTTACCTGGGAAGGTGTTTTACAGGTAATATTTAGATACTACTGCTTCCAGGCTTATTGGTTGCTGATATCATTCCACTCCTACTTGGGAAGTCTTTTTTTTTGATTAAACTCTTCTCAGGTCTTAGTGCCAGTTCATCATCTTTCCAGTTATTCTTCCTAACTTATTCCGTACATGACATTGAGTAGTAGCTGTCTATACTTCTTATTGCATTTATGTTTTTCTACGTTGTCTCATAAAATTTTAGTTAAGTCATATAGAAAGCTAGATTTTAGTCACAGACTCAAGCACCTGCTGCTTTCAGTCCTAGCACGTCATGTTTTCAGATAACATTTAGGGTCGTTTTCTGAATAGATTTTTGTCTTAATGTCTGAAAGTGACTTGAGGGATGGAAGGCCTCCAGCTGCCCTTTGAATTTTGAAGAGAAAGATGCTATGGACTTATTTGTATGTAAAAATAGTAACCAGTATCACATAAATCTCTGGGGGAAAAAAAATAAATGGAATTTATTTTTGAAAAATCTTTGCAGTTCTCATCCATCAAGTTTGGAGTTAAAACTTTCATGATAATAGGGATGAAGGTTATATGGCTCAGCAACTGGGAACAAATATTTCAGAGTCCTAGAGTTAGATCTGGAAAGGACCTTATAGAGCATTTAGTCTCAGTCCCTTATTTTACAGTTGAGGAAATTGATGTCCAGAGATGAAGGAACTGGTCTAAGATCAGACAAATACTAAGCCTCAGATCTGAGAATTCAAGCTGACCTTCCCTGACTGAAATCTCAGGATACTTTCCCTGTGCTTTGCTGCCATAGTTAAATTTTCATTACCTGTCATAGCCCCTCACAGGTACTAGGCACCCAATAAGTATTGATGGATTGCAAGTTTTGGCAGATTGGTTAAAAAGACTTAAAGTTTCTATTTTCACAAAACCAAAATCAACAGCATTGTCTATTGATAACTAACAACTAACTAGTTTTTCCCAGTAGGAAGAAAGCAACTTGTTTGAGAATGAATGTGCTGTATTTCCAGTACATATAGAGTAAAGATATTCTTTTGAAATATATTTGCTTCATGACACTTTCAAAGATAAAGAGTAGGAGAATATTCTCATACTGCATTGCAATAGTCCTATTCCCTCTTTTACTTCTTAAAAAAATCTTTTGGAACAGCATTAATTAAAAGAAACACACAAAGAAAAATACCCAAGTCAATGGGTTTATCAAGGCTACAGGTAACAACATTTTGTTATCCTTGCAAACCAAGACATAGCTATGTTCACCTGTCTTTCATTGTTGAAATGATCTCAGTCAACCAAGTGAAAACTCTTTCACCTAAAGATACTGGTATTTGTTTAATCTGAAAAGGAAAGGTTATCATTTGAAATGGTTCCTTTGCGTTGTATCTTTCTTTTGATTAGTGTGTATGATTATCCATTCTAATTCAGAAATAATATTTTGCTATACCAAAATTAGAATGCTGGCATTATTTTTCTCTATTAGGTTAAGTTAATGTCCTATCTCATTCATAGATTTACTGATGTACTTGTTGTTTGTTCTTCTTTCTCGAAGAGGACCATAACATCAGGAAGGTGATGCCATGACTTGCAAGTTAATTGAATTTAGGTTAGGGAGGACTGTGGAAGACATACTGATATACTTCTCTACTGGTGAATACTGTCTAAAATCATTTACTTGTGAAGTACTCAGTTTTCACCAGAAGTTTATTTCTTTTAATAAAGTGTCATCATTCTTAATAGAAAATTTATTTTTCTTAAATGTCATTCCTCTAGTTTTCCAGTAGACATTTGACTTGTGTTTATATATTAGATTTCTCTTGCCCCCTTTGGCCAACATGGTTTTAGTATTTCAATTTCTTACTTGTGAAACATTAAAATGTGAGGACTAGTACAGGAGTGATTTTTAAATTATTTATTATAAATTATTTTCCCATTAAATAAATGACCTATTTTTGTCCCTAACATTGCTGTTATTTAGTTGACTTCTCTATATAACACAACATATTTATTAAGTGCCATTTGTGTGTCAGACACTGGGCTAAGTGCTGGCGATACAAATAAGAAAAGGAAAGATAGCCGCTGTCCTCAAAGAGCTTTAAAAGAAAGAAGTTAAAAAAGAAGTTAGAAGAGAGGGATGGTGGAGAGACACTTTGTGTGGGGAGCATGTAGATGGTACTCTGGACTTGGAGTCAGGAAGACCTGAGTTCAAATTCAGCCTTAAACACTTAATAGCTGTGTGACCTTCAGTAAGTCACTTAACTTCTGTTTGCCTTAGTTTCCTCAAATGTAAAATAGGGATCATAACAGCACCCCAATGACAGGGTTTTGAAGATTAATAAGGTAATATATTTGTAATAAGAACTTAGCACAGTGCCTTTAACTGCATTCTTCTCTGTTTTAATGCAGACTCAAGAATGAATAATCCGTCTGAAACGAGTAAACCGTCAATGGAAAGTGGGGATGCCAATGCAGGTAAGAAAAAATGTCTTCAGATTTAGTTTTTGTATTATATCAGATTGAGGAAGGAATTTGTCGTGTAAGTATAGTAAGCCCTGATATGCCAAATGTTTTACATATAAAAAACTATTAGCAGCATTGAGTTATCTTAAATATTGTGAACAGAATTTGGAGTTGAATAGGGCAGAACTTAGAGCTATCAGAAATTGCAGACAGTTGCAGTTGGATGCAAGAAAATTCCTAACAGTTATTCAAAGTGAAATGGAATGCCCCGGGGAATTATGAATTCTTCATTGCTATTGATTTTCAGCAGAGACTAGATAACCATTTTTGGTCAGTATAGAAGAAATTCTTGTTCAGGTACAGGTTGAACTCAAAGAGATCTGAACTCCCTTCCAACTCTGAGATTCTGTGTTTCTGTCTAATGTTTGGGTTTGGGGGAGCTTTGTTGTCATTTTGGCAATATGCATAGAGTTACTACCCTCAACCAGTGTCATTTCATGTCATCATCAATGTACACTGACAACACTTAAAACCTTACTTTAACAGCATCCAGTTTATTTTTTATTAATAACTTTGTGTTAGAACAAAATACCCCTTAAAATGTGCCCAAGTCCTTCTACAAGATAATGCAGTGCAAGCATATCTTCTTTTCCAGACTATCCTGTACTCAGATTCCTGTTAAATCTTTCAATTTCTGTCATTTCTATTCTACCTCATCTCCTTATGTAAAACAAGCTTACAAGGTACCTGTGTGATCCCAACCCTTTTTAAAATCTCATGTTATTTTTGAATTTGAGACAAATCAGCTATTCTTCTGTTGATAAGCCTGCTAAGAGGATAAGGGAAGACCTAATCTTTCAAAAATTTTATCCTATCACAGACTTGGCCTACTAGAATCATAACCCATATTTTCACTTCACTTCTTTGGAACCATCTCTAAGTCTTCGACCCTCTCATTCAATCCCTAAATTGACCAAAAAAATGTTGTATGCTTGACTTGACCCCCAGGATAGCATGCACTTTGTCATTTTGCCACCTACTTCTTTGAGGGGGAAGGAAGAACTGTTTTGTACATACAACTTGAGTATACACATTTCAGAAATTAGTTCTAATTAATGAAAGTGATAGAAGGACATAGGAGGAGTACGTGTATAAAGAGGGAAAGATTTGTAGAGCTACAATTCATATAGAAATAAAATTTCCAAAATTTTCAGGGCATAGGGGGAAAGGTAGGAGTACTAAATGGGAAGGGAACTATTTTACTTAGGAAAAAAATAGTAAATTCAAAATATAATTTCTCTAGTGCTCTTCAATAAGTTATAAATAACTTACAAAAACTGGTAGCTTGTATTTCCTGTAAAACTGCTCATAAAATTATCATAAATAAGACATGTAGTACTTGCCATCAGAGAACTTCCAGTCAGGTAGGGAGATAAGACACATTCACAAATAATTCTAATGCAAGGCAAAACATGTTAGGTAACATAACTGAACCATAAACAAAGTGCTATGAGGAAGAGGGAATATTTAGGAAATAATTAGAAATAAAGCTTCAGGAGGTGACCTTGAGATCGTGGCAGGAAAGATCAGTAGAACTTGAGCAAACAGAATGGATAAGCGAAGAGCTCTCCAGGGAGAAGACCAAGAGCACACACAAGGAAAAACATGAAATGGTCAATCAACAAACAATCTTTTATTAAGACCTTACCAAGCACCTGCCTTTTATCAAACAGTAATTGCTGGGAACACAAAGAAAGGTAAAGAGTCTTTTCTCTCAAGGAGCTCACAGTCTAACGGGGCAAAGAACTTGCAAACAACTATGTATAAATGAGAGAGATACACGGTGAATTGGCTAAAGGGAATCCAGATAGTATTCTTTTAAAAGGTAGGATTTTAGCTGGGATTTGAAAGAAACCAGGAGGTGGCAATGAAGGACAGAATTCGAGGAATAAGGTGCAGCCAGGGAAAATGCATGGATATAGGAGATGAAAAGAAGACTGGAAGAGTAGGTAGGAGCCCAGTTATGAAGGTTTTTGAATGCCAAACAGAACATTTTATATTTGATCCTTGAGGTAATAAAAACCAGTGGAGTTTGTTGAGTAGAGATTTGGGGAAAGATAATACCATGGTCAGACCTGCACTTAGGAATGTCACTTGGACAGCTAAATGGAGAGAAACTTGGGGCAGGATCTTTTGCAATATATTCCAGGCATGAAGGAATGAGGAGGAGTAGGGGCAGTATTAGAGAAAGAAAAAGTATAAGAGAGATGTTAGGAAGATAAACTCAACAGACCTTGGCAACAAACTGGATGTGGGGGAGGGGAGATGATGAGATAAAATGAGGAACTGAGGGTGACAGCTGAGGCTTCGAGCCTGAGTTTGCAGTGTCGGAAGCTACATTAGAGTCAGGGAGGATAAGTCCTAAGGAAAAAGCCATTCTTAGGTGACTGAAGTCATTAGAAGTAGTTCTTTTATTATAATTTTGGTACTTTGGAGTCTACCTACCAAGACACACAGAGGAACTATATTACTACAGCTACAAAACTCTTAGTAAAAATTGACCTAAATAATTGAAGAAATAATACTTGGCTTATGGGTACGCAAAGCCAATGTAGTAAAAGTGACAACGTTGCCTAAATCAATTCACTTATTCAGTGCCATACAAATCAAAGTACCAAAGCACTACTCTGTAACGGAGAAATAGAAAAATAATGGCGAAATTCATCTGGAGGAGCAAAAGATTAAGAATCTCAAGAGAAATAATGCATTAGAGTTGTGGAGTTGGTAGCCAGATTATGATGCATTAACAAATAAGTCCGAAGAACCCGCAGTGTAATTTGTAAGTGAAGGAAATAGAATGGGAGAGGATAGCTTAAAAGGGCTAAAAGATTTGTTTTGTTATTCTTTTTTAAAGAGTACATAAAACCGTAGTGTATTGGCAAACAGAAATGAAGAAACAATAGAAAGATACTGTTCAAGAAATGAAAGTATTTTCTGGAAAGCAAGTTGAAATTACATTAAGAAAATATCTAAATTGTCCTTTTGGCCTTGAAATCCCACTTGAAATTTGAAAATTATTAAAACAAATACTCCTTGGAGGTATTTAATATAGTATGTAATTTATAAACCAAAATATTTTTAGTTCCTCTTTTTGTAGTAGCAAAGACATGGAAACAAAGTAGATGACTATTGTTTTGGAGCATGGCTAAATTGTGCCTGAAGATAATGTAATATTACTTGCCACAAGGAACAATGAATGTAAAAGCATAAAATTTACTAGGTAATTTGTTCAGCTGACTTTTAGAAACTTTTTTGTTTCTTAATCTGTCTCTTCCATCTATACAAGTGCATAACTTAAAATTTTTCATTTTCTGCTAATTTATGAGCAAGCAAAAATTTGAAAGCAGAAAAAAATCAATTCTACAGTAAAACAAAGGAAATCAGTGTGTTTCTGAACCTTGTGACCTTTATAAAAGAGTTTTCCATTTTTTAAGGAAACAGAAAAGAAGTGTAAAAAAATTATGAATTGATACAAAGTATGTAGAACTGAGGAAACAATATATACAGTGACTGCAGCAATTTATATCAGCTTCTGGTTACTGCAAATAATGACTCTAGTGAGGTGGTTATCCTGTTTGAGGTGATAATCTAAGTAAAATATGGTCATTAGTTCCAGTGCAGTGGAAATGTGAAGTGTGAATCCAAATTTCACAGGAATTCATTATTAATTATTCTCACTAATTGGGACTTGGCTGTGAATGGAAACTGAAGGTTATTTAACTGTGATTAAGGAGCTTGTCCCCAAAAGAGAGGGAAAAATGAACCTAAAAGATGCATCTTTCTCCCTTCTTTGCAGAGTCAGGGGCCTATGCATGTTGACCGTTGCAGGTTAATTCTTCTAAACTCAGTTTTTCTACCTCTTTCTTTTGTATTCTTTACTATTAAGGGTGGCTCTGGTTAAGGGGGAGGGGAGAAAAGCATATATTTAAAAATGAAGGTAATATGTAAAAGCAAGATCAATAAATTTTTTGAAGAAATTAAAGCATAAAAGATAAAATAGACAATATTGATCACGTACAGTTTAAAAAACTTTTGACCGAACAAAACCATTGCAGTAAAACTGAGAAGGGAAATGGCTGAAAAAAAACATACTGACAAACTCTGTGATAAAGGTCTGATTTCTAAGATATATAAGGAGCTGACCTCATCCTTCACACCAGAGAGGCTACAAAATTATAAGCACATAAATGTACTTGATATTGGAATCTTTGAATCGGTCTAGTTATTCTGGTAAACAATTTGGGGAATTATGCCCCAAAAGTCTCTAAATACGCATGCTGTTTGACCTAGTAATACCACTACCAGGTCTCTAACCAAAAGAGACCAGAGAAAGAGGAAAAGGACCCAGAAATATGTATAGCAGTCCTTTCAGTAGTGACAGAGAGCTGTAAACTAAGGGAGTGTCCATTAATTGGGTAATGACTGAACAAATTATGATATATTAATGTAATGGAATATTATTGTACCATAAGAAATGACAAAATGAGAAATGGTTTCAGGGAAGCCTAGGAAGTTTTGTGTGAACAAATACAGAGTAGATGACTAGGAGAACAATGGACCCAATAACCACAACAGTATAGAGCAGACAACTTTGAAAGGCTTAAGAACTCTGCATGGAAGTGCTTTGACCAACTATGATTCCAGAGGATCAGTAATGAAGTACACTGCTGTCTTCTAACAGAGCTGATTGATTCAAGATACAGAGTAAGACACAATTGTTGTACTTTTGTACATGGACAGCATGGGAATTTGCTTGACTGTGTATATTTGTTGCAAGGTTATATATTTTTTTTCTTTTTGCAGTTGAGGGTTGGCAGGATGCGGGAGAGGGATTGGGAAAAGTATAGCCAAAACAAAAAGAAAGATAAATAAAACAGGATCATTGAAGCATTTGTTTAAAAAGTCAGAGAAGAAAACAGAAAGAAAGCCATCATCACAGACCAACAGCTGTGGAATTTATCTGTTGTAGTCACTATATAATTAAAAAGAAAAGCCAGGTCTGTATAATAAAAGTTGTCGATTTCATGTACATTCCTTTTTTTCTGTTCTATTATATGTACAGAAATGCTCATTTTATTTGGTTTTAAATTCAGAATTTTTAAAAATTAAGGAAAAATATTAGATTGAAGGTTAATGGAACCAGGAGATCATTGATGGAGAGAAGTCCTAAAATGCAGAAGGTAGGAAAAAATCAAGAGTACAAATAAAAGGAAGACTTAGAAAGGAAGAACAACATTTCTTATTCAGAGAAGAGGATGAAAGAAAAGAGTATAAAGATCAGAGTCAATAGAAATGAAGGAGTAAGAACAGTGGAAAGTAAAGAGAAGAGGTTTGAAGAGTTTTGATCTTAGAAGTGGTAGAGTTTTGAGTGATATTTGGATGCAAGGTATGGCACTGTGGTTGGGTCACTGTAGTGAAGTTAGAATGGAGAGAAGGTTGAAGAACTGTGAGACCAGAGAGTTCAGCTTCTATGTTAATGACCTACTGAGTCATGGAGAGTGGAGACAAGAGATGAGAGAAAGAAGAAAATAGTGAATCCCTTTGACAGTCATTGATGAAGGTAGGAGAGCATCTTTGGGGAGGAGGTTGTTAGTGGTAAAGGTGGGAAGAACAGTGTAATCGGATGGCAGGGACTTTAGAAAAATATTGTGAGCCATGCCATTAGAAGTGGAATAGAACTTTCATGAACATAAGGTCCCAACCCCTTCATTTTACAGGTGCTAAAAGTAAGGTCCAGAAAAGTTAAATAATCTGCCCAAGTCCATACATCTTGCTAGTGGTGTAATTGGGACTGAATCCCTGGCCATGGATCTGTGCTAATGATTTGGAAGCAGCATTTGGGAGCCAGAAACATTCTGATCCATGAGAGGGGAAATGGGATAGTGAGAAAAAGTATTACCAGTCTATTTGTAAGGTTTTTCTGGCTCTAACACTGCATGAGAGTATTTTGAAAGAAGTGATATCATGAAAGGAAACCAAGTAGGCAAATGAAACACGTGAAAAATGTCCCCCCAAAATAGGGGAGGTTTCTTCACAGCTTCTCAAAGGCACAATGGAGGATGGGCTATGGTGGGAAACTTAGCCTGTAGCCTCCTTGAAGGCAAGGACTGCCTCACTTTGATATTTGAATCCCAGAGCCCTAGTGCTTGGTAACTGATTGATGAGAACAGTGAAGAGTTTGAGAAGAGAAGGTCTGTAGTGAAGAAGAAGGAGGGAAAATGTGGAAGAGGCAATATCTTTCCCCTTAAGGCAGTATGTATATATGGATAATAAGAATGATGGGAAAACAGGAGGTTACCCAATGAGACAGCAACACATTAGTAATAAGGAACGATGCACAGAGTAATGTTTTTTGAGATGTGTTTAGAAAAAGAAAGACATACGGTTCTAACTGAAATATAAGTTTGAAGATGTTGATGTCTGCAAACCTGATGGTCTGTCTGAAACTTCTGTAGAGGTAAAGGGAGGCCAGTGGATGTCTTTTCTCTTCAACCTTAGAAGTACAATCAAGCAATATATTAAGAAGCAGAAGAATGTTGTTTTCATCTAAGTCATCTTTCTACAAATCCTTTGGATCTAGGACCAAAGGCAGAAATGTTAATAGTTGTCCCAAGGCTACTGCTTTTGCCATATTTAGAAGACGGATAATGTCTTTAGTACTTGAAGTTTGGGAATTTGATCTAGGAAGACAGACTCTGATTCAACCAAACATAGCCCTCCTTGGGTCTGTTACTTTGTTTCTTACTCAGTTTGGATGCTTTCATTTTCCATAGCATGTTAAAAAAAAAAAAAGGAATCTCTATTTGGAAGTACATTAATATATTATGTCAAGAAATAAATTAAAATGCAGATTGAGTCAATGAAAGTATGCGATTTGTACAAGGTCACATAGTGACAGATGACATCCAAGACTTGAACCAAAAAGCATAGCTCTTAATAGCTTCTTTCCTTCAGAAGATGGAGGAAAAGTTCTATTTTGGATCTCACTCTCTCTGACAGCAAAGGACCATTTACTGGAGTGAAAATGATGGGAACTCTGGGGGAGAAGTGGCCATTCTTTTGTGTAGTGAGAGGATTCAGAGGAGATGATCAATCATAGTCTGAAATTCACCTTAGATTTTGGAAAAGCAGATTTCAAAGGGTTCAGAGACAAACTAGATAAGATTCCATAAACTAAAATTATCCAGAAGAGATAGAAGATGCTTAAGGATGAAATTCTGAAAACAAAAAGGGAAACAACTTTAGTAAGGAGGAAAAATGAGATTTGTCTGAAGATGCTGATATGGATGCTTAATCACCAACCAACTTATATTGAAAAGAGAAATAAATGTACAAAAGATGGAAGTAAGACCAAGTAACAGAGAATGTATATGATGATATGGCATACATACTATTATTAAAATTGTGTCAGGAACACTAACTCTGGGATAAGCTAAAGGTGTTAAGGAAACTACAGACAAAAGGGTGTGAGCAGTTGGTTGATTGGTTGTTCTGTTTTGTTTCTTATATGTTGGGAGAAAAAGAATATGAAACTGGACTTTGACTTGGTGTGAATGGGAAACTGATAACTGACAACACAGAGAAACATGAACTGCTCAGTTCGTATGTTGCTTCTTTTTACTCTGGCAAGGAAAATGAACCTTGTATGGACATGACAGAACAGCAATGATTTATAAAGTGTTGATAGCCACAGAAGATGGCTTCTCGTCATCAGTCAGTCAATACACATTTATTAATTCTGCTGTTAGCCAGGCTGTGCTGAGCACTGAGCATGTAGAGAAAGGCAGAGAGAGCATCTGTTCTCAAGAAACTCATATTCTAATGGTGTAGACAACATGCAAACAACAATGTACACAGTAGTTTTATATATATACATACATACATACATGTATATATATGTATGTAAATTGGAAGTAATCTACAGGGGGAAAGCAATAGAATTAAGAAAGATTGGGAAAGACTTCCTATGGAAGGTGAGATTTTAGATGGCACTTGAAATCAGAGAAGCCAGGAGGTGGAGATGAGGAACAAAAACATCTCATACATGGAGGACAGTGATGGAGTCTCTTGTTTAAGGAACAGCAAGAAAGATTACAGAGTTGCTGAGCCTGGGGACATAAAAGACTGAGAAGGGTAGAGTGAATTAATTACGTAGGAGTAAAAGGATTGCTCTGCAGCAGTGAGGGTCCTATTGAAGTTATGTGACATAAATGTGTAGTGGATCTAGTCAACTTGGGTTCATGATTTTTTGTCAGTGATGTGTATAGGAGCAGTTGGTGAGAGTGATCCTAGGCTGAAGCTTTTCAGGGTAAAATTGGCACTACAACAAGCAAGGTGGGTACTCAAGTAGGGAACTGTGTATGGTTGTGGTTGTTGTCCTTCGTCTTTGAAGAGGACCAAAATGACATCACCATTGTAAAGTGAAATTTCACTGTGTCCAGCTGTGGCTGATCAGACCAATATGAGCTCGAAATGCTGTACTGCAGGTTGGGCACACATAGTCCATGTGAATATTTGGAGTGGATATCCCAAATTTGTGCATCCTGCATTTTCTTTATACTGTCTCAATTCTGCTTTGCTCAGAGAGCACAGCCCCTTTTCTTATGTGGGTGCACCATGCTGAGCAGTCCTGTGCCAGTGTCTCCCATGTTGCACAGTCAAATCCAAAGTTCTTGACAGAGATCTTGAGAGTGTCCTTATATTGTTTCTTCTGGCCACCATGTGATCACCTGCCCTATGCAAGTTCTCTATAAAACAGTCTTTTTGGCAACGTGGCCAATCCATTGGAGTTGCACTAGGAAGATGAACCTTGTATGGACATGACAGAAGCATAGTTTAAATAGTTGGCAATTCAGCTCGAGCAAGGACTCCAGTGTCTGGTATGTTATCCTGCCAGGTGATCCTCAGAATCTTCCTAAGACAGTTCAAATGAAAGTGATTCAGTTTCCTGGCATGGCACTGGTAGACTGTCCGTGTTTCACAAGCATATAACAATGAGGTCAGCACAACGGCTCTGTAGACCTTCAGTTTGGTAGTCAGTCTAAACCTCTTCTCTCCCAAACCTTTCTTCGGAGCCTCCCAAATACTGAGCTAGCTCTGGCAATGCATGCATCAACCTCATTGTCAATGTGTACATCTCTGGAAAGTACACTACCAAGGTAAGTGAACTTATCCACAGCATTCAAAACTTCTCCATTTGTTGTAACTGATGATTCCATGTATGGGTGGTATGGTGGTGGCTGATGGAGCACCTGCATTTTTTTGGTGTTAATTATTAGGCTAAAATTAGCACAGGCAGCAGAGAATTGATCCATACTTTGTTGCATCTCAACTTCAGAAGCTGTATTGAGTGCAATCATCTGCAAACAGAAAATCATGCACCAACACTCCCTCCACTTTGGTCTTGGCTTGTAGCCTTTTCAGATTGAAGAACTTGCCATCAGTACAGTAGTTGACCTGGATGCCATATTCATCCTCATTGAATCATTTGTCAGCATGACTGAAAACATCATGCTAAAAAGCATGGAAGCAAGCACACAGCCCTGTTTCACTCCATTGGTGATTGGGAAGGCACGAGAGTTTTGTCCATCATCCAGAACACAGGCAAACATGCTATCATGAAATTGATGTACAATATTGGTGAACTTCTCTGGGCAACCAAATTTTGACCTAATTTTCCGTAAGCCCTCATGACTAACAGTGTTAAAGGCCTTGGTCAGATCTACAAATGTGGTGTACAGACCTCTGTTCTGCTCCTGGCATTTCTCCTGGAGTTGTCGGGCAGCAAACACCATATTGACTGCTCCTCGGCCCTTTCTCAAAGCCATGCTGGCTCTCAGGTCTATGCCCATCTTCCAGGTGAAGGAAGGATCAGCCTATTAAGGAGGACTCTAGCAAGAATTTTGCCAGCAATGACTAAGAGAGAGATCCCTGTGATTGTTGCATTACAATCTATTCCCTTTACCCTTGTAGAGATGGACAATGGAGGCATCCTTGAACTCTTGGGGGATAACCTCCTCTTGCCATATAACCTGGAAAATTTCAGTCAGCTTTTGTATGAGCAATGGTTCCCCCTACCTTATAAAATCTAAGCTGGAATAGAATCAGCAGATCTCTGGGGGTGGAGCCAAGATGGCGGAGTAGAAAGACGCACATACACATAGCTCTGAGCCCACAACCCATAGAACGGCTACAGGGAAGTAACTCACGGCGAATTCTGCACCCAGAGGCCACGGAACATTGGAGCAAGGGAGATTTCTGTTCCGGAGAGACCTGCAAACCTCTCGCGGGGGGTCCTTCGTGCTGCGGACTGGGTGCTGGGACTGGGAGCTGAGTGCAGCCCTGCCACGGGCGTGGCACCAAGAGGAAAAGATCCGAGCGGGCTTCAGGGACGGGATCTCCAGCGGCCACGTGGGTCCCTCCACCCACAGAGGGACCTGCAAACCTCTCGCAAAAGGTCCGTCGCGCTGCAGACGCGGAGCCCAGCCCAGACCTGCCGCGGCCGCGGCCGTGGCACTGAGAGAAACAGATCCGAGCAGGCTTCAGGGACAGGATCTCCAGCGGCGGCACAAGTCCCTCCACCCACAGGTGACGGGGGTCGGTGAGAGAGTCTCTTTGGCAGGTCGAGAGGGGAGTGGGGTGCCCCCATAACTCAGGCCCCCCCGGGAGGTAGAAGCTGAGAGGCGGCTGCAGACCCGGGCTCCCCAAGGGGGCAGGAGCCTGAATCCATTGTGGAAGGTCTGTGCATAAACCCCTTGAGGGAACTGAGCCTGAGAGGCGGCCCTGCCCCGACCTCAGGACCTGATCTTAATCTCACACTGAATAGCAGCCCTGCCCCCGCCAAAAGCCCTAAGGCTGGAAGCAGCATTTGAATCTCAGACCCCAAACGCTGGCTGGGAGGATCAGGAGGCAAGGTGGGTGTGAGGAGAATATTCAGAGGTCAAGTCACTGGCTGGGAAAATGCCCAGAAAAGGGAAAAGAAATAAGACTATAGAAGGTTACTTTCTTGGTGAACAGGCATTTCCTCCCTTCCTTTCTGATGAGGAAGAACAATGCTTACCATCAGGCAAAGACACAGAAATCAAGGCTTCTGTGTCCCAGCCCACCCAATGGGCTCAGGCCATGGAAGAGCTCAAAAAGAATTTTGAAAATCAAGTTAGAGAGGTAGAGGAAAAGCTGGGAAGAGAAATGAGAGACATGAAGTCAAAGCATGAACAGCAGATCAGCTCCCTGCTAAAGGAGACTCAAAAAAATGTTGAAGAAAATAACACCTTGAAAACTAGCCTAACTCAATTGGCAAAAGAGGTTCAAAAAGCCAATGAGGAGAAGAATGCTTTCAAAAGCAGAATTAGTCAAATGGAAAAGGAGATTCAAAAGCTCACTGAAGAAAATAGTTCTTTCAAAATTAGAATGGCACAGATGGAGGCTAAGGACTTTATGGAATAGAATCAGCACCAGGTGCTTTGCCACAGGAAAGGAGCCTAATGGCACTCAAAACCTCTTCTTCAGTTGGAAATTCAGCTAAGGGGTGTAGGGTGTGTTCAGGGAAGACCAGTATCTTTGGTGTGATGTCTGTCCAGCACTTTTCAGGGCTTTTTCCACCTTTGGTGTCCATCTCACCTGTGGCTCCAGGAAGCTGCAACATGTGCAGCCTCCATACCCTGGTAAACTGCTTCGGCAGACAGGGCAAACCAGGTTGAGGATAACCAAGGGTTCTCAAACCTATTGGTGCATTGGGGGGGGTGTCTACCCCAAGCATGCGCAGAGAACTGTGTAAAGTTGAATTGGTTCACCAAGAGGTGAGTGTAGCTAGTACAAAGGTGATGTCCTGGAAAAAAGTGAGAGGGTGAGAACTTTCCAATTGTAAGTCATGGTGTAGAGGTTAGAACAGGGTTTGGGTTTACAAAGCAGAGGGAGAAGTGGAATGACAATAGATTGTGATCAGATAAGGAATTTCAGAGTTCTTGGACTTGAAAGTGTTGCATTTGTGGGTCATGGCAAGATCAAGGTTGTGACCATTCTTATGTATGGTTGAGGTGGGGTAGAGGAATAGGTCTAAGATGAAAGCAAGTTTATTATATGTAGAACCATTCCAGAAAACACATAGGAAGTGATGGGTGGTACCTATATAGGACACTGGGGAATTGGGTTGAGGCAAATGGAAATAAGGGATTGGGTAGTGGGGAAACCAAGATTGGGATTTGAATAATTATTCCCAGAAGATTAATCACTAGAATGAGAAGGGGTAGGGGCTTATTAATCATCAAAGAATGAGTTCAAGCAGGTTTTCGTTGTTTTATAGGAATTTGGTCTCAGTGGAATTCTCTCTGAGCCTATGGTGCTAGGAGGTGAAGGAATGGTGTTACTTTCTTTACCCCAAGGCAGACCATTCTTCTTTTAGATAACTCCCACTTTTAGGAAGTTTTTTCATTAAATCGGTTCTATATTTGCATTTATAATCTCTAGGCATTAGAGTTTGCTATCTGCAGAATTTTCTCATATTCTTCATGAGAACCTTTGCTTCTATAGACTAAATCTCTCTAGTTCTTTCTATTTTTATTCACATAACAAGTTTCAGACCATTTACTGTCTATTCTAGTTTGTCAGTTTGGTCCCGCTTTTGAGTTCATGGGTGTTGGGAATTCCTAATGTGAAAACTCCCTCCTTCAGAAGATGCCAAAGCATTTCAGGTTAAAGGTTAAATTCCTTTCCTGTAGCCACATGGCTAATGTGTGTCAGCGGTAGGCCTTTGATCAAGACAGACGTTCTCTGTACTGTACTCTGGACTGTCCTTTAGGATTCTGTACTAAATTAACTTTCACTTTATCAATGTCCTTCCTAAAATGTGACACTGAAAATTTAAAGCATTATTTCATATGTTACCTGACCAGTACAGAGTCAGAGCCCTCTGGACTATTAATTAACTCCATTAACCCAGACAGTATAATTATAGAATTATAGAATCATTGTTCTTTTGGTGTTGGAAGGAACTTCAGAGGTCATCTAGTCCCATTTCCACTACTTCCTCAACAAAAATATGAATTCTTTCTACAACCCTAATACGTGGTTTTCATCCTCTATAGAATGTTAATTCATTCAACTTATCTTTGTATTCTAGTGCCTGGCATAGAGTAGGCACTTAATGAAACTTATTGATTGATACATCTTTTGTATAAAGACCTCCAGTCATAGGGAATTCACTACTTCCCAGAGAAGTCCATTCTGCTTTTGTGTGGTCTTTTCATTTCTCACCCACTGGATCTTCTCTTGGACTTCTCCATTCTCCCCCAGGAACCTCATCCTACAAAGATCACCTCATCCTTAGAACTCACTCCTTCCTCTTCAGTGCCCTCTGCCCCTGGGGCTTCTCTTCCACTGATTAGAGGATGAACACCTCTTTCCCCAGAACCTTCATTTAAGGAGTGATCAACCATCTCTTAATTTCCTATCATGCTACGTTGCTCTTCTCTCTTTTCTGCTTCCTTTAGTAGGGAGGCTCCCCCATTAGACTATGAGTTCCTTGAGGTAAGGAATTGTGTTTTTGCCTTTCTTTGTATCCCCAGTGCTTATCACAGTCCCTGACCTGTAGCAGATGCTTAGTAAATGTTTATTGACAGGTTAATGTTTAAGAAGTTCTTTTATTGAGCTGCCTTTAATTTCTATCCATCTACTAATACTACTTGAGATATAGTTAGATTTTTTTTTTTTTTTTTTTTAGCCACAACACCACACTGTTGCTTTGCTTTAAATTGATTTTCCAGTGAACTTAACCTGCTTAGGTCTTTTAAACTAGAATTGCTGTCAGCAATCCTCCCCTTTCCCCCATTTCCTATCCTTAATTTGTATGATTGGTTTCCCAAGAGAAACTTTTCAGCAAAAACCACATTAAAATTTTGTCAAGTGAAAAGGTCATTGAGAATTGATACATGTAGCCTGTTCTAAATTAATGAAATAACACTTCCCAAATATTATCAACTGAATTTCCTACTTTATAATGCTGTGGAGAATGAGATCATAGGAGACTTAAGTATCAAGGAATCATACCAGTAGATCATCCTGATCAAAAACAATTTCTCCAGGTTAATTGTGAAAGATTTTTAGTATATAGAATATGCTTTTTAATTAAGAAGTTAATGTCTTAAATTAGTGTTTAATTTTAAAAACAATAAACTGCTAGTTTTATCAGATAAATCTTTAAAAAAGACACAGAAGGAACACAGGTAGGTTAACTTCCACTGGTGGATAGATTTCAAATGGAATTAAATATCAAACCAGTGTAGAACAGTTATAATTCTGGTTTAGGAAAAAAGAACCAGTTATCCTTTCTCTTTAAACCATAGCTATTTCTAAGAACCTTATTGCTGTTCATTTTTGATAATATTACACATTTAATTTATGCAATTTAGGCTATCTTCTAATGTTATGAAGAAAAATTACCCACAAAGTCAGCGTTAGACAAAGATTTATTTCTTCTGTGCCAGAAGAAATAACTACTACCAGAGTTGCATATGTTATATTCAGAATTCAAGATTCAGTTACTCAGGGCTATAGCTGAGTCTTAAAAATTGGTTAAGTCCCTTGGTAACCTAAAACATGACCAAGTAAATGAAGTAATGTTTTTGGTCTTCTATAAATGAAAAGGAAGAAAAATTAAAAGGCTGTACTTAAATTATTTGTTAGATATTAGTGGTCTTATATAAATCTCACAATATTCTGACCACTTTGATGAATATGCTTTTCTTGTTACAGGTTGTTTATTGTTTTAAAGCTGTAATGATTTTCTTTAAAGTATGAATATAGGAAGTTCTCACCTCCAGCATGCATTTAGGGTCAGAGTTGAAAGCTAATGCTTATTAAATTACTGAAGTGAGTAACTGATCCTTTCATCAATGATCTCCCCAGCAACCAGTTAGTACTGCCCATTTATTAAGCATCTCCTGTGTGCTGAGCATTGTGCCCTGGGAATACAAAGAAAAAACTAAAACAGTACTGCTCAGAGTTGCACTAAAGTGATATTTAACTCAGGAAGTGACTTGGCAACTAGATACAAGGCTGCCCTGAGTCAGGAAGACTATGGAGTCCCTGGAAGTCACCTAACACTCATGGCTCCAGGCACCTTGGTCAGATTAGAATGTTGCAGGACAGTCACTGATGGGCTTTGGTAGTGGGGACTTTCTACTCTGACACACATAGCGTCAACAAATTTGAAAAGATAAAAGTGTATTCATGCAGCACTGTAATGACTAGATTTTGTTTGGCTTTTTGTTTTTTTTAAATTATTTTATTTGTTTTCAGTGTTTTACAATCACTTCCCTTCCTACTCCCTTCCCAAGATGGCATGCCATCTTCTATAGGTTCTACACATACATTCCCATGAAATACATTTTCACCTTAGTCATGTTGAATAGAAGAATTAAAATGAATGGGAGAAACCATAAAACAAAACATAGTACAAAAATAAATGGTCTGCTTCATTCTGCAATCCAGTTCCATAGTTCTTCCTCTGGTTGTGGAAGATGTTTTGCCTCAAAAATCCATTGGGAATTTTTTAGGTCCTTGCTTTGCTGTGAAAGGCTAAGTCTACCAAAACAATTCATCTCTCACTGGGGTTGTTGCTATGTACAAAGTTCTCCTGGTTCTGCTCCTTTCACTCAGCATCAGTTCATATGAGTCCTTCCAGGCCTCTCTGAAGTCTTCCTGTTCATCGTTTCTTATAGCACAATAGTATTCCATTATATTCATACATCACAACTTGTTCAGCCATTCCCGAATTGATGGGCATCCCCTAAATTTCCATTTTTAGGTCACCACAAAGAGAGCTGCTATAAATATTTTTGTACATGTGGGACTCTTTCCCATTTTTATGATCTCTTTGGGATATAGTCCTAGAAGCAATATTGCTGGGTCAAAGAGAATGCACATATTTGTAGCCCTTTAGGCATAGTTCCAAATTGCTCTCCAGAATGGTTGGATCAGCTCACAGCTCCACCAACAATGAATTAGTGTTCCAACTCTGCCACATCTTCTCTAACATTTGTCATCTTCTTGTTTTGTCATGTTAGCCAATCTCATAGTTGTGATGTGGTACCTCAGAGTTGTTTTGATTTGCATCTCTAACCAATAGTGATTTAGAGCATTTTTTCATATGACTATAGATAGCTTTAATTTTTTTCCTCTGAATCTTTTCCCCTCAAAACTGCCTGTTCATATCCTTTGACCATTTATCAATTGGGGAATGACTAGATATTTTTAATGGTATTTAGAGGATCCATTGCAGTGAGACTGTTGAATTGGAGTGGGATAAGAACTCAGTTCTTAGAAATTTTCTAATCTCTACCATAAAGGATAATCTGACTGTTCCTTGTGATTTAATTTCTTCTAACTAGAGAAGAGGGAGATTTTCATCATTGTTTTAGTGAATGGGCCTTTCCATCCATGAATATGCATACTACCTTGTTTGAACTGATTTTACCACTCTTCATTTAGAATTATTGTTCAACTTCAAGAAGAGAAAGGCCAGTGATTCACTGTCTCAGGGCACTAAGCAGGTCCGTTAAGAATATAAGTTTCAGAGCTGGTAAGAATCTCCATTAGAAGGAGGTTTCTTACTGGGAGTCTGTATATTTGTGAAATCAAGAAAAACTAATATTTAGATTTTCAGCTTCATTTCTGTACCTTTCCTTCCTCCAAAAAAAATAAAAAGAAATTTATTTTCTTGGTATTATAATTAAATTTTATTTATTCTGCTATATGGCTAGAACTAATAATCAGTCAACATTTATTAATCATTCATTGAGGGGGTAGAGCCAAGATGGTGGAAAGAAGCCAGGAAGTTACCTGATTTCACCAATTTCCCTCAGGAACTGTTAAATCAACCCTCTGAAAGAATTCTGGAGTGACAGAAACCACAAAAAAGACTGAGTGGAACAATTTTCCAGCCAAAGATAACTTAGAAGGATTTCAGGAAAGGTCTGTCTCACTTGGGTAAAAGGGAAGCATAGCCCAGCACAGACAGTGTCTGAACAATGCAATTGGGAGGCTTTTAGCCACAGAACAGATCAGTAGTCAAGGCTCTGCAGTACTGGAACAATAGGCCAACTGTGAACCCTCCAGCCCAAGTGTAGCAGGCAAACTGCCAGGGCACAACAGGCACAGTTAAGCCAAGTCACCTTAGTGCAGTGGGCAAGCCATCAGCCCCAGAGATCTTGGTGCAGAAAGCCAGTGACCAGGTCACTGACCTCAGTGCGGGCAGCTTGGGACAATCCTCCCTCTACCTTAGCAGTAGTACTCAACTTTTAAAAATAAGCAAAAACCAAAAAAAAGTCGTGACTATAGAAAGCTACCATGGCGCCAGGGAACATCAAAACACAAACTCAGAAAAGAGCATCAGTGTCAAAATACTTACATGCAAAGCCTCAAAAGGAAATATGAATTGGTCTCAAGTCCAAAAAGTCCTCAAAGAGCTCAAAAAGGATTTTAAAAATCAAGTAAGAGAGGTAGAAGAAAAATTGGGAAAAGAAATGAGAGCAAGAGAATTGCAAAAAAAAAACAAAACAAAACAACTCAACAGCTTAGAAAAGGAAACACAAAAATTGACTGAAGAAAACAACTCTGTAAAAAATAAAATTGGCCAAATGGGGGGAAAAACCCACCGAGGAAAACAACTGCTTTAAAAGTAGAACTGTTCAAATGAAAAAGGAGTTACAAAAGCTGGAAAAAAATTCCTTAAAAATTAGAATTTACCAAGTGGAAGCTGATGACTCTATGAGATATCAAGAATCAGTCAAACAAAATCAAAAGAATGAAAAAAGTAGAAAAAAATATAAAATAACTCAGTGAAAAAAAAAAACTGACCTGGAAAATAGATCCAGGAGAGACAAGGTAAGAATTATTGGACTTCCTGAAAGCCATGATCAGAAAAAGAACTTGGACAGCATCTTTCAAGAAATTAGCAAAGAAAACTGCCCTGATATTCTAGAACCAGAGAGTAAAGTAGTCATTGAAAGAATCCCCTCATCTCTTCTTGAAAGAGATCACAAAATGAAAACTTCAAGGAATAGCCAAATTCCAAAACTATCAGGTCAAGGAAAAAATATTGCAACCAGATAAAAAGAAACAGTTCAACTATTAAGGAGCTGCAACCAGGATTACAAAGGATTTAGTAGCTTTTACATTACAGGATTAGAGGACTTAGAATATGATATTCTTAAATGCATAAGAGCATGGATTACAACCAAGAATAGACTGCCCGGAAAAACTGAGCATACTCTTTCAGGGGAAAAGATTGACTTTCAATGAAATAGGGGATTTTCAAACTTTACTGATGAAAAGACCAGAGCTGAACAGAAAATTCGATCTTCAAATATAAGACTTAAGAGAAGCATAAAAAAGATAAACAGGAAAGAAAAACAACAACATGGTATTCAATAAAGTCAAACTGTTTACATCCCTACATGGGAAGTTGTTACTTGTAACTCTTAAGGACTGTATCTCTGTTAAGGCAGTTAGAAGAAGTATACTTAGAGGGTATGGATATAAGTTGACTCTGATGTGATGATAAAAAAAATTAAGGGGTGAAAAAAGGTTGTGCTGGGCGAAGAGAAAAGGAGGAGACAGAATGAGGTAAATTATATCACGTGTAATAGATCATGAAAGACCTATTACAGTAGAGGGAAAGAAGAGAGCAGGGTGAGCAATGTTTGAATCTTACTCTTATAGGATTTGGCCCAAAGAGGGAATAACATATATACTCAAGTGGGTAGAGAAATGTCTCTTACCGTATAAGGAAGTAGGAAAGTGGCGTGGGAAAAGGGAGGGAAGGTCTGATAGATGGCAAGGCAGAAGTAGTAGAGAAAAGGGAAAAGGAAAAAGAGGGCAGATTGGGGCAAGCAGTTGTCAGAAGCATAACACTGGTCAGGAGGGACAGGGTGAAAGAGAGGAAAGTATAAACAAGGGGAAAAATAAGAAGGAGGGATATATACAGTTAGTAATCATAATTCTGAATGTGAATGGGATGAACTCTCCCATATAATGAACACAGATAGCAGAGTGGATTAAAAACTAGAGTCTTACAATATGTTATTTACAACAAACATATTTGAAGCAGAGAGACATACAGAGTGAAAATAAAAGGTTGGAACAGAATATATTACACTTCAGCTGAAGTTAAAAAAAAAAACAAAACAGGGGGTAGGAATCCTGATCTCAAACAAAGCAAAAGCTCAGCAATACTCACTGATGTACAGAGTACAAATAGTACTCTGACTCACTAAGTCTCCAGGACCAGATGGATTTACAAGTGCATTCCACCAAACACTTAAGGAACAATTAATTACAATACTTTATGAAGTATCTGAAAAATAGGCAAAGAAGGAATTCTACCAAATTCCTTTTATGACACAAATATGGTGCTGATATTTAAACCAGGAAGAGCCAAAACAGAAAGAAAATTATAAACCAATTTCTCTAATGAATGTTGATGCAAAAATTTTAAATAAAATGTTAGCAAAGAGATTACAGCAATTTATCACAAAGATAATACACTATGACCAAGTGAAATTAATACCAGGAATGCAGGGCTGGTTCACTCTTAGGAAAACTATTATCATAATTAATCATATCAATACCAAAGCTAACAGAAATGATATGATTATCTTAATAGATGCAGAAACATCTTTTGACAAAATACAGTACTCATTCCTGTTAAAAGCACTAGAGAACATAGGAATAAATGGAATCTTCCTTAAAATGATAAGTAATATCTACATAAAAACATCAGCAAGCATTATCTGTAATGGGGATAAATAGAAGCCTTCACAGTAAGGTCAAGGGTGAAACAAGGATGCCCAATATTGTACTAGAGATGTTAGCTTTAACAGTTAGAGAAGAAAAAGAAATTGAAGGAATAAGTATGGGCAATAAAGAAACAAAACTATCACCCTTTGCAGATGATATAATGGTATACTTAGAGAATCCTAGAAAATCAACTAAAAAACTCCTTGAAATAATTATCATTTTTAGCAAAGTTGCAGGGTATAAAATAAATCCACATAAATCATTAGCATTTCTGTATATTACCAACAAAATTCAGCAAGGAGAGAGAGAGAAATTCAATTTAAAATAACAGACAATACAAAAATATTTGAGAGTTTATCTGCCAGGATAAACCCAGGAACTATATGAATACGATTACAAAACACTTTTCATACAAATAAAGTCAGGTTTAAACAACTGGAAAAATAGAAGTTGCTCCTGGGTAGACTAAACTAATATAATAACGACAAATCTACCTAAATTAATTTACTTATTCAGTGCTATGCCAATCAAACTGCCAAAAAATATTTTATAGAGCTAGAAAAAATAATAAAATTCATCTAAAAGAACAAAAGATCAAAAATATCAAGGGAACTATTAAAAATTGCAAAGGAACATGACCTAGCCATATCACATCTCAAACTATATTATAAAGCAACAGTCATCAAATTATTTGGTGTACTGGCTAAAAAATAGAGGGATATATCAGTGGAATAGATTGGTACACAAGACACAGTAGTCAGTGATTATAGTAATCTGTTTGATAACCCAAAGACTCCAGCTTCTGGGATAAAAACTCACTTATTTGACAAAAATTGCTGGGGAAACTTGAAAATAGTGTGGCAGAAACTGGACATAGACCAACATCTCTCATCATATACCAAGATAAGGTCAAAATGGGTACATGATTTAGGCATAAAGGATGATACATAAGCAAATTAGGAGATCAAGGAATAGTTTACATGTCAGATTTATGTAGAAGGGAAGAATTTATGGCCAAACAAGAGATAGAGAACATAATAAAATGCAAAATGGATGATTTTGATTACATTAAATTAAGAAGTTTTTGAACAAATGAAACCAAAACATCCAAGATTAGAAGGAAAGCAGAAAGCTAGGAAACAGTTTTTACAGCAAATGTCTCTGACAAGGGCCTCAGTTCTAAAATATATAGAGAACTGAATCAAATTTACAATAATACAAGTTATTCCCCAACTGATAAATGGTCAAAGGATATAAATAGGAAGTTTTCAGATAAAGAAATCAAAGCTATCTGTGGTCATATGAAAAAAGTGCTCTAAATCACTATTGTTTAGAGAAATGCAAATTAAAACACCTCTAAGGTACCAGCTTACTGCGCGGAGCGCACCTGGCTCTAGAGCAAACAGTGGCTGGAGGCTGAGTGGATTAGGAAGGCCTTTAGCATATGAGTACCCTACAACAAGACTTCATTCACACAGAAATCTGCAGCTAGCACAACTGACAAAGGGAGGCATCAAATAAAACAAAGATGAAACTAAATGGCTGAGTTACAACAGGGGAAGTGCAATCAACTAATCCCAAAGCATATTTTAAGAGGAGCAGCTGGTGTAGGCGCCTTACACGTCACCACCCCCCTTAATCTTGCAAATGGATCTATACAGGTGGAAAATTGGTCACCTCCCCCCCCCCCCCCCAAGTCCTGGGTTTGTGATATCAAAGTCCTCCTTCAGCCGGTGGAAAGAGATGCCTAGATGGGAAGCTGTCAGCAGCAGTGTCTGCGGTTGCGATGAGTGCTGCCTCCTCTCTGGGCAGCAAGGTTAAAGCTGTCAGCAGCAGACTCAGGTGGTGCATGATCCTTCTCCAGGGTCTCCGCCTCCTGCGTCTCCGCCGTCTCCGACATCGGTTCCCACCTACGGATCCTTCTAATGGGAATCCATGCATTCCCTTTTCCTGTGGAGACACAAACATACCCTGGACCCCATATTAGTATCTTAAAATGTCTAATAGCTGGAGTAGTATGTGAGCCTTTTGAGACAGCTGTATCAAGCTCTGATTGTATTAGGCCTCTTTTTCTTAGCTCTGATTGTATTAGGCGATCTCTATCTCCCCTTCTTTGTTTAGCGAGGATCGCCTTCAAGGTAAAGATGATAAGAATGCATAGTGGCTGTTTATTTTGGTATAGCTGCTGCCAGGTGCTTACAAATGCTTGATTAACATCTGTAAGGAACCTGAATTTTACGGATTTTTTCTTTATAACAAACACAGGAGCATTCCAGGGTGCTAATTGCTCCTTAACCAGTAGTTGTAGTGCCTGGAGTTTTTCTGGAGTCAGGGGCCATTGCTCCACCCAAATCGGGGTGTCTGACTTCCAATTCAAGGGTGGGGACTCCAGAGCAACAGCAATGGCCCTTACTAAAAATTTGATAACCTCATCCCGAGGCGGCTAATAGCCATTCCGGCAATCAAGACATAATCGGCGGCCAAGTACTGTAATTGATTTCCTGTAGCCTCAAACTGCCCTGTTCCTGTAAATTGTTGATACTCCTGGGGGGCCTGAACCCCTAGCCCACTGGTAGTGCTCTTTACCCTCTGAGAAAATTCTGATCCCCAAATCACATTCTGCCCAGGGGTAAGGCAGGCTCTAGCTAAGCTCTTCCAGTCATTAGGAGTCAGAACGAACTGACCACTGAGAGTTTCAAGCATGGCTATGACAGCTTACACTTATCAGATTGGCTAATAGGACAGAAAATGGTAAATGTTGGAGATGTGGGAAAATTGTGACACTAATGTATTGTTGGTGGAGTTGTGAACCGATACAAACATTCTGGAAAATAATTTGGAACTTTGTCCAAAAGGCAATCAAGCTGTGCATACCCTTTGGTTCAGCAATACCACTTCTAGGTCTGTATCCCAAAGAGATCATACAAAAGAGAAAAGGATCAAATGTACAAAAAATATTTGTAGCAGCTCTTTTTGTGCTGGCATTGGAAATTGAGGACATGCCCATCAATTGGGGAATGGCTGAATAAATTGTGGCATATGAATGTAATAGAATACTGTTGTGCTGTAAGAAATGCTGAGCATGCAAATTTCAGAAAAACCTGGAAAGACTTTCATGAACTGATGCTGAGTGAAATGAGCAGAACCAGAAGAATATTGTATACAGCAACAATAACATTGTGTGATGCTCACTTATGATTGTCTTGAGCAGTACAGTGATCCAAGACAATTCTGGAAGACTTGTGACAGAAAACGCTGTCCACATCCAGAGAAGTGACTATGGAGTCTGAATGAAGCATCCTATTTTCACTTTTTTTTGGTGTGACTTTTCCCTTTCATTCTGTTTCTTTCACAACATGACTAATGTGGAAATATGTTTATGTGATTGCACATGCATAACATCAGATTGCTTGTTGTCTTGGGGAGGGGGTTGGAAAGGAGGGAGAGGGAAAAACGTGAAACTCAATTTAATAAAAAATCAATGTTGAAAAGTATCTTTACATGTAATTAGGAAAAGTAAAGTACTAGTTACCAAAAAACAAGAACGTTTATTATGTACTTGCTATGTGCCAGGCACTGTAAGTGCTTGGGATACAAAGAAAGGCAAAAATTTGGTCCCTGCCCTCAGTGAGATCATACATTAATGGTGGAGACAACATAAAAACTACTCTATATAAAAAGAGCATATAGAATAGATGAAAATTAATTTCAGAAGGAAGACATTAGCAGTAAAGGGGTGGTGAAGGATGTAGGATGGAATAGAGAGAGAAGAGACAACTAGGAAATGCCTCCTTCAGAGAGATGATTTTGAGCTGTGTCTTTCAAGGAAGTCAGTAGTCAAGAGGGGATGAGAAGAGACTTTCAAAAGTGGGGGGCACAGCCATTGCAAAGGCATGAAGTAGGAAGTTGGGGTTATCTTGTGAGAACAGCAAGACAACAAATATTGTAGGATTGCAAAGTATGTGAAAGGTTGAAGGCAAGGAGAATAAGGGCAAAGGTTTCAAATGTCAAACGGTGCCTGGAACATAGTAGTCACTTAATAAATACTTGAGCCTTTCCTTCCTTCAATTGATGACTTTGAGGAGAGTAGTTTCAGCTAAATGATGAAACTGAAAACCAGATTATAGAGTGAGAAGAGAGGAAGTGAGGCAGCCAGTGTGAATAATATCCTTAAGGAGTTCGGCTACGAAAGAAAGGACAGCTGCCAACAGTAATGATAGGCTCTAGTGAGGGTCTTTTAAGGATTGGATAGACATGGACGTGTTTGTAGGCAGCAGGGAAAGAGCCAGCAGTTAAGGAGAGATTTACCATTGGAGCAGTGAAAGAGGAATCAGTCTTCTGGAGAAGATGGGATAGGATCATAGATATATGTTGAAATGTTTTCCTTGGTGAGGATAAAGACCTCTTCTTCATAGGCAATGGGCAATGAAGGAGACAGCAGAGGAAGCTGGCTGAGTATTTTAGATAATAGGTGGGGAAATGAGGGAGTTTTTGGTGAATGGCCTCAATTTTTCGGTGAATTGTAAAGCAAGATCCTTAATTCAGAGTGTGTTGGCTGGGAGGATAGGATTACCTTACAGCAGTGAGGGCTCAGTTGAGGTTGTATAAGAAATTTTTAATGGGCATAGGCAGAATGTTTGTATGGTTTTCTTTATTTTCATTCAGCAGCATATATGTGTAGGAACAAAGATGGTGGATGGTGGAAGTAATCCTGGGCTGAGGTATGGCAGAGCACAATCTGAACATGAGGGAGCTAAGGACTCAAGAGGACAGCGTAGAGCTAAAATTCACCAAGGTATCAAGTTGGGGAAAAGAGGAAATAGTACTAAGTGTAGAAGTGATAACCCTGGGAAAGAACTGAAGAATCTATGTATCAGAGATTGTGATATAGACAAAGAGTAGGGTTTGGTATAGGAAAGAGAGGGAGAAGTATAATGGCAATAGATTGCAACTAGGAGTTGTGAAAGAGAAAAAGACTGGAAGCAGTGAACTCATTGAAAAAAGAAAAAGGTGCCCATCTTAAAAAAAGAAATTGAACAAGCCATCAATGAACTCCCTAGGAAAAACTCTTCAGGGCCAGATGGATTTAAAAGTGAATTCTATCAAACATTTAAAGAACGGTTAATTCCAATACTGTATAGACTATTTTTTGAAAATTGGGGAAGTCCTCCTCCCAAATTCCTTCTGTGATACAAATATGGTTTTGACACCTAAACCAGGAAGAGACAAAACAGAGAAAGAAAATTATGGACTAATTTCTCTAATGAATATAGATGCAAAAATTTTAAATAAGATTTTAGCAAAACGAATACAGCATCTAATCATGAGAATAATACATTATGATCAGGTAGGATTCATACCAGGAATGTAGGACTGGTTCAATATTAGGAAAACTATTAGCATTATCGATCATATCAACAACAAAACTAACAAAAACCACATGATTATCTCAATAGATACAGAAAAAGCTTTTGACAAAATACAACACCCATTCCTAGGAAAAACATTGGTGAACATAGGAATAAAGGGAACTTTCCATAAAATAATAAGCAGTATCTACCTAAAACCTTCAGCAAGCATTATATGCAATGGGAAAAGCTAGATGCATTTCCAGTAAGATCAGGGGTGAAACAGGGATGTCCATTTTCACCACTATTATTCAGTATGGTACTAGAAATGTTAGCTGTAGCAATTAGACAAGATAAAGAAATTGAAGGAATAAGAATAGGCAAAGAAGAAACTAAGTAATCACTCTTTGCAGATGATATGATGATATACTTAGAGAATCCCAGAGATTCAAGTAAAAAACTACTTGAAATAATAAACAACTTTGGCAGAATTGCAAGTTACAAAATAAACCCGTACAAATCTTCTACATTCCTATATATTAGCAACAAAGTCCAACAGCAAGAGATAGAAAGAGAAATCCCATTTAAAGCTAGGGTAGGCACTATAAAATACTTGGGAGTTTACCTGCCAAAACAAACCCAGGGACTATATGAACACAATTACAAGACACTTTTTGCACAAATGAAGTCAGATTTAAGTAAGTGGAAAAACATCAGTTGCTCATGGGTAGGCCGAGCTAATATAATAAAAATGACAATTCTACCTAAATTAATTTACTTATTTAGTGCCATACCAATTAAACTATCAGATAATTATTTTCTAGAGGTGGATAAAATAATAATCAAAATTCATCTGGAAGAACAAAACGTCCAGAATATCAAAGAGACTAATGAAAAGAAATGCTAGGGAAGGTGGCCTAGCGCTACCAGATCTCAAGTTGTACTATAAAGCAGCAGTTATCAAAACCACTTGGTATTGGCTAAGAAACAGAAGGGTAGACAAGTGGAATAGACTTGGCACTCAAGACACAGTAGGCAAGGAATATAGCAACCTCCTGTTTAATAAACCCAAGGACCCCATCTTCTGGGATAAGAACTCACTGTTTGACAAAAATTGCTGGGAAAACTGGATAACAGTGTGGCAGAAACTAGGCATAGACCTATGCCTGACACTGTACACAAGAATAAAGTCCAAATGGGTACATGATCTAGGTAAAAAGATTGATACCATGGACAAACTGGAGGAGCAAGGACTAGTATATTTGTCAGATTTATGGAGAAGGGTAGAATTTTTTACTAAAGAAGAGATAGAACACATTATGAAATGCAAGATGGATAATTTGGATTACATTAAACTGAAAAGTTTTTGCACAACCAAACCCAATACAACCAAAATTCAGAGGGATGTAGTAAATTGGGAAAGAATTTTTACAGCTAATCTTGGGGATAAAGGCCTCATTTCTAGAATATATAGAGAACTGACTCAAATGTACAGCTATACAAGTCATTCTCCAATTGATAAATGGTCAAAGGATATGAACAGGCAATTTTCAGAGGAAGAAATTAAAGACAGCTATAATCATATGAAAAAATGCTCTAAATCACTTTTGATTAGAGAGATGCAAATCAAAACAACTCTGAGGTACCACATCACACCTGCCAGATTGTCAAACATGACAGAACTGGAAAATGATAAATGCTGGAGAGGATGTGGGAGAGTTGGAACACATTCATTGTTGGTGGAGCTGTGAGCTGATCCAACCATTCTGGAGGGCAATTTGGGACTATGCCCAATGGGCCACAAAAATGTGCATACGCTTTGACCCAGCAATATAACTTCTAGGACTGTATTCCCAAGAGATCACAAAAATGGGAAAGGGTCCCACATGTACAAAAATATTTATAGCAGCACTTCGTAGTTGCTAAAAACTGGAAATCAAGGGGATGCCCATCAATTGGGGAATGGTTGAATAAATTATGGTATATGAATGTAATGGAATAAATGTAATAGAATACTATTGCACTATAAGAAATGATGAACAAGAAGACTTCAGGGAGGCCTGGAGGGACTTACATGATATGATGCTGAGTGAAAGGAGCAAACCAGGAGAACTTTGTGCACAGCAACAACCACAGTGTGTGAGAGTTTTTTCTGGTAGACTTGGAACTTCGTAATAATGCAAGAACTTAAAAAAAAAAAATTCCCAATGGTTTTCTAAGGCAAAATACCTTCCACACTCAGAGAAAGAACTATGGAATTCATTCACAGAATGTAGCAGATCGTGTGTGTGTGTGTGTGTGTGTGTGTGTGTGTGTGTGTGTGTGTATTATGTTTTGATTTGTTATATGTTTTCTTCCATTTATTTTAGTTCATCTACATAGCATGACTATAGTGAAAGCATATTCAGTAGGAAAGTATATGTAGATCCTATATAGAATTGTATGGCATCTTGGGGAGGGAGGGGAGTACTGGGGGGTAGGTGTGTGTGGGGGAGTAAAAATCTAAGTTTTATGGTAGTGATTGTAGAACATTAAAAAAAATAAATAAAGAAGGTGACTTGGGTTTGGGGGGTATAGGTAGTGGTCATAAAGATCTGATTTGGGCAATCTCCTTGAATAGTGTAAAGCTCAAAGGAGAAGTTGCCAAGTAATAAGAAGAGTATGGAATTTGCAGGAGAAAGCAAGGAATATTCCAACACCTCCAACCTTACTGTAAGCCAAAGATCTGAGTCAAAGTACAATCAGTACTAGAAAGAATAGCAGGGATGCTTCAGAGGAATCCAAGTGTCAGTGGATGCCAGAAGATGGAAGGAGTGAAAAAGGAAAGGTTTACTATGAAAACAAGTTTGTTAATTGTGAAGCAGGTGTTCCAGAAAACACATTGGAGTATATACTTTGTCCAAGTTCAGAGGTAGTATTGAGGGGGATGGGAGTGAGGGAATGGGCATTTGGGAGTGGGCTACAGGATTTATTCTTCAATAACCAGGGATTCAGAATCACTAGAATGGGAGAGTCTGTTAAGCATTGAGGAATGACCCCAAACCAAATATCTTGACACTGAAGATAGGCCTGTTTAGGGAAGCAGTTGATGAGAT
Source organism: Notamacropus eugenii (assembly GCF_028372415.1). Classification (NCBI taxonomy): domain Eukaryota; kingdom Metazoa; phylum Chordata; class Mammalia; order Diprotodontia; family Macropodidae; genus Notamacropus; species Notamacropus eugenii. Next base: position 479,202,689 of record NC_092873.1, on the reverse strand, counting down.
TATCCAATGCCTTTCCCTCAAGGTCCAGCCTCAAAGCATGTGGTGACTTTGTGCCTTGTGAGACCCCAAAAACCTTCGTCACAGGAGGCAGGAGCAGGTAAAGTTATGGCCAGGGGAAATCCAGTCAGGAAGTAAGAGTTAGAAGTTCAAGATCTACATGATACCTTCAAAATTTAGATTTAATTATTTAGAGCCACCTCAAATTGTTAAAATTGGTCAGATCTCTTACTCATTAAGATAAAAATGACTAAGGAGATGATGCTATTTTCCTGGTGATAACTTCTTTAACTCAGTATGGATAGAAAGTTATTAACCTCAAGTGAGAATAAAAGTTTATATTAATAATAGCTAGTGTTGACTAGTACTTTGTTTACAAAGCACTTTAGTTGGTATAATAAAATGTTAACATTACATTATATTTATATAGTACCTTTAGTTGTCAAGCATTATCTTATGTATTGGTTCTATTATCCTTACAGAAATCCTGTGAGGTTGGTGAAAGCTAATATCCTTTTCTTTAAGAAAGCTAAATTATTCTAATAGCTTTTAGTGGCATCTCTGGAACTATCTAATAAACAAGTTGTTTATGTTCATAGTAACTACTATTATTTCAACATATATCTTTATCAAATATATCATAAAATTTTAAAATATACACTAAAAATAAATCTATGAATTAGTGAAAAGTCTGAATTATAGAGTATTAAAGCAAAGCAGTTTTATTGTTTTCAAGTACTATATGCATTAGATGTTCAATTTGTTGAGGGTAAAAACCCTATACAATTGGCACATAATACATATATAATGACTATATATATATATTTTAACTATCTATCTGAGCGGATCTAGTTTGTGTTCATTAACTTGGGATCATGACTAACAGGGGTGCTTTTAATATTAAAGTAAGACCTTGGGAGTGTTGTTATTCAATGGGTTGTCCTTTGAAACATGAAAACATTAACATATTAATCTCATACTTTTTCAGAAGGATATGTGTAATCTTTTTTTTAGTCATCTTCTTCATTGAGTCATACCAGTGCAGTCAGCTAGCATCTGGCTCTTCCAACTTCATTGAGTCACCTCTTTCAGAAGTGTGTTTTCTGAATGATATTTTTGTACGATTTCAGGTTATTTATGGTCACATGCTGCAACTTACATGGCCACACCATGCTTCTCTCCATTGTCACCTGCAGTTTTGGTTCTTTGAAGATTGTGGTATTCCATAATTTTTAGCTATTAGAAAATAGGCACAGATTTGATAGCTTTTGATGTCTTCTTGATCACTTTTTTTGGATAATAATTTAGTCTGATTTTTCTAGTTGTTATATTTACCATATCCTATTTCAGTCTTTTGGATTATAGAGTTCTGAGAAGGAACCTCAGACATTATCTAGTCCAGTACTTATCTGATACATGAATTTCCTCAGGAACATTTCCCAAAATTTAAAATTCAGTCTTGCTTGAACACCATAGCACTAGCACTCAGGAACTTATTACCTCATAAAACAATTGATTCCACAGTCAGACTTATCAAATGGTTAGGAAGTTCCTCCTTGTGGTAAACTCTCTCTATGCCTTCTTGAGGGGCAGGTACAGGATAGCAGAGAAAGGCAGGAACTCACCTGAACTCTCCCACATTTACCACCAAAAACATTCTGGAGTGGTAGAACCAAAAAACGGATAGGGTGAAACAGTTTTCCTGCCCAATACAACTTAGAAGGCCTGCAAGAAGGGGCTGTCTCACTACGATAAAAGGGGAACACACTCCAGTGCAGGCAGTATCTGAGTAAATCAACTGTGAGGCCCCATGTTCCAAGCACAAAAGTTTAGGACAGTGTCCCACTCTACTCCAATATTAGAGCCTAACTTTAATGTAAAATTAAAATTCACAAAATACACTGGGAAAATGAGCAAAAAACAAAAGAAGAACCTTAATATAGCATGAAAGTTACTATGGTGACAGAGATCAAAACATGAACTCAGAAGATATCAGTGTCAAAATGACTATGTGTGAACCATCAAAGAAAAACATGTGTTGGTCTCAGGCCCAAAAAGAATTCCTGAAAGAGTTCAAAAGGGATTTTAAAAATCAAATGAGAGGTAGAAGAAATTGGCAAAAGAAATGAGAGTGATACAAGAGAATCATGAAAAAAGAGTTAATAGTTTGATAAAGGAGGCACAAAAAAAGGGAAAAGAGGTACAAAAATTCACTGAAGAAAACAACTCTTTAAAAAGTAGGTCAAATGGAAAAAGGAGGTACAGAAGTTCAATGAAGAAACTAATTCCTTAAAAATTAGAATTTGACAAGTGGAAGTAATGACTCCATGAGAAACCACAAAACAATAATACAGAATTAAAAACTATGCCTTTCTAGAATTCCTTCTTATTTTTCTTCATTTTGTGCTCATCTGCCACGTTTTGTTTTTCTCTGCTTGAGCTTTGTACTCATCTACTGCATAGGATCGTGTAATACACTTTCATATGTAAGCCCTTCAAATACTTAAATAAAGCTCATACATCCTCCTTTTTTAAACGTCCCCTACCTCACTGCCTTTTCTTCTTCTGGTCAGCCATCCTTCATTCATTCAGCCGCTCTTCCTATGACATGATTTCATATTCTTTCCACATCCTTGGTTACCATTCTCAGGAAGGACTCCGACTTGTCAATGACCACTGATTAGTTCATGGGTGGGGAACCTGTGGCCCTCTAGGTCCCCAAGTGCAGGCCTTTGACTGAATCCAAATTTTACAGAACAAATCCTTTTATTAAAGGCATTTGTTCTGTGAAGTTAGGATTCAGTCATAGGGCTGCACTTGAGGATCTAGAGGGCTGCCTGTGGCCTCATCACCACAGGTTCCCCATCTCTATATTAGTTGATTTCATAAATGTCTCATTGGTGTAGAAGTTTCATGGGAATTTAATTCAGTAAGAATTTATCAAGTGCTCGCCATATACAAGCTCCCCCCTCTACCCCCTAAAAACAGAGTCCTTACCCTCAAAGAGCTTACATTCTATGAAGGGATTATAACATATGTCCATGCAAGTAAATATAAAAAAAAATATGCAAAGTAATTTCAGGCAGCAAATGAGATCATTCACATCTAGACTGGCCTTATCTAGGAGATAGCACCTGAAGTTAGAATCAATAAGTTAGCAAGATTTAAATAGAATACTTGGTAGAAGATAATAACTTTTTTCCCTCAACTATTTGTGAAAGAAACATTTAATTTGTTATGCTAGACCCCAGAGGGCAAAGGAGTCAAAATTTTTGCTTGGTTTTAGGAAAAACTTCCTCACCTTTAGAGTGGTCTAATAATGGAGTGGGCTGCTTTGGGAGGCACTAGACTCTCCCTTTGAAGGTTCTGCCTTCAATTAAAGGCTGAATGATTCTTTGTTGGTTTTATTGTATAAAGGATTCTCGTTCAGGGAAGATTTGGACTAGATGATCAGCAGATTTTCTTCTAAAGTATCCATTCTGAGACTGAGCCAAGCCAGTTTTAGAGGTCAGGAAGTTAAAACAGTCAGGGAAGTAGAATAGGGGACTTGGGGAAGGAGACTATGTAGAAGGTTAGAATATGAGTGATAACAAGCAGCAGAGAAAGGGAACTGGCCATTGAATTAACCATTTGCTTCCCCTTAGGAATTTTTGATTGTTTCCTGTGAAGGCCATCTCCAACTTTGGCTGTGGGTTTAGCTCTCAGATAATGGAACTATTAGATGTAATAAAAAAACCATCTAACCAAGTTACCAAGTTTTTCTTTGCCAACCAAGTATACTGCCTGATGTGATTTGAGAATGAGTGCTTACTGTTAGTATTCTTTGTTTTCAAAATGGTCTCCTATAAGTAGAATTTTCAAACTGTAGGCAGTATTTTTGATCTCTGGGTAGGAATTTGTAGACTATTGTTCTCATTATTCACAAGTAAGAGGGACAAATCCATTTTTATAGCATCTCCATGCCTAAGGATTCAACAGTACTCTATAGAACAGATCATGTCATGCACCACTGATAATCAGTCATCTATATACTGAAGACTAAGTACACATGTGCATGCATATTTACATACATGTGTTTAAGAAACAAAGCATAACTCAGGAAGTGGAAAGTATACAGGTTAATTGAAGTGGAAAGTTTTAACAGTTATACAGTAATTACACCAGTGTTACTATTGGACCCTGTCATCGATTTTATTGTCATTCAATTTATTTCAAGACTTCGCATCTTCTTGACATCTGTGAATGATCTTAACTCTGAATTTGTTGGTTACCTAAATTGCAACAACCTGAGGCACTTCATAGTATATTATCTATTTAGGGAAGTAACCTAACATTTGCAGGTTTTTGGAACTGCAGAGATAATGTTATTGGTTGGTTTGTTTTTTGTTTGCTTATTTTTAGATGACCAGTTAAAAAGCATTTATTTTTTCTATCCAGTTTTTCCTTTAATGGGAGGAGGGAAGGAAGAAAAAGAAAAGTAACATTTATTACATATTTATGTATGATCCACCAAAATAAATTCCTACATTACCCATGTCCAAAAAACCTGTTTCATTCTATGTTTTATATCTGTTATCTTCCTGTCAAGAGAGGGGGTGGAATTCTTCATCATCAATCCTCTAGGTTTGCAGTTGGTCCTGGATTATCAGAGTACTTAAACTTTTCATAATTGTTTGTCCTTAGCGTTGTTGTTATTATATAAATTGTTATTGTTCTGCCCACTTTACTCTGCGTCAGTTCATAGAGGTCTTCTAGGTTTATCTGAAACCATCCCTTCTTCATTTTCTACAGTGCTATAATAGTATTCCTTTACATTCTTATACCATAATTTATTTAGCTTTGCCCTAAGTGCTGCCCTCTGAGTTTCTAGGTCCTTGCCACTAACACAAAAATATTTTTGTACATAGGAATCTTTTTCTTCTTTCTCTGATCACTTTGAGGGTATAGGCCTAGCAGTGGTGTCTCTGGGACAGACAGTTGAATCAATTTAGAGGCCTAGTTCCTAGTTGCTGTCCAGAATGTATGGATTGTTCACAGCTCCTCCGCTAACTGTGTTAGTATGCTTGTTGCCTTGCAGCTTCTTCAGCGTACCATTTTCCTTTTTTATCATTTTGCCACCCCTATCGTAGAATGCTTAGAGTTACTTTAATTTGCATTTCTCTAATTATTAATGGTTTAAAGTATTTTTATATAGTTAGTTGTAGATTGGATTTCTTCCTCTACTTTCTGTCTCTTCTATCCTATGACCATTTATCAATTGGGAAATGACTTTTATTTTGATAAATTTCAGTCAATTCCTTGTATGTCTTAGATGTTTGACCTTTATCAGAGAAACCAGCCACATGTATTCTTTCCATAGTTAACTTTACCTTTTAGTCTGTGTCATTGTTTTTTTTAATGCAAAACTTTTTAATTCTTATATCGTCAAAATTATCCATTTTATTTTCTTTGATCCTCTCTATCCCTTGTTTGCTAATGACCTTCCCCCTATCTATAGATCTGAAAGATAATTTCCTCCTTGACCACTAATTTGTTTTTGGTGTGACCTTTCATATTTGAGTCAAATATTCATCTTGAACTCATCTGATGTTATTTTCCCAGCTCTGTAAAATAACTCTTTAGTAATTTGATATGGCATTAAATAAATTAATTAATATAGGGAATGTTTTATTATTAGTCCAGCTTACTCATGAGCAATGAGTATTTCTCCAGTTACTTAACTCTGTCTTTAAAGACTGTTTTATAGTTATATTCATATAGTCCCTATGTGTATTGAGATTCCCAAGAATTTCATATTTTCTGTGGTTATTTTTTAATAGAATTCTCTTTCTATTTCTTCCTGCTAAATTTCGTTGATAATAACTATACAGAAATATTGATAATTTATGTGGGCTTATTTTTTGCACTGGTACTTTGCTGAAGTTGGTAATTGTTTTAATTATGTTTTTAGTTAATTCTCTAAGTAAAGTATCATTATCTGCAGAAGCAACAGTTTTGTTTCTTTTTTGCCCATGTTTATTACCTCAATTTCTTTTTGCTCTCTAGCACTTCTGACATTGCTGACAAGCAGTAGTATTGATAATGGTCATCTTTGTATTGGAAAGACCTCTAGTTTATCATATATATGTATATATATACATACATATATATATTGCTGGCTCTTACATGGAGATAGAATATTTATATTAAGGAAAGGTTCAGTTATGCCTATTTATTTGAGTGCTTTTTTTTCTTTTAAATAGAAATAAGTGTTTGTTTTGTCAAGTTTTGTCTACAGCTGTTAACAGAACCATTTTGGAAAGCAGATCATTAATTTAAAATAATGATAGTACAGACAAGTGTACAAATACAAAACAATAAAAAGGGAATGTTGCAAAATTTCAGTGGACAAAGCTGATCCCAAAGAAGAGATATGGCCCCTCGCTGTGTTCACTTGCAGATGGAGGTGGGGTGTGTGTGTGTGTGTGTGTGTTCATTTTTTGTACTATTTGGTGGTTTTTGTTTTCCCATTTATATTGCTAATGGACATTAAATATATGATTTTCTAGGTTCTGCCTACCCTGTATCATTTCTCTCTTTGTATGCTTCTCTGTACTCTCATGTTTTTTTAATTAATGATCTACTTTGCATATAGACCTAGCAGTGGAATTTCTGGGTCAATGGGTATGAACAATTTAGCCACTTTTATTTGAAGTGCTTTCCAAAATGGTTGTACCATAATTCACAGCTCCACTGACAATGTATTCCTTCTAATAGCCCCCTGATTTTGACTATTCTTATCTTTGTCATCTTTGCCAATTTTCTGGGTATGAGATGAAATGTCAAGATTGTTTTAATTTTTATTTTTTAAGAGTTCTCTTTAGTTGTTAATAATTTACAATTAAAAACTATTCGCGCACATCTTATCTGTTGGGGGATAGCTTTGAGTCTTATATGTTTCTGTTGTCTGTAGATGTTGTACATTAAACCCTTATCAAAGATATTTGATATAAAAATATTTGCTCATTTGGCACCTTCTCTTCTTAAAGGGGAAGCTTTTATTTTATTGGGAAAGATTTTTAATCTTTTGAAATAAAAATTATATCTCTCATCTTTTGTAAATGATTCTATAAGGGCAGCTAGGTGATATAGGAATAGAGTACTGGCTTTGGAATTAGGAAGACCTGAGTTTAAATTTGACCTTAGACACTTAGCTATGTGACAGTGGGTAAGTGATTGAATCCTCTTTGCCACAGTTTCCTCATTTGTAAAATTAACTGGAGAAGAAAATGGCAAACCATTCTAACAACAACAGCTGCTTCTATTCTTTGGTTAAGAATGTATCTTTTACTTGCAACTGAGAAAACTATATGATCTGCTTCTCTTACAATATTTTAATGGTATGATCTTAAATATTCAGATTGTGTATCCTTTTTGATTTTATTGTGTACTGTAGTAGAAGATGGTGGTCTTTCTAAGTCCATTTCTAACTCTAATACTATTTCTTATATGTTCTTTTAAAAATTCAAAATCTGTTTATCCATTTCAGTTTCCATAGTTAGAAATGTCCCTGGCATTTATTACTTTTCACTCAAAGTCCAGCCAAACATGAACTCAGTAGCCTTACTGATAGAAAATGCATTGTGAAGTACTTATTACTTTGTTTAGTTGATATGACCAGATCAATCAGTTATTTATAAGATTCTTTGAAGTTTTGAGGATCTCTTAAGCCCTGCATCAATATGAATTATATTAAAACCCCATTAGAAATAAAATAAAGACAGGATGATATGAAAGTAAGCCATAAAGTGATAAGAAAGTAATACAAGATCCCATCCACTATAGTACAGTTGCATACGTGGTTCATGTATCTCGAACTTTGTGAAATATATAGCTTTTGAGTTTATTTGTGTTTAGTACCTACCTCCCAAGGTTATTATGAGGACCAAGTTAGAAATGTTCATCATTATCAGTATTATTGTTGTGTCTATGTTTTATGTATTTTATTTGCTGTGTCAGTCCACAGATATATATTAGAGGTCTCATTGTTGCTGTTATTGTTGAATTGTTTCAGTTGTATCTGACTTTTCATGGCCCCATTTGGGACTTTATTGTTACTGGAACAGTTTTCCATTTCCTTCTCCAGCTCATTTTATAGATGTGGAAAAAGGGTTCAGTGATTTGCCCACTGTCACACGGCTAGGAAGTATCTGAGACCAGATTAGAACTTAGATCTTCCTGACTCTGGGCCTGGCAGTCTATTCACTGCCCCACATTAGCTGCCCCCTTATCAGAGGCCTTCAGTAGGCCAAAATCTGGGGATACAAAAATAAAATATAAAAAAAAAAAAAAGTCTTGCCTGTGCAGATCTGATATTTGTTTTGGGAAAATAATCTGTATACCCATGAGTATAAATGCACACAAAATATATACAAAGAAAAGACAAGGAGGAGTCCCTGCCATCTGGCTGATCAGGGAAGTCCTGTAAGAGGTGATAGCTAAGCTGAGCTTTAAAGAAATCTAAGCATTCTAAAACATCTAAGTGAGTAATTCATGCCTTCCAGCCTTTGAGATCAGCTTGGGGTTGTTGCTGGTTTGTCTTTCATTCTTGAAAAGGACCATGGCATCAGGACGGTGATGCCATGAAATGGAAGTGAATTGTATTTAAGTGCAAAGTCACCAGCCTCACCTTCTCATCTGGAGCCATCTAGTTCCAATGGCAAGAGATCAGGACAACTGGAACTGGCCCCTGGGGAGGAGCACAAGAGACAGAAAAGAGAATATTTGTAAAACAAAACTCTCTCACTTTGTTTTCAATGTAGAACCTTCTAGAAATTATACTTGGTTCGCAGAGCCTTCAAGAATCAGTGATGAGGCATCATTAGAGTGTGACTGTATTTCATGGAAACCCAAAAATCAAAGGAGAGTAAAAAAGTGGCCTCTGGTCCTGTACACTTCAGGCAAGTAGCAGGAAAGGAGGCAAAGCATGTGAAGAATCAGTTTTTATACTAATAACAGACTTTAATGTGAATGTTGGTATTTTAAATGTGAATGCACATATGTAACCTTAAAGTGCTATTTAAATGCTAGTTATTATTAATGTTTAAGTAAAGTTTCATAAGACAAAGTACAAATTAAAACATTGCAAACTAAGCAACTTTGAGGTTCAGAATAGAAGAGTGAACAGTGAAGAGTTAAAAGGTAAAGAAGTTAACTCTTTTCCAAAATGAGGTTATAAGGTAAAAATTCATCATTCGTCATTTACTGCTATCCCAAGAAGACTAATATTTTAACTGTTATTGGAAAGAAAGTTTCACTTTATTTTGTGTGTGTATTAATAACTCATGGTTGTATGGTTGCACAGCCTTTAATTCTAGAATATTAGAGCTGAAAGGGACCTTAATTTGTCTTTTATTTTACAGATAAGGAAACTGGAACCTAAAGAGGTTGTGACTTATTTGCATAAGGTCATAATTATAGTAGAGTTCAGCCTGAAATTCAAATCCAGGGCTCTTTTCACGTATAATGAATACATTGGTTACATCCCATAATTAGGTGCATCTTATACATTTACACTGGAAAATCTTACAAATTTGAACGTACTGTTGATGCTCCTTTTTCGAATAATAGATATTTGGAGGAGACACTCCACCCACCTGCTTTTTAATCCTCTACTTTGATGAGTTTTAGCTCCAGAATTTTTCAGAAAACCGCATATCTCAGGGGTCTGTGCTTTGGTCCTGTTTTGTTTAGCATTTTTGTCAGTCACTTGAATAAAGACGTAAATGGCAGACTTACCAGATTTGTAGATGAAACCAAACTGAGAGTGCTAGGTAACACAGTTGGATGATAGAATATATATAGGTCTCAAAAATCTAGCATGTTGGGCCAAAAAAGGGAAATTTAGTAAGGACAAATGTAAATTCTTACATGTGGGTTCCAAAAGATCAATTTTCCTAAGTCAGATCTCCTGAAAAATATCTGGGGTTTATAGCTCAATATACATCAGCCACAGGATTTGACAGACTAATACAATGTGAGACTGCATTAAGAAAGGCATCGTGTTCAGGAGTAGGTAAATGACAGAACCATATGCCCAACTCAGGCCTCACTTAAGATATCATGTTCAGTTTAAGATAGCACAGAAAGCTAGTAAGCATCATCCAGAAGAGGTACCAGAATGATACTGAAGAGCCATGAGATCATATCATATATCAGATCAGGACTATTTATAATGACTCACTTCTTTGATGCATTCTGAAGTACCATGGCTCTCCAGGAACTCTATTCAATCCAATTAAGCTAGTATTTGTACATCACTAAGCATAGTACCTGGCCCAAAGGAGGTCTCATTTCCTTCCTCTTCCCTTCCGTAGAATGAGCAATTAATGTAAGTAGGAATGTTTACTCTAGAAAAGAGCAGACTTTTGAGAGGGGATGGAGCAGAAAGGAAAAACATGATACCTGTCTTTTAAGTATCTTAAGGAGCTGTCATGTAATAGAACAATTAGAGTCATTTCTTGGCCACAAAGGACAGAGCTGGGAGCATTGGGGTAAATATAGAGTCATTAGAAGGGGAAATATTCTAATAACTCCAAAAGGGAATGGGGCCTATTCATATGAATACCACATGCCCATTTGCTGGTTATGTGGTCACCTTTGGTATCCACCCAGACATTCAGCCTGTGGTTCCAGGTTGTCTCATGCTCAGCAACCACACCCTAGTAAAACCATCTTGGCAGACATGCTAAACCAGGTTGAGGGTCTCAAACCCATCAGTGAGTTAGGGGCATGTCTATCCCAAGCACATGAAGACATCTCCTAGTGGAATTGGTAGATGAGAACATTTTATTCCAACAGCCACGAAGATAGCAGAAGTAGGTACTGTGGAGCACTTAGCTTGGTCAGACACCAAGGAGCATTGCATGCTGGGCCATCACCAGTCATCTTGACTTTTGCCCTGCTACTGGACTTCAGTGACTCTGGAAGAGAGAGTGAGGCTGACACCTTTGTGCAACTCTTTCTCACTTAGATCCAGCTGACAAACTAGTCAAGACATTACCCATCACCACCCATTTTATCCCACCATCATGATGTCATTGGTCCTCTTCGAAAACAGAGGATAAACAGCAACGTGACAGAAAATTTTCTTGTTCAGATAGAAATCAAAGCAGATGGCCTCAAAGGACTGATCCAACATTCAGTTTCTGTTCTTCTAACCTCATAGGAAGTATATTAATTGATGTTTCCAAGACAACCTGTGGCGGAAGCTTACTGGCAGGAGATATCACCTTCCATTATTAAGAGACTTTTCATCAACATCAAGTCATTGCATAAATGGCAAATCCTGGAACAGCACAGGGGAAACAGGCAGAATGGTCTTTGGGCTAGTGAGCTGTATAGCAACATCTACTTCAGGGCTCCAGAATGTATGTAGAGCTGCTTGTTTTCTTGGTGGAAAGCTATCAGGATTTTCTTTAAGCTAGATTTGAAATTTTTGCAAATAAGTTATGACCAATGAAAAATTATAATGATAGTAAATTCTTAATGTGCTTTTTTCAAATGTCCATTTAAAAATGTGGACAAACTAAATGTGAGGTAGGATAGAACCAAAAAAGGCCTACACTGCTTTTGACACTGTTTGATCTCTAATTTAATTTTAGAGCTGAAGTTTTAGGAACACTGCTTTGTCCTAGTTCTCCTCTTAGCTTTCCATTGCCGCTACCCTATCCCCTGATTTTAGGTTTCCTGATCCTCCTACTTTCGGGTCTTGTGATAGCAGACACACATCCATATCCTGCTAGACTCTCAAGCTGAGCACTCATATTTATGTCCCTACGTTCCCCCACACACCCAGCTCTTCCCCCTTGATACCAAGTCAGTTACCAAGTATTTTTGAAATCCACATTTTCTGTTCTATTCCTATGACTATAGACCAGATTTTAATTGAATGATACATCGATTACTAGGATAGCAAGTCCCCTGCCAAGTATCTTACACATGACAACAGTAATCACTCCCAAACAATGTTCCATTTACACCACCAGTTTTTAGCCTGTTGTGAAACCCAGTTACCTTTTATGGAAGATTTAACGCCCATAAAGTGATTTTTGTCTCTACATCCTTTTAATTAATTGCATTCTTATTCTGCTGTATCCCAAATTGCAATCTTCACAACAGCCAAAAGGGAACTTAGTTTTCTTAACTCGAGGCCCCACCAACTTTATATCTTTAAACCTTTTGATGGGCTACTCCCCTTCCCTAGAATGTTCTACAATCCTCTCTTCTTAATAAGTCCCTTCAGGTCTTTAAAATGTATTTATAATGACTCACTCCTTTGATGCATTCTGAAGTACCATGGCTCTCCAGGAACTCTATTCAATCCATAAGTACATACACAGTTGTAAATAATTATATATTTGTTTTCGTTAAATGTTTTAATCTTGTCTATCTTAGTCCTCCCTTAAAACTTGAAATAAAGATGCCACATTCATGCTTTAAAACCACCCACGGCATCTAAAATTATGCTCATACGGAGTAATGAGTTAGCACTGAACCTTATTGATATCTTTCATTCATCTCAGACAACTTAGAGCTCATTTCAAAACTTGACTGCACAAAAAGTCTTCTTTCTTCTCGTTTTCTTATTAACTCTTTACAGTCTGACATCTGCCCTCATCATTCAACAAAGTTGCTCTCTCCAAAGTGACCAGTGATCTTTTAACTGCCAGATTCAATGACTTTTTCTCAGTCTTCATCTTTCTCTACTTCCCTGTAGTCTTTGACACTGTTGACTACCTTTTTCTTATCTAGGTTTTTCTTATATTGTTTTCCCCTGGGTCTCTTTCTGCTTACATGATTACTTCTTCTTAGTCTTCTTTGCTAGATCTTCATCTAGATCATGCCCACTAAACATGGTCATCCCACAGCACTCTGTCTTGAGAACTTCTCTTTTCCCACTATATTATTTCACTTGGTGATCTCATTAGCTCCCATGGATTCAATTATCATCTCTGTGCTGAAGATTCTGAAATCTGCTGACCTCCAGTTTCACAACTGCCTACTGGACATTTTGAATTAGATTTCCTGTGGACATCTTAAACTCAACATGTCCAGCACTGAACTCATTTTCCTTCCACTCAAGACTTCTTCCCTTCCAAACTTCCCTATTACTGTCAAAACGACCATCATAGGCAACTGAATGGTGTAGTGGATAGAACACTGGACTTGGAGTCAGAAAGATTTGAATTCCGATGCAGCCTCAGACACTTATGACTGTGGGACTCTAGGCAAGTCACTTGACCCTGCTTGCCCCAGTTTCCTCATCTGTAAAATGGGGATAATAACACCAACCTTCCAAGGTTGTTGTAAGGATCAAATGAGATCATAATTATAAAGCACTTAGCACAGTGCCTGGCATATAGTAAGCACTATATAAGTCTTAGCTATCATCATCATCCTCTCAGTCTCCTTGCAGCCTAGGTGGCATCCTTAACTCCTCACTCTCTCTCCCTCCCCTGTATTCAGTCTGTTGCCAAGGACTGTCGATTTTAACTTCAGCATCTTTCACATGTGCACCGTTCTCCTGACCCTGCTACTACTCCAATATAGTCCCTTATCACTTCATGCTTGAACTTGTAGTAGCCTACTGGTTGGTCTCTCTGTCTCAAGTCTCTCCCCATTCTATTCTATCCTCCTGTCAATAAATGTTCCTAAAGCACAGGTCTGACTCAGTCAATTCCAGTGACTTCCGATAACCTCCAGGATCAGATATAAATTCTTTTACTTAGTGCTTGAAGTCCTTCATAACCTCTCCCTTTCCCCCTCCCCCCCAGCTTTCCAGTCTTCTTATACCTTATGCCATGTTTTTCCTCACATATATGCCATGCAATCCAGTGGCACTGACCTCCTTACTGTTCTTCTGAACAAGACGCTCCTCCTGAACAAGACATTGTCGTCCCCTATTACTGGAATACTCTGCCTCTTGGCTTTCCTGAATCCCGTCTAAAATCCCACCTTCTACAGGAAGCCTGTCTCCATCCTCCTTAATTCTAATGTCTTCCCTCTATTGATTATTTTCTGTTTGTCCTGCATATGGCTGATTTGTACATAGTTGTTTGCATGTTTTCTCCCTCATTAGACTGTGAGCTCTTTGAGAACTAGGGCTGTCTTGTCCATTTCTTTTTATCCCCAATGCATTGTTTCAGTGCCACATTAAAGGTGCTTGATAAATGTTTATTGACTGAAACAAATATTTATTAAGCACCTATCACATGTAAAACACTCTGCTAGGCTAAAAATATAAAGACAAAAATAAAACAGAATTGGTTGATGGACAACCCACACTGGTCTCTTGAGATAATTCCTCTTTTTCCTCAGAATGGCATTCATGAGAACTTCCTGTTTCTCCTTGACTGATTTCCCCTGAAGAATTTTACAAATAAAGATACACACACACACACACACACATACACACACACACACACACACGCACACACACACATACACGCCCCTTTAATTAAATACTTGTTATATGTCAGGCACTATGCTAGTTACTATTTATTAAATGCCTACTGTGTTCTACGCACTGTGCTAAGCACATTTTGCAAGTGTTATCTGATTTGATCCTCTTGACACCCCTGGGAAACGGACAGTATTATTATCTCCCTTTTACATTTGAGGATACTGAGGCAGACAGAAGTTAAGTGATTTGTTCAGGGTCACACAGCAAATAAGTATCTGAGGTCAAATTCCAACTCTGGAATTCCTGTCTTGGGGCCCAGTATTACCATGTACTGTACCACCCAGCTGTCTGTATTTGGGAGTAGGGGGATTATGGAGTAAAAGGTAAGAGGATTTCATGACCCAGAGAGCTCTCTGTTTTCTTAGTAAATTTTTATTTAGCCCACAAGCCTAAGAATAGTTTTTACAGTTGCCATACAAAGACAGATAGCAGTCTGGATTTGTGTGATTTGCCCACTTCTGCCATAAAGAGTTTTAGGAGAAAAGGTTTGGAAAATTTGCTGTGGGGAATGTGATAGAGTCAATCAAGGAAGAGTTTAATTAATTTCTTGGAAGTAAAAGGACCCTGTTGACATTAGGCAATATAAATTTATTGTTGATCTCTAATAGGTGGGGTTGTTATCTGACTTTCTCCAGCAGTACCCAGCAGAAGGAAAAAAGGGAGAGAAACATGCATTTATTAAAAACCTACTTTGTGCTATATGCCAGGCACTGTGCAAAGTACTTTATAAATAGCCTTGGGAGGAAGGCGCTATTGCTATGCCCTTTTACAATTGAAGAAACTGAACCTGGAAGAAGTTATGATTCTCCCAGAGTCACAAAGCTAGTAAATGTCCAAGGCAGGATTTTTAGCAAAGGTCTCCCTAATTGCAAGCCCAGGGCTCTATTTTCTGTCTCACCTGGAAGAACCTGAGTTGAAGCAGAGGAGGAGACTGGTGAAAATAACCCATGTTTGAGATTTGGCAGCAGTTTAGGGCCAAGGAGGTAAGGGATTGAAGAGAAGGATGGATAGGAATTGCAGAGTGGGTCAGCAGGGAAAGGTAGAGGAATTGGAGAGTATAGTGATGGTGAAGAACTAGTTTGGAAGAAGCTATCAGGAGAGAGGCAAAAGGAGAGATGCAAGGAGAGAAAGTGATGACCAGAAAGAGGAGTTTGGGATAATAGAGCATCATTATAGATAGTGAGATCTGGAGTATGATTATTTCTGTGAATGACTGAGCTAGAAGAAAGGTGTAGGTTGTTTAACATGTATATTGAAGTCTGCAAGTATGGGGTCAGGAGTTGCATTTGAGAGGAACAGTATGAACCCAATACTCAAGGGATCAAGGAAGAGAAAAAAAATGACCTGAAAGCTGATAGACATCTATGACTAAGGATATGCAGTAGCTAACATAGGTGAGTAAACCTCAGGAGAGGAGAATTTCTTGAGTGATCAACCCCTCTTTGGAATAAAATAAGGCATCCTTCAACTTCTTGGCTCTTTTATTGAGTTTTTTTGTTTTTTTGTTTTTTTTGTAATATGCAAAGCAAGCCCTAATTAAAGGGTGCACCTTGCTGTACTTTCAGAGTCACAAGGATTTTGGTAGTTTAAATTCTGCTTCTTCCTTTTTTAGCTAGAATATGGAGGGGAAAGAAACAGAAAAACATGGTATCCAGTGTAATGAGAAATCTATCATAAATAAGATCTCGGTAAAGGTGGGAGAGAAGTAGACTTCTTAAGAATGGGAGAGATTGATGGGGAAGCAAAAAGCACTCTCTTGTTTCAGTCCTTTTGGACTTTGAAGTTTGGTGTTTTGTTTGGTTTTTTCCTAATTCTAAGAACTTTGCTTTCATCCCTTCCTTGATTAAAACTGGGAGCTAAAGTACAGGTACAGAGTTGCAAGAATGTTGCATCCTAGTATGATGTTGCTGATTCACTGAAAAATTCATTTCTGTTATTCTGGGAAATACAATTCATAAGGACAATGCTTGAAAGAAAGACATGGTGCTGGTTAAGGGGCTCAGGGGATGTAGTGTCTTCTAGAGGAGTCTGACCTGTTAGTATCAGAAGATAAACAGTGATATCTAAGATGCAAGGGTATTTTTTAAAAATTTTTTTAAAAATTTATTTTCAGTGTGCCACAATCACTGCCATATAACCTAGATTTTTTTTTCCTCCCCCTCTTCCTTAGCCCCCATTTCCCCCCCTCCCTCCCTGAGACGGCATACAGTTTTATATAGGTTCTACACATACATTCCTATTAATACATTTTCACCATAGTTATGTTGCATAGAAGAATTAAAATGAGTGGGAGAAATTATATAACAAACCAAAGCATAATACAAAGGAAAATGACCTGCTACATTCTGCGATGGAATTCCATAGTTCTTTCTCTGGATGTGGAAGGCATTGTGCCTTAAAAGACCATTGAGAATTGTTTAAGTCCTTGCTAAGGGTATTTGTTAACAGTCAGTTGAGGATAGAGGAATTCCAGAAGAAAGAGGATTCGATGTAATTATCTTTCTTTCTTTCTAGCTACGCAGACAAATGGCCTAGACTTCCAGAAGCAGCCTGTTCCTGTTGGAGGGGCAATCTCTTCAGCTCAGGCTCAGGCCTTCCTTGGACACCTCCATCAGGTAAAACGTTCTGCTCAACTGGGCAAAGTCTGAGACAGAACTGACCGCAGCAGTGCTAGTATGTGGGAAAGACATTTCAGAAGGGTTTGGATTTTCCTGTTTTCAAAAGGATGATGTTGAGCATGTGTTACAGAATTCATGTGGCCACAGTGGTGGCTATGATTTAGTAGGTTTTCTAGGCCACAGCCCTCACAGATGCAGACAAAAAGATTCTCTTGCTTTGAATATGTATAATAACTAAATTACTTGTTTTGACAAGCATAAGGGCTAGTTGAGGTGATAGGCCAAAACTAGATAAATGAATCTGGAACTGCCCCAGCATGCTTCCTATTTCTACAAGAAAAGTAGCAATTTGCTCATAATATTATTCTATTAAACTGTTCTAAAACACCTTTGTTTAGAAAGTAACATAAACCACTCCTCCCTGCTGGGCTGGCTTAGATGATGAAGCATGATGTAGTGTGATGCCATGAGTAAGAAGGTCTGGGTTCCAGTCTGACATCTTAACTGATGCTTGTTGGACAAGTCCTTTATTCTGTTGTAGTTTATTTCTACTTTCATATGAGAACTCTTCTCCCCATGTTCCAGGATCAACGTGAGAATGAATATAAGGTATATACACTATACATCTTCATTGTGCTTGAGAATTTTACAAGTGGTATTATTAATTCTTGTTTGGGGTAAAATAAAGTATCCTTCAACTTCGTTGCTCTTATGTTGAGAATTTTTTTTCTGGGCTTGCAAAGCAAGCTTTCGTTAAAGGACACACTTTGTACTTCTAGAATCAAACATTTTTGTGGTTTAAATTATCCTTCTCCATTTTTTAACTGACATATTGAAGGGAAAGGAATAGAAAAAGTGTTAAATTTAATGAGAATTTTTCTATTATAATATCAGTATAAAGATGGGAGAGAAGTAGATTCTAAAATAGTGGGAGAGATTCATGGGGATATAGAAAACTTCCTTGTTTTCATTCTCTTGGGACTTTCAAGTTCACTGTTTTGTTTAACTTATAGCACTTTGCTTATATCTCTCTCTTGATTAAAACTGAGAGCTAATTTACTATTTATAGCAATGTTATGTCTTAGTATAATGATACTGGTTCCTTGTGTCCTGCGCAAAAAACTGAAGACATTTGCTAAATGCCGTTTTCACTACTGATGCTTCTTGAAGGGTGGAGGCTTCAGGAACAGTCAGGCTCATTGGTAAAGTGGTTGAAATGTTATCTGAGAATGGAATTTGATCTAGAACCTGGACCATTGATTAAAGTATCTAAATGACAAGGTTTTGGGTAGGGATGGTCAGCACCCACCAATAACTAGAAAGACTGTTTTTGCCTGGAGTTTTGCAAAACTAACCAAAAGAACTTTGAAATCAATAAAAGAGGAGGGGAGGAAGATAACTTATACATGTCCATTATATTATTTACTATAAATGCTAGCTATGTTGTAGGACAAAGTAACAATGAAAATACCCAGAGGTTCACAAGAGACAGAATCCAAGAAAGCTGCCAGTCATAGAACCTCTGACCTCAAATACTGGTGTTCAGTTGTGCAAATGATAGTAACAAGCAAGATGAACTAGAAGATCCTATTACATGAAGGGCGATGTTACCTCATAAGCATTACTGAAGCTCAGTGAAATGAGACCTAAAGAACAGGGAAAGGGAGATCAGCAAAGGGATATACAGCAGAGTATATTTAAAAGACATATTGTCATGCAGTTAAAATAGAAGATAACACAGTGAAAGGATACAGACCTGAATAGAAGTTTAATCAAGAATGGGTCAAAATACAAGTCATTGAAACAAATAATAACTGTGGAAAATAATGATCATGATTACACAATCTGCTAAAGCAGACCCTAGAGGAAAAATTTTATCTGAGACCACATAGCAGTATAATATAAAAATAGCATTAATGACCTGAATGATGTCATTTAAAAATAGAAAATCAACAAATAAATACATTTGAAATTACTACAAATGAGGACGTAAATAGAAGATAAATGGATAAATTGGGAAAGATTGTAGAATTGATAAAAATTGATAAAAAAAAAGTCATTTTTTTGGAAAGCCTAACAAAATAGATAAAACTTTAGCCAATATGATAAAAAAGAAGTAGGAAAATTAAATTGACTAAAAAAGTCAATGAATTGAAATCATGGCAGACAGAAGAAAAACAAAAAGATTTATAATCTACAAAGCCCAGTTGCATTCCTATAAAACTGAGAATTTCAAAAGGAATGGTGTCATGTAGGAAAAGATTAAGCTCAGAAATGAACACAAATTGAAAAGGAGGCTTTAATCCCTTTTCAGGAAATGAATTTAACTAACTGTAAAATAGCTACTAAAAGGGGCCTGGGTCTCAATGCATTTTGAGGTGAATGTGTTATCAATCATATGATATGAATTTTTAACAATAGTAAAAGTATTGAAGGATCAATATACAAGGTATCTGAATCTAGGGGTAATATTAAGGGTATGAAAAAATCTTGGACCTTATTAATAAGAAAATAATATGACCAAGGAAATATCATCAGCTACAGACAGACTCCTATGTGCCTGCCCTCCCATCTGTACAAAATCTTTATGAGTCATCTAAACATGAATTGATGGCATCCTGAATGAGAGCATTAGAGAAAATAAGCAGGCTTTCATAAGTGTCAAACCATGTACCACACCTCTATCATTTTAGAATAGTGTGAAAGATGAAGGGAATAAGAGAATATCAGATCTTGCTACTCCTATTGATTTTCGATTAGGAAAAAATATTTGATTTAGTAATAGTAGCTGACATAAGGTCTGCAAAGTACTTTACATATATTATCTCAGTTGGTGCTCACAACACTGAAATAGAGGCTGTTATTATCCCTATTTTATAGATGAGGTATTTGAGGCAGAGGGAGGTTAAGCAATATGCCCAAGGGTCACTTAGTTACAAGAGTTTGAAGCAGGATTTGAACTCATGCCTTCTTGACTCCCAAGTCCAAACACTTTATCTGCTGCTCAGGTTTGATTTAGCAAAGTGCCAACTTGATATCCCCCATTCATACTTTAAAATTTCTTGAAAGATAAAACATGAGGAAGTTTAACAACCTTCTTATCATGAACATCAAACAAGCCATTGGAACAAAGAAGATAAATGCTCCCAGAGGAGGGCTTTTGGAGGCTATTAGGTGATATGTGTAGTGGTTACTTGAAGGCCCAAATCATTTCAGAGCTCCCTAGAATCTATCTGTAAGCAATCAAGAGTTGGTCCTGACTCTCCACACAAGGAAAAACCAAGTGAATAAAGAATTGCCCAGATTATTACATTCATTTGGTTGAAAGCCTAGGAAGATTTTCCCCAACAGTATGTATATCTAGAACACATAGTGTAGATGAGCATTAAGTTAGGCCCAGACTAAGAGAAGGATCATAGATTAAGAGCTGGAAGTTCTAAACTGGACTTAGAGTGAATCTAGTTGAATCCCCTCAGAAAAACTGATTGTCTTTGGGAATTGCTTATCATCATTAATGACTGCAAGTTTCCCAAAGAAACCAAGACTGATTTTAATACCAGCATTTTACTGCCATTGCTGTATGGCAGTGAGATAAGAAATTCAACAGTCTCCAAATGCTGAGATTCTTTGAGATCCAGGCCTCAGGGAAACATCAGAGCGGGGAGGGAGAAAGAAAGTACTAGGGGAAAATAAGGAAAAATGACTGAAATTATCCAAGATCTCAAGAGGGAGAAAATTCAGAGACCTTGAGCATAAAACAGATAAACTAACAGGAAAGATATTAATACCAGAAGGAAATATGGCCTTCAGACTAAATAAAAGAATTCAAGTCTCTATTAATAAGTAGTGCAAGAAAAAAGGAAAATAAATCAACACCTGCTGAGGCAGAGGAATATGTAGATTCCCGAAGGGAACATGGAAACACAGCAGGATGTTCCTAAATGGTTTGAAAGAGAAATGAGAGCTGTATGAGAAGAATTTATGGCCTGCACAACAGAAATAATTGGCAGAATAAGAAAACCTTGAATTCACAGTGACAAGTTTCACCAAAGAAACAAAAGGGAAGATTTCTGGGAATGCAAATACACAGAAGTGAAGGACAATCTAGAAGAAGAGAAGTAAAAAACAATAAAATTAAAAGAAAGCCTAATCTCTATACAAGCAAAATGTATCTATCTTAAAAGCAATATACTCTGTGGAGACAACTTAAAAGATTACAAGTGTTCCAGGAGAACATGATAAGTCAAAAATTTGAAGACTGTGATACCAGAAATAATATTTTTAAACTGCACAGAACCTCCAAACAAGAAAAGCAAAGTGGCAATCAAAAAAAAAAAAAAAAGAAAGAAAGAAAATCCATAGATTGCCTCCAAGGAAGAAAAAACAAACCACTATGCTACAAACTCCAAGAAACATAGTGGTTGACGTTTACAGTTTCACTGACAGACAAATTTCTTCAAGTGACCAAGAGAAAAATTTTCAAATGTGAAAGACAGGAATTCCTGTAATTGCATCCTCAAAAAGTCATAGAAGGTGGTGGAAGAATGTGTTGTGAAGATCAAGGGGGAGGTCCAGATGTAACCAGTGACTCATTCTGCAAATCTGATCTCGGTCATAAATAAACCTGGACATTCAGTTGGAAAAAGAGGCATTCAAAACATTCATAGCAGGAAAACTAGACCTGAAGAAATTATTTGCTTCTTAATCACCCCAGATGAGGGAAATGCAAGAAGGAGTAACAAATAGAACTACCAAGGTCAGCATGGCCAACAAATAACTACAGAGAGACCACTGAAAGATTGCTTTCTAAATGTACACAAGGATGAGCAAAAATCAAACAGAATTAATGGGACTAAACTTCACAACAACCTGCCTTCAGATGTTTCTTGTGGGACTAAATTACAAAATGTAAAGGCATATGAAGGAAGAGAGTGGAGAAATATGGAATGTTAGCCTTTTTGATTTGATTAGAGGCTAATAAGAAAATAAGTCCTCTGGTCTGCCAGGAAGAAGAGAACCTATGTGACAGTGAGCAGGGAGGCAAAGAGAAGGGTTGAAAAAGGAGGGGCAGTCTTTTTTCAGTGAAGGCAGGGAGTACCATTGATAAATACTTCTCCAGGGGAAGAGAGAGATTCTCTTAAAGGGAGATAGGGAACTTATAATGGATATTATGTTTAGAGATTTGATGCTTAGACCACTCATCTTACCCTAGGAAGAAGGGAATCTGAACTTCTTGGGACAACTGACACCCAAAGGAGAGGGAAGTGTGGAACCGTGTCAGAGATTTTGAAGCAAATGAGAGGAAATTACCAAGGAGAGGTCAAAGGCAAACTTCTGGGAGCACCTGGACAAGAATCTTACAGGGTACAGCCCACCCATGGACTGTAATCTCTGTCCATATTGCTGAGATCATAGAAGCAGTTGCATATTTAAATTATTTTTGCACAGATTATTTTCAGAGACTGTGAGGTCAAACATTCCATCTGACTCTTTTAAAATATAAATCCTAATATCTAAACCAGGGCAGGATAAGGCTAAGAAAGATAATTTTAGTCCAACATTATGAGCAATTACTATTCATTGAGTCAAAAAATTTTAAATAAAGTCTCTGTAAAAATACCGTATTATGTTGGGGAAAAAATTATTCATTATAACCAGATATGCACAGATGGTTCAAATTGAAGAAAACAATTATATTAAAACCAGAAAGCATATGACAGAATCAAGTTGCCTCCCCAAAAAAGAAAGGAAAAATAAAAACCTTTAAACAAAGTACGCCATTTTTGCTAAAACCAGACAAACATAGGCATAAATGGTCCATTTTGGGGGGTATGATAAAAAGTATGTATGTAAAATCAAAAGCTAACAGCACTGCAAGGGGAAACACTAATAGTTTTTGCAGTAAATACAAGTCAGCAAGCATTTATTAGGGGTTTTCCATGTTCTAGGCACTGTGCCCAATGCTGGCATATAGGGAGCTTACAACTCCTTACATGACAACATGTAAGCAACCATGTACAAACCAGATACAGAGAGAGTAAATTAGAAGGCATATCAGAGAAAAAGCTTGAGTATTATAGACTAGAAAAGGCTTCATGTAGAAGGTGGAATTTTAACTGAGACCTGAAGGAAACCTGTGACCATTCCAAGCATGGGTAACTACCATTTGCACAGCCCCTACTATGTGCTAGGTACCATGCCAAGCATTGTACAGATATTACCTCATTTTATCCTCATAACAGCCTTATAAAAGCAAAGAGAGAATGATAGAAATGAGGGCAGGTAAAGGAAGGCAATGGTCAGAAGCAAAGCAGACCTTAGAGGAGAGACAAGAACAAAAGCAAGTGAGAGAAGGATGTATGGAAGAAAACTGGATGGTGGCAAATGCACAGTTAGTAATCATAACTGAATGTGAATAGACTAAACTCAACAACGAAACAAACAGCACAATAGGTTAGAAACCAGAATTCAGCAATATGTTGTTTACAAGAAACACACTTGAAACAAAGGCATTCACAGAGTCACAATAAGGAGCAAATTCTGTTGTGCTTTGGCAGAAGTTAAAAAGGCTACCATGCCAATAATGATCCCAAACCCCGCTCCGAAAAAAGCAAAACAAGACCTAATTAAAAGAAATAAACAGGGAAACTACATCTTGCTAAAAGGCACTATCAAAAATAAAGCACTATCAATACTAAACATATATACGCCAAATGGCAGAGCGTCTAGATTTTCTTAAAGGAAAAGTTAAATAAATTCTAGGAGGAAATAAGACAGTAAAATTATACCAGTGTGGGACCTAAGCTTTCCCCTCTCAGTTAGACAAATCTAACCATAAAATAAATAACAGGGAGATGAATAGAATCCTAGAAAAGGTAGATACAATAGCCTTCTGGAGAGAATTAAGTGGGAATAGAAAGGAGTACACCTTTTTCTCAGAATTATGTTGTACCATCACCAAAATTGACCACATATTAGGATATTAAAAACCTCACAACCAAATGCAAGAAAGCAGAAATTTTAAATCCACCATTTTCAGATTATAATGCAATAAAATTTAGATTCAGTAAGGACTGTGAAATCATAATTAAACTAATTCCAGTCCTAAAAAATGATTGAGTCAAAGAACCGATCATAGAAACAGTAATTTCATGAAAAAGAATGACAAGAATGAGAAAACCTACCAAAATCTATGGGGCACAGCCAGAGCAGTGTGTAAGGGAAAATTTATATTTCTAAACACGTTCATGCATCTGTAGAAAAGAGGAAGAGCAGATCAATGAATTGAGTACGCAACTAAAAAAAGTTTTAGAAAAAGAACAAATTTAAAACCCCCAATTAGACATCAAAATGGAAATCCTGAAAATCAAAGAGAGATTAATAAAATTGAAAGTTTAAAATTAAAACATTGAACTGATAAATAAAACTAGGAGCTGGTCTTTTGAAAAAGCCAATAAATTATTTGTTAAACCATTGGTTAATTTGATTTTTTTTTTTTAAAGAAAACCAAATTACCAGTATCAAAAGTAAAAAAGGTGAATACCACCATTGAAGACAAAATGAAGCAAACGTTAGGAGTTATTTTTCCCAATTATATGTATGCCAGTAAAACTGACAATCTAAGTAAAATGTCAAATATTTCCAAAAATGTAATATGCGTAGATTAACAGAAGAGGAAATAAAACACTTAAATAACCCTATCTTAGAAAAAGTAATTGAACAGCCTATCAATGAGTTTCCCAAGAAAAAATTTCCCAAGAACAAATGGCTTCAGAAGTGAATTCTACCAAACGTTTAAGGAACAGTTAATCCTAATATTATATAAACTATTTGAAAAATAGGTAAAGAAGAAATCCTACCAAATTCCTTTTATGACACAAATAATGTCTTTGACGCCTCTAGGTATCAGGGAGACCAAAAACAGAGAATGAAAACTATAGAACAATTTCCTTACTGAATATTGATACAGAAATTTTAAATAAAATACAAGCAAGGAAATTACAGCAATATGTGTCACAAAGATGATGAGTACCAGACATGCAGTGCTGGTTCAGTGTTAGGGAAACTACCCGTATAATCAGCCATATCAGTAAGAAAAAGAACAAAAATTATATGATTATCTCAAATAGATACAGAAAAACCTTTTGACAAAATATAATACCTATTCCTTTTAAAAATACTGGAAAGCATAAAAATCAATGGAGCCTTTCTTAAAATTATGAGTATTATTTACCTAAAACTTAGAGTAAGCATTATCTATTATCAGGATAAATTTGAAGCCTTCCCAGTAAGATCAGGGGTGAAACAAGTATCTCCATTTTTACCACTGTTTTCAATATTGTATTAGAAATGTTCATTATAACCTAAGAGAAGAAAAAATAGGCAATGAGGAAATAAAACTATCACTCTTTGCAGATGACACAATGGTATACTTAGAAAACCCTTGATGTTAGTAAAGTTGCCGGATATAAAATAAACCCATATAAATCATCAGCATTTGTGTATACTATCCACAAAACCCAGCAGGAAAAGATGGAAAGAGAAATTCCGTTCAAAATAACTGCAGACAAAATAAAATACTTGAGAATCCACTTGTCAAGACAAAGCAGGGACTGTATGAACACAATTTTAAAATGCTTTTCACACAAATAAAGACATTTTATTAGTTTTAAATAATTAGATTAATTGCTTATGAGTAGGTTGAGCCTCTATAATAAAAATGACAATTCTACTTAAGTTTTACTTATTTAGTGCCATACCAATCAAACTGCCAAAGAATTGGTTTTTTTAGAGCTTGAAAAACTATTAATTCATATAGAAGAACAAAAGGCCAAGAATATCGAGGGCATCAATGAAAAAAAAAAAACCGTAAAGGAAGTGAGCTACCAGTTCCAGATTTCAAACTCTGTTAGAAAGATCTAATCATGAAAACAATATGGCATTAGCTAAGAAATAGAGTGGTAAATCAGTGGAATAAATTAGGTAGGTACACTCTGTATAGTACACAGTAGTAAATGACCAGAGTAATCTAGTGTTTGATAGACCCAAAAATTTAAACTTTTTCACCTTTTGACAAAAATTGCTAGGAAACTGGAAAATAATTTGGAAAAAGCTAGGTATGACCCAACATCTCACACTGTATACCAAGATAAGGTCAAAATAAATAAGTGACTTCAATATAAATGATATAATAAATAAATTAGGGAAGCATGGGAAAATGTACCTGTCAGATCTGTGGATAAGGGAAGAGTTTATTTATTAGTAAACAAGAGATGAAGAGGATCATGGAAATGGATAATTTTGATTACATGAAATTTAAAAGGTATTTTTTCTACAACAAGACTAATGCAGCTAAAATTAGAAGGAAAACAAAATTGGGCAGGGAGTTAATAGCAAATTTCTCAAATATATAGGGAACAGAACCAAATTTATATATAAATAAGAGCCACTCCCCAATGTATAAATGGTAAAAGAATGTGAACAGGCAGTTTTCAGAAGAAGAAATCAAAGCTATCAATAGTCACTATTAAAGAATTGCAAATTAAAACAGTGCTAAGATACTACTTTATAACTATCAGACTGGCTAATATGACAGAAAAGGAAAATGATCAAAATTGGAGGGGATGTAGAAAAATTGGAACATTAATGTGTCGTTAATGGAGTTGTGAGCTAGTCCATTCTGGAAAACAATTCGGAACTATACCAAAGGGGCTATAATATTGTACATACCTTTTGACTGAGCCATGCCACTACTAGGTCTGTATCCCACAGAGATCAAAGAATCAAAGAAAGGACCTATTTGTACAAAAATACTTACAGCAACCCTTTTCTGTTGACAAAGAATTGGAAATTGAGGGAATGTCCATCACTCAAGAAAAGGCTGAACAATTTGTGGTATATGATTGTGATGGAACACTTGTGCTTATAAGAAATGATGAGCAGAATGCTCTCAGAAAAACGAACTCTTACAAAGTGAAGTGAAGATAATGTTATACAAAGTAACAGCAATATTGTAAGAATGATTCATTGTGAAAGACTTGTGAATGAGAATCACTTTTCTTATTTCATCCTTCTGGATTTTGCTTTAATTGCAAAAAGAAATGCCGTTGATTTTTGTGAATTTATTCAATTTCTTACTCTGTGCTCTCTAAGTTGTAAAATCTGATTGCCTTTCCTTAATCCACAATCCTCTGTACCTCTCTGCCATATTCCCCATTGTTGAACACTTTCTTCTCTTGGATACCCACCTTTTCCTGATGAGTATCAGGCCACTGGAGCCACATGGCTCTGAAAGAGAAAAGTGAGACTGGTGACCTTACACAGCCCTCACTCACTCAAATCAAAGTCAACTTCAAGTCATGTCATCATCTCCCTGATGTCATGGTCTTCTTTGAGAACAAAGGACAAACACACAACCTTTCTGTTTATTTTGGTTGTCTTGGTTGTCTTTTGTTTTCTCTAACACTGCTCCCCTGATTCTCCTTCATCCACTCCTGATTGTAGCAGTAATACTGAGAATATACCCTAAAGGTCTGTCCTGGGCCTTCAGTACTCTCCCTCCCTCCACCTCCCATTGTCTTATCTATCTCCTCTGGGTTTATTTACAAGACACTGTTTCAAACCAACGTACATCTCAGATCTCTTTGTGAAGCTACAAATCCTATATCAGCAACTGACTGTTGGATCTTTCCAATTGGATGTCTCATAGTTATCACAAAAACAGTATGATCAAAACAATTCATTATTATTTTCTCCCAAATCTACCTTTCTTAAAAACTTCACTAGTTCAGAACAGAGCCTATTTGTACAAAAATATGTTTAGCAACTTTTTTTTGTAGTGGCAAAGAATGGGAAATTGAGGGGATGACCACCAATTGGATTGTGGCTGACAAGTTGTGGTATATGATTGTAATGGAATATTGCTGTGCTATAAGAAAGGATGATGATCAGGCTGGTTTCAGAAAAATCTGGAAAGATTTATGTGAACTGATGTGAAGTAAGCAGAACCAGGAGAACATTGTACATAGTAAGAGCAATTCTGTACAGAGATCTAAGACTATTCCAGAGGACTTACGAAAAATGCTATCCACCTCCGGAGAAAGACCTGAAGGAGTCTGAAGTAGATCAGAGCATACTATTTTTCACTCTCTGTATTTTATTTCATGGTTTTCTTTTTCCTTTGGTTCTGTGTCTTCTTTCACAACATGACTAACATGGTGATATGTTTTGCATGGTTGAATATGTATAACCTGTATCAAATTGCTTGCCTCCTCAGGGAGGGGGGCAGAGGTGGGGAAGGGAGGGAGGGAGAAAGAACATTTGGAACTCAATATTTTTTAAAAATGAATGTTAAAATTATTTTTTTGTGTGACTGGAAAAGAGATATTATTTAAATAAAAAACAGTTCCCTATTTCTGTCAAGTATGCCATTATTCCTTGGCTCTTTCAAGTTTGCAACCTCTTTGAGTCAGGCAGTCAACAAACTTTTATTAAGCACCAGCTGCACTCCTTGGACTGGTATATACCATGTTTATGTTCCTAGGATCCTTTGAGATTGTATCAGCTTTGGTACTAAAACCTCGTTAGTTCCCTCTCTCCCTCTGATTGGAGGGCTAGAAAGTGGAGCAAAGAACTCCACCCAAAGTTTTATTTAAAGAAGACTTGCAAGCCAGGAGCTCTTCATTTCCCATTGCGTGTAATCCCTGGACAGGGCAACTTTGTCTTTTTCTTACGTGTATTCCCAGCTCTAAACACAGTGACCGACACATAGTAGGCACAGGTGGTAAACATTTATTCAGCACTTCCTGTGTGCCAGTCATTGTGAATACCCAGAAGGGCCCACCAAAAAGACAGTAATACACTCCCTTCTTTCAAGGAGCTCACATCACAGTCTAGAGGGGGAGACGATGTACAAACAATTGCACATAAACAAGATTTATACAGAGTAAGCTGATAATCTTGGAGGAAAAGCCTAGCATTAAAGGAGATTGGGAAAGACTTGAAGGAAGCTAGGAAGCACAGAGGAAAGGAGGGAGAGAATTCTAGGCAAGGAGAGATAGCCAGTGAGACTATCCAGAGTTGAAAATATTTATGTCTTGTGTGAAAAACAGCCAGGAGGTCAGGGTCACTGGATCATAATGGACATGGAGGGGAATGAGGTGTAAGAAGACTGGAAAGCAGGGAAGAGACCAGCTCATACAGGGCTTTAAGAGCAAAACAAAGGGAAAAGTAAGTCTCCCATGTCCGCATCCAAATCAGTTGCTATACTTTGTTGATCCTTCCACCACACCTCTCACATCCATCCCTTTCCTATCCTTGTCTCAGCTGCATTCTTAGAATAGATAGCCTCCCAAGTAGTCTCCCTTTCTCAGTACTCTACTATCTCTAGTTCACTATGATATTTTTTTTTATTAATTTATTTAACTTTTAACATTCATTTTCACAAAATTTTGGGTTCCAAATTTTCTCCCCATTTGTCCCCTCCCCTACCCCAAAACACCAAGCATTCTAATTGCCCCTATCACCAATCTGCCCTCTCTTCTATCATCCCTCCCTTCCCTTGTCCAGATCTTTTCTTTTGTCCTGTAGAGCCAGATAACTTTCTATACCCCTTTACCTCTATTTCTTATTTCCTAGTAGCTAGAACAGTACTTGACAGTTGATCCTAAAACTTTGAGTTCCAACTTCTCTTCATCTCTCCCTCCCCACCCATTCCTTTTGGAAGGCAAGTAATTCAATATAGGCCATATCTGTGTAGTTTTGCAAATGACTTCCATAATAGTCGTGTTGTATAAGACTAACTATATTTCCCTCCCTCCTATCCTGCCCCCCATTGCTTCTATTCTCTCTTTTGATCCTGTCCCTCCCCAAGAGTGTTGACTTCAAATTGCTCCCTCCTCCCATTGCCCTCCCTTCCATCATCCCCCCCACCCTGCTTGTCCCCTTCTCCCCCACTTTCCTGTATTGTAAGATAAGTTTTCATACCAAAATGAGTGTGCATTTTATTCCTTCCTTTAGTGGAATGTGATGAGAGCAAACTTCATATTTTTCTCTCACCGCCCTTCTTTTTCCCTCCACTAAAAAGTCTTTTGCTTGCCTCTTTTATGAGAGATAATTTGCCCCATTCCATTTCTCCCTTTCTCCTCCCAATATATTTCTCTCTCACTGCTTAATTTCATTTTTTTAAGATATGATCCCAACCTATTCAATTCACTCTGTGCTGTGTGTGTGTGTGTGTGTGTGTGTGTGTGTGTGTGTGTGTGTGTGTGTGTAATCCCACCAACTACCCAGATACCGAAAAGTTTCAAGGCTTACAAATATTTTCTTTCCATGTAGGAATGTAAACAGTTCAACTTTAGTAAGTCCCTTGTGACTGCTCTTTGCTGTTTACCTTTTCATACTTCTCTTCATTCTTGTGTTTGAAAGTCAAATTTTCTTTTCAGCTCTGGTCTTTTCATCAAGAATGCTTGAAAGTCCCCAATTTTGTTGAAAGACCATTTTTTCCCCTGAAGTATTATACTCAGTTTTGCTGGGTAGATGATTCATGGTTTTGTTCCTTTGACTTCTGGAATATGATATTCCACGCCCTTCAGTCCCTTAATGTAGAAGCTGCTAGATCTTGTGTTATCCTGATTGTATTTCCACAATAGTTGAATTGTTTCTTTCTAGCTGCTTGCAATATTTTCTCCTTGACCAGGGAACTCTGGAATTTGGCCACAATGTTCCTAGGAGTTTCTCTTTTTGGATCTCTTTCAGGCGGTGTTCTGTGGATTCCTTGAAGACTTATTTTGCCCTCTGGTTCTAGAATCTCAGGGCAGTTTTCCTTGATAATTTCATGAAAGATGATGTCTAGGCTCTTTTTCTCATCATGGCTTTCAGGTAGTCCCATAATTTTTAAATTGTCTCTTCTGGATCTCTTTTCCAGGTCAGTTGTTTTTCCTATGAGATATTTCACATTATCTTCCATTTTTTCCATTCTTTTGGTTTTGTTTTGTGATTTCTTGGTTTCTCATAAAGTCATTAGCCTCCATCTGTTCCATTCTGATTTTGAAAGAACTATTTTCTTCAGTGAGCTTTTGAACCTCCTTTTCCATTTGGCTCATTCTGCTTTTTAAAGCATTCTTCTCCTCACTGGCTTTTTGAGCCTCTTTTGCCAATTGAGTTAGCCTATTTTTCAAGGTGTTATTTTCTTCAGCATTTTTTTGGGTCTCCTTTAGCAAGGTGTTGACCTGCTTCTCATACTTTTCTTTCATCTCTCTCATTTCTCTTCCCAGTTTTTCCTCCACCTCTCTAACTTGATTTTCAAAATCCTTTTTGAGCTCTTCCATGGCCTGAGCCCATGGTATATTTATTTTGGATGTGTGGGATACGGAAGCCTTGACTTCTGTGTCTTTCCCTGATGGTAAGCATTGTTCTTCCTCATCAGAAAGGAAGGGAGGAATTATCTGTTCACCAAGAAAGTAACCTTCTATAGTCTTATTTTTTTTCCCTTTTCTGGGCATTTTCCCAGCCAGTTACTTGACTTCTGAGTGTCCTCTCCACACCCACCTCGCCTCCAGATCTGCCCAGCTAGTGCTTGGGGTCTGAGATTCAAATGCTGCTTACCAGCCTCAGGGCTTTGGGTGGGGGTGGGGCTGCTATTCAGCATGAAATTAAGTTCAGGTGCTTGGGTGGGGGCAGGGCCGCCTCTCTGGGGCTCAGTTCCCTCAGGGGGTTTATGTGGAGACCTTCAACAATGGATCCAGGCTCCTACCTGCCCTGGGAGCCCCAGTCTGCTGTCACCTCTGCTACTGCCTCCCGTGGGGCCCGAGTCATGGGGACACGCTGCTCCCCATTCGGGGAGCCAAAAAAACTCTCTCACTGACCTTTGCGTCTGTGGGTGGAGGGACCTCCGTGGCTGCTGGAGATTCTGTCCCTGAAGCCTGCTGCCTGCTCGGATCTGCTCCTCTTGGTACCACGTGGCCGAGGCAGGGCTGGGCTCTGCTCTGGGTCCCGTGCACGAGGGACCTTTCCAGTCAGTTTTTCAGGTCTCTCTGGAACAGAAATCTCCTCCACTCCGTTGTTCTGTGGCTTCTGCTGCTCCAGAATTTGTTGGGAGTTCTTCTTTACAGATATTTTATGGGTTGTGGGTTCGGAGCTAGCATCTGTGTGTCTTTCTACTCCACCATCTTGGCTCCTCCCCCACTATGATATTCTTAAAGAGCAAACCTGAACATGCCACTCTAGTGACATTCCATTATTTCTAGAATTAAATACAGACTCATCTGTTCAGCATGTAAAATCCTTAACAACCCAGGTCCAACCTACCTTTCCGGAATACTATATATACATTGTTCCCTGTCCCACATGGTATGGTTTATCCCAAGTGGCCTTCTTTCATTTTCTCACATATAACACTCCTTTCTTTCATCTCCATGTTCCTGTAGAGGCTGTTTCCCAGGCCTTGAACATTCTCCCTCCTCTTTGCATCTATAATACCAGTTCTCCTTCAGACCTCAGTTCTCTTGCCACCTTTTGCACAAAGTCTTTTCTGGTCCCCTTCAACTATGGGAGCCTTCCACCACCACCACCACCACCCCCCCCCAAAAAAAAAGAGCATATATTTGTTTTACCTATCCTTACACATGTACATGTCTCTCTTCCTAAAATATAAGCTCCTTGAGAGCAGGGATTTCTTTCTTTTTTTTCCTCAGCTGATTTATTTTTTAAAATTATTATTAATTTATTTGCTTTCAGTTTTCTACAATCACTTCCATAAGTCTTAGATTTTCTCCCCTTCCCTTCCTCCTCCTTCCCCAAGATGGTGTATATGGGTTCTACACATATTGTCATGTTGCATATAAGAATTAAAATGAATGGGAGAAACCATGAGAAAAAACATAACAAAACATAACACAAGAAAAAATACTCTGCTTCATTCAACGATTCAAATCCATAGTTCTTTCTCTGGATATTGAAGGCATTTTGCCTCAGGAGTCTGTTGGGAATGTTTTGAAGGGCTAAGTCTACCAGAAAAATTCATCTCTCACTGGGGTGGTTCTCCTGGTTCTACTCCTTTCACTCAGCGTCAGTTGATATAGATCCTTCCAGGCCTCTCTGAAGTCTTCCTGTTCATCGTTTCTTATAGCACAATAGTTTTCTATTATATTTATAAACCACAGCTTGTTCAGCCATTCCCCAGTTGATGGGCATCTCCTCTATTTCCAGTTCTTGGCCACCAAAAAGAGAGCTGCTATAAATACTTTTGTATAAGTGGGGCCATTTCCCATTTTTATGATCTCTTTGGAATACAGTCCTAAAAGTGATAATGCTGGGTCAAAGAGTATACACATTTTTGTAGCCCTTTGGGCATGGTTCCAAATTGCTCTCCAGAATGGTTGGATCAGCTCACAGCTTCACCAGTAATGAATTTGTGTTCCAACTCTGCTGCATCTTCTCCAACATTTATCATCTTCCTGTTTTGTCATGTTAGCCAATCTGATAGGTGTGATGTGGTACCTCAGAGTTGTTTAGATTTGCATCTCTCTGACCAATAGTGATTTAGAACATTTTTTCATATGACTATAGATAGCTTTAATTTCTTCCTTTCATATCCTTTGACCATTTATCGATTGGGAAGTGACTTGTATTCTTGTAAATTTGACTCAGTTCTCTATATATTTTAAAAACAAGGCCTTTATCACAGACAGTAATTACAAAAATTCTTTCCCAGTTTTCTGCTTCCCTCCTAATCTTGATTGCATTGCGTTTGTGCAAAAACTTTTTAATTTAATGTAATCAAAATTATCTGTTTTGTACTTCATAATGTTCTCTATCTCTGGTCATAAATTTCTCCATTCTCCATAAATCTGACAAATATACTATTTCTTGCTCACCTAATTTGTTTATAGTATCATTCTTTATACCTAGATCATGTATCTATTTGGACTTTATTTTTGTGTATGGTGTCAAGCATTGGTCTATATCCAGTTTCTGCCACACTGTTATCCAGTTTTCCCAGCAATTTTTGTCAAACCATGAGTTCTTATCCCAGAAGCTGGGGTCCTTGGGTTTATGAAACAGTAGATTGCTATATTTATTGACTACTATGTCTTGAGTACCTAACCTATTCCACTGGTCTGCCCCTCTGTTTCTTAGCCAGTACCAAGTGGTTTTGATGATTGCTGCTTTATGATACAGGGCTCAGCCACCTTCCCTAGCATTTCTTTTCATTAGTTCCTTTGTAAGAATTTATTTCATGTTTCTCTGCCATTATATAGCATAGTTTCTGGTACATAAAAGGTACTTAATAAATGCTTATTGATTGATGTCAATGAGTGGATAGAACTTGTGCAGTATAAATGAAAGGTAATCTTAGTGGGAAGACTGGGGAGCTGGACAGAGAGTGGCAGGGGTAGAAAAAGAGCTAGAAAGGATTCTTGCAGAAAGAAGCCAGGAGACAGAATTGAGAAAGAGCATTGTAGACGTGCAGCGCGGGCAGTCAGTAAGATGGAGAGTCCTGTCTAAAGAGTAGTAAGAAGGGCAGTGTGACCTTATGATGCAGTACATAGAGGGGAGTACATGGTCAGAAAGGTAGGCAGGAGGCCAGCTGGGAAGGCCTTTAAATGCCAGACAGAGCATTTTCCATTTGATTCCTGGAGTTTATTGAGGTAGGGAGGAAGAAGGAAGGAGTATGATACTACTTATTCTTTAGGAAAATCACTTTGGCATCTGAATTGAGGAAAAATTAGAGTTGGGAGAGGCATAACAAAAATAAACCAAACAGAAATTGCTGCTTATTATGAAGCTATTTCCAGGTGTGAAGTGATAAGGGCATGTACCAGACTGACAGTTTTATGAATGGATAGAAAGGGACCTACACAGACAGTGGAGTGATAATAGAAAAATTAGGGAAAAAAAAGTATACCTTTTACAATTAGGAGTAGAAGATGCGTTCTTAACTAAAGTCTAGAGATAGTTACAAAAGATAAAATAGATTTGAATACATGAAACTGAAAAGCTTCTGTACAGACAGAATTCTAGTTTATGAAGGGAAAGTTGAATGAGGAAAAACATCTATATCAGACTATATCAAATTCCTTGGTAAGAGTTTGGTATCCAAGTTTAAATAGACAACTAACATATAAATAACACCAAAAGCCGTTCTCCAAAAGATAAGTGATCAAAGGATATGTGCAAACAGTTCTTTAAAAATGGCAAATTATTAATAACCAAATGAGAGAATGCTGCAAATCACTAATAATAAGAGAAATGCAAGCAGAATAACCCTGAAGTTTTATCTTAAATCCAGCAAATTGGCAGATGACAAAAGATAGAAATAGTCTATGTCAGGGATCGTTAGAAGAAAGGCAGCCTTGTTTCCGTTGTTAGTGCAGCTGTGAACCAGTGTAACCATTTTGAAAAGCAATTTAGAATTAAGCCAGAACAAAAGTTACTCAAATGGCCATGCCCCTGGACCGGAGATTCCACTGCTAGGCATATTTACCCCAAATAGCAGAGCTTTTGGCATTAGTAAAGAATGGGAAACAAGGTAAATGTCCACTGATTGGGTAAGTTTAAAGGGTCATTCAAAACCAAAAGCAATGGCAAAATGCTTTGAAGAAGTGAGAGGAATCTAAGTGTCAAACTACCTAAGGTGAACTAAGTAGAATATATTTTAAAATTATTTCGTTGATTTTTCATATTTTCATTTCTGAATGGATTCTTTTGCCTCTTGCTTATTCAGTCAAACCACCAAACCATTTCTTATTAAAATTACCTACCTATCAAGCAACATTGGTTGTATCCACTACATGTAAGGCTTTGTGCTAAGTTCTTGGACATTAAAAGTATAAGAACACTCTCAAAAAATTTAGAGTACTAAACCTAGTAGTTAAACAGGAAGACAAGACAGATACTCAAATAATTATGCTTTAAATCAGAATAAACCACTACTTGTGAGAAATAAATACCAAAATAGAACAGAATAAAATGCAGAAAAGAAATATATGACTAGGAGCCATGTGCCACCTATAACTAAGATTATATAACTATTTAGGATTGTGGCATATTTGTGAATAAGTACCATTTTGTTTAGCATATTTTATAGTTACGCTTAGCAAATGGTAAGCGAAGATGTAAAATAATGTCAGTGACTTTTTAATCTTACCAGCTTCATGGAACAGATAAATATGGAATTTCATAATATTGGCCATTCATGCTATACAGTTAAAATATGATGAATTTCATTTTTTGTTCTCTCCATATCTGGCACCACCTAATTGTTTTCTTGAAGAAAGTATTCATGATGTATAGGTGCAAAACTTCTGTGTAGTCTACAAGTCTTTTGCCTCTCTGATTCCTTATTCCTGGCCATATTTTTCTATATCTTATTCCCACTAGCTGCCTTTTGCATTAAAGTTGCTGAGTATCAACTTGTGATTTAATGTGTAGCATGTTACCAGGTTCTTCACAGAATTTCTGCACTTCATCTCCGTGACAGATATGTGATCTACCATTGTTTTCATGCTTAACTTTTTGCAAGGACTTACCATGGACTCTTCAATAAGAGATAACCAAATTCTCCATAAAATGATGTGTCTTGTTATCTTTAGAAGCATCAGAAAAACCAACTCTGCCAACTCCTTTTTTTGCCCCTACAAGAAATACCAATGAGTCATCCATCCTTTTACCTGCAACTTACTGCAGTAGTCAGATTTTGTTTGTAGTAAGAATGTCAAGATTGATAAAAATTTAGTTCCTCTTATAGTAGCAATCAATCCACAGGCTATTGAAAAAGCATTTCATGGACCAAGTAGCATAGGCTTAGTTAGTAGTGTACAGGTAGTCTAACAGTTGCATGATCTTTAGTACCCTTAACACTCTTTTCTGAGGGTGCTACATGGGACCAAGGACCGTTTTATATTTTTCTTTGTTTCATGGGTTTCCATAGCCAAAAAAATTCATCATTTGGTAGGAGTTCTGGTGATAAAAATTAGACCGAACCTCATAAAGCAGGCACAGTCAGGCATTTCACTGGTACCAAACCTTCCAGCCTAGAAAATCTGCCAGAGATTGCATTTAGCTTTTAAGAACCCAGGATCACTCCAGATCCTAATGAGGCTTTGGAGTGGGAATTCATAGTGGCTGTGTTCTCTAATAAGAAAATTAATGTGTATGTTGTTGCATAGAATTATCTCCTGTGCTAAATTTATATTTCTTCAGTGAAAGAAGGCCAGGAAAGTTGTTAGAAAAGAATATCTTACTATTTAGGATGAAGTAAATAAAATCTTATTTTAAAAATTATGTTCTCCAGTCATAATTTTAAGAAGGAAATAGGTGTTATTTATCCTTCAACGTTTAACCAATTTACATTTCAAATGTATAATGGGCATGTGCTTTAGATCTTACCTAAAAGGTGGCACTTCTGTGAACTGACTACATGAAGCAATGAACACAGACAGCAGTGAACAGCTTTATCACTCAAAAGTGATCAGTATTAAAATTGGAAATAATTAAAACCACCCATAAAAGCATTTGGACGAGTCAAGAATGGAGGTGATTTTGAGTGGATTTTGTTTAAATTGACAACAAAATTATTGATTCCTTTTTTTTTAATTAATAGGCAGTCTGTCCTGAAACTTTTAAAGATAAAGAGTTTTGTTAGCCATTAAATTTGTTTGACCTTGCCTCAATCATCTGATAGGGTCTAAGTAAGAAGAATGACATAATGCAAGGAGATTTGAGGCATGACCCAGTAATGTAAACAGTAAAACCTTGATTAATTGGAGCCTTTGATTGACTAGGATTCTTTCTGTATTATACTGAAAGAGGTAAAGGTAAGGCAGCATCTTTTCCACAATTAGAAGTCTACCTTAGACTCAGAATCAGTCCAATCTCATATACTTTCTAAATCAACAGTATTACTTAATAGGCATTGATAGATCTAAGGAAAAATCATGAATCATCAAAGAAAAGTTATGTTCAGCTGATTATATTGAATGAATGAATGAATGAAAAATCATGTTAGAAGCAGTGTGCCAAAAATTTACCGAACATTGTAGATAGAAATTAATAAGCAAGACAATCCCTGCTCTCAAAGCTCCTATATTCTAATTCATCTTCCAGGCACATGAAAAAATTCTATCAGGACATTAAAAACTAGGCCACTGGGAAAACCTGGTGGGCCAGACAGCATATGAGCATGAAAGATGGTAAAACCTGGTGGTCCTTACGGCACAGTGGTAGGGCAGGTAATGCCCTATGTTCTTGTATCTTTTCCCCCACTCATCAAAGTAGTGCAGATGACCATGTCTACCCCACAGTTAGGGAGCAGGAACAAGACAGACCCATGACAGCTGGGAAGAGGGGAGTGAGCTCAAGAGTATGAGTGGATCATGGGTTCCATTTTCCCTCCCACAGGGTGGGAATGAGGACTGGCATCAGGTTGAGAAGAAGGAAAGGGAAGAGAACATTGTCAGGAAGGTTGTAGGTAAAGGGAGATAACCAGTGAAATCTAGACAGGAGCAGGGTGGAGTGTGGGAAAGAGCATTTCATGTCCTGTCTGAACATTCTTCTACTCTCTCCTCTTCTCTCCCCTAAATCTGGATAGGAAGTAGAAATTATTTTAGAACAATTTTTCAGAATACAAGCTTAAACTTAAAAGAGTTTCTGGTTAACCTTATCTTTAGCAAAGTACTCACTTTTATATATGCTGTCCCTAAAGTCGCACACTGTGTCTAAAAAGCACTTGCTCTTGACTTTCTCTCTTAAAATCCCTGGTTTTCTTTAAAGTTGAACTTAGAGGCCAACTTCTACAGGAAGCTTTCCTGACCCACTAGATATTAGTGGTTTTTTATTCCTTAGATTATTCTGTGTATACTTAAATGTTTATGTGTTGTATGCCTCCAGTAGAATTTGAGGTTCTTGAGGGTAGGCACTATTTTTCATTTTGACCTAGTATCTCTATCACTCAGCATGCCTTTTACATGGGAGACATTTAATAAATGTTTTTTGGATTGGATTGGAAGACATTGGATACTCTACCCCATTCTACAACTATTCCTAGGCAAGAGGTATGGAATGGTGGAAAGAATATTAGACGGACATCCCTAAGAGCCTTGCTTTCTGGTCCTGGTTTTGTTAACTAACTCGTGTCTGTCCCCTTGAACAGGAAAATTAATACCTATGGCTTGTTGTTCCTCATC
Source organism: Notamacropus eugenii (assembly GCF_028372415.1). Classification (NCBI taxonomy): domain Eukaryota; kingdom Metazoa; phylum Chordata; class Mammalia; order Diprotodontia; family Macropodidae; genus Notamacropus; species Notamacropus eugenii. Next base: position 479,163,387 of record NC_092873.1, on the reverse strand, counting down.
AGTAAGTGATCTCTAGGGGGCCACCTCCAATCATCCTAATCTATATCTTGTCCCTGGCCCCAAATGGTTCTGGAGGAAAAAGTGAGGCTGGTGACTTTGCATAGCCCTGCCTCACTTAAATCCAATTCACTTGCAAGTCATGGCATCATCTTCCTGATATCATGGTCCTCTTTGAAAACAAAGGACAAACAGCACCAAATGTTCTCTAAGTCCTCCTCTACTTGTGCAAGTCTAATATTCAAAATAGAAATTTTGATGTTTTTTGTTAGGTCTGTTTCATGGAACATAAGGCAAGATTCTTACTCAGCTAAGGCAGCAGAGCAAGTATACCAGGGATTTGTGGTGTACAGTGTATTGTTCAGGACAAACATCAGCTAGGTAGGATTTGTTATCCACATTATCTGCTGGATAGTAAAGACATCGTCTCTTCAATTGATTCAGGCTATAATGAGCTTTCCTTATGTGTAAAACTGATTGACGGAGTATCTTTAGAGTTTGTGTTGGAGCTACCTCTAGTTTGTAAAAGGAAACAAATGTGCTTATAGTAATTGTACAGAATATTCTCTTCCTTTTCAGTCACTTTACTTTTAATTTTCTTAATCTGCTTTTCTTAAAATTCTTAATCTTTTCTTTAGTGCTTGTCCCTCTCTTCATAGCAGTCTCTGCAAAAGTGAATTAAGTCACTAAATAGAATAATTTTATTTTTAATTTAGTATGTTTATTTGGGATAAGAAGGCTACCCTTGGAGTCAGGAGGACCTGATATCTACTGACTGTGTGACCATAGGCAAGTCACAGTTGCTGAGTGCCCTCAGGTGGCTTTCTACACATGGAGTACATATTTGTCTCACTTAGAGAAAAAAACTACACCAAGACCTCCCTACACTGACAAAATCAGACCTGGACCAAAATAAAAAATGGTGTTTTGGTATGACTATGGTTTGTGTGTCCCATCTGATAAATGTTAGGTGTAACTGTGAGCTAATAAGATTTATTTTTAATGTGTGGCTTATGTGAGAGTCACATTGGTTGATTGTTTGTACTTCATTTATGTCTAAAAAATGTAATTATCAACTTGCATACAGAAGGTTAGGGTACTTTTTTGGTGAATATGGGTATTTTGGGAACTGTTTCTCTATAATTCTTATTGCATAATGTAAAATGGTATATTCGGGCAACATGCTTTTGTATATTTCTTTATGTACAGTGTGGAAGATAGAGATTTGTGTGGTAGGATAAATAGGATGTAATATAAGGTCCTCCTCAATACAAATGTACCATTTGTTACAAGATTAATTTAGTAATATCCAGAGATGTCGACCTTCAGAAGAGAAATGGGGGAGATAGTATTGTACAAGGGTTATATGAAACTATTGTTAGGCTTTTTGCCCTTTTATAGTAGAGGGACCATGTCTTTTGATTTTGTATCCCCAATTCTAATACTGTAGCTTATATAGAATAGGCTTCTTATAAAATATTTTCTGAGAGCATTGACTTCTGGTTACTTCAGGATGTGTGGAATGACTTAGTAATGTTGCAGTCTTTTTCCATATTCAGCTTATTAAATTCTGTTCTGTTTTAGGTCCAACTCGCTGGAACAAGTTTACAGGCTGCTGCTCAGTCCTTAAATGTACAGGTAAGAATTATCTTGTTACCAAAGTTCAAAATCTCACATATGCCCTTGTTTCCATTCTTAAAGTTCATAATAATATCTGCCATGGTTGTGGAATACAAGTGGACCATAAAATTATATGTATCTTGCCAACCAATTAGAAGTATTATTAATCAGTTGTCAAATTTGTAACATTACAGCAAGTACTAAAATAAAATAATAAATAAAATAAAATAAAATAAAAAATTAAATGACCTCTTATTACACTTCAGTTTCAAATGTATTTTGTATAAAGTTTTATTTATTGTCTTTGCTAAATTTTACTAAAATTAAAAAGCATTTTTTAAGTGCCTAGTGTGCTAGGTGCTAAAGATACAATTACCAATAGTGAAACAATCCTACGGATGATGAGTTTACAATTCTAATGTGGAAGATGATTACCTATAAAAATATACAATATAAATATACAGTTAATAAACACAAATATATGCAAAGTAGTTAAGTACAAGGTAATTTGAGAGAGAAAGCACTAATGAGAATCAGGAAAGGATTCATGAAGAAGGTAGTGCTTGAACTATGCTAAAGGGAGAGGGGGAACTTCACAGAGTTGAAGGTCAGGGGGGAGTATATTCTTAGTTTGTGGAATTGACCCATGCCAAGTCTTAGAGATGGCTATACCTTTGGCCAGATCTCAGAGTACTGGAGAGGAGTGATGTATAGTGAAGCTAGAAAGATAGTTTGGTGCCATGTGTGTAGGACTTTAAAAAGTACAGAGGAGAGTTTATATTTAATGTAGAGACATTGTGAAGCCATTGAATCAGGGAGTAACATGATAAGGTCTGTGTTTAAGGAAAATTACTTTGACAGCAACAAATAGGAGGAACTAAAGTGAGGTGAGCCTTGAGATAGGGAGATCAGTTAGGTTATGACAGTAGGAGATAAGGCCAGAACTAGGTAGCTGTTTGAGGAGAAAGAAGGGGCAAAAGCAAGAGACATTGTGAAGCTACTGGATACAGGAGGAAGGGAGAGAGAGGGAGAAATCAAGGAAAAGGCCAAGGTGATGAACTTTGGAGAGTGGAAAGGTAGTGGTGTCTTCAGCATAAACATAGTTGGAAAAATAAGGAGGTCACTTGTAGGCATATTCAATTAAAGTGTCTCTGGGATATGAAATGTCCAAATTTGGGCGTTTGAATTTAAATTTGTCAGATTTGAGATGTCCAAAAATAAATATTTAGGAGAACTTGAGAGAGACTGGTGCTGTACCAAGATGATGGTTAAAGCCATGGGAACCAATGAGGTTACTGGGTATAGAGGAAAAGGAGAAAGGGTAGGACAGCCCCGTGGGGAATACCAGCTTCTGCTCAGGAAGAACTTGAAATCACACACACACACGCACGCACGCACGCACATGCACACATACCCCTTCTCTCTCTCTCTCTCTCTCTCTCTCTCTCTCTCTCTCTCTTTCTCTCTCTCTCTCTCTCTCTTTCTCTCTCTCACAAAATCACATTCTGACTTTGAATCTGAGTTCCATTAAGGTCTCTGTAAGATTTCCTCCAACATGCTGCTTCCTTTTATTGGAGTGCCTGAGTAAAAAACAAAGTGAAAAGATCAAAAATAGTGTTACTTAAGATGGGTTTCAGTATTGCTGAATGCCTAAGAACTTGGATTGAGCAAACTATGCAACCTCGCAGAACAGGGACCTAGTAACAGAAAGAAACAGTTCTGAAGAAAGGAGAAGATACAGTGAGTGGCCTTCCTTTCTGAGGGAGAAGAGGCAGAAAATTACCTTGGTTGCCATGGTAAACTTTCATCCCTGAGAGAGATGTTGGCAAACAGGCTGTGTCTCCAATGCAGAATATTTACAGTCCTGCTTGGTAATTATCTCTCAATGACTGGCAGAATTAATCAGAGCCTTTATGTTAATTAGCCAGCTCTGCAGTCCCTAAAACAGGTGGTGGGAAATATGCAAATCTATGCAGAATTTTAATGCTCTGCATAACCAGTTTTAATTACCATAGAATCTTCTCTCAGTACCCCTTTGGGAAGTGTGCTCTCCCTCTCCAATACAGTATTTTCTCTTTAAATGTTTTTTTAAAATTTGATTGGAAATGTTGAGTCTAAACTACTTTGAAACCACCATTTAGAGATCCTGGAGGTCAGGTGAATCATCTCCAAATTGACATTTGAAACTGACCACCACAACCTGAACCAGGTGAATTTCAAAATAATGACATAGCCGTTTTGAGGCAGAGGTAAATTGAATATATATATGTATTCTTCCACATTTCCATAGTTTAGAATTTTAAGTTGTGAAAAAACTTCAATTTTTGTAGGCCAAATCCATTTTTGTTTTTGAAAATTAGAATCACAGCTTTGGTGATATTGGAACAAAAGAATTAAAATTCAACTCTATCAAATATAGTTCTCAGAGGACTTTGACAAAACCAGTGGCTTAAATATCCTTAGCTGTGATAGCAGCTGAACAGACCAAACCCTATATTTTAAAATCAGTCAGCAAGCATTACCTTTGAAGTCCTGCACTCACTGCTAGAAACAGGGAGACAAAAGTGCAGCAGGCCATGCTCTCAGAGAGCTTGCATTTTGTCATGTGTATGTAAAGAAACATACAAAATTATTACAAGGTGAATTTTGGTAGGACGGGGGATCACAAAAGGCTGAAACCATGTCCTTTAAATAGGGAGCTACAGACATCTCTCTTAAAACTATTATAGAGTTGTAGTGTGTGTGTGTGTGTGTGTGGTTTTCTTTTCCTAGTCTAAATCTAATGAAGAATCTGGGGACTCCCAGCAGCCAAGCCAGCCTTCCCAGCAGCCTTCAGTGCAGGCACCCATCCCCCAAACTCAACTCATGCTGGCTGGAGGACAGATAACAGGGGTAAGTTTTTTTCTCAAGAATTCTAGTAAACTTACTTATAAAGCTTCCATTGCTTGCTGTCTAATGAAAGCTGTCCACCATCAGTAATATGGCTATAGATGCCTGACACTATTATAGCCTGAAAAAAGGGCTATCACATTGGAAGAGCAAGTCTTCTTTGTCAAAAGCGTTCAGTGTATCTCTTGTTATGATAGCAGATGCTTTGGGTAAAATAAGGGCCTTCTCACCCCCATTTTAGTTGCTTTTCATCATGTAATGGAATCCTTATTCAATGTGAGGCAACTATGTTGTAGAGATCATTAGCATTGTCAATACAGCATTATGACTTCACTCCAAACAGTATCGTTGGGGGGGGGAGTTGTTTTCACATTAACATTGATAGTTTTTAGGTGTATTGGAGTTAAATTGGATCCACTATTTTGCCACTTTCTTGGTGTACTGAAATGTTTTCTAGTATGATAGTTTTTATTTAAGAAGTTATTTGTCTTTATTTTGGGTTATGCTGAACTACATTGGGCCACATTGAACACTGGCATCTCATAACTCTGTATGTCAGAAAAGTCTGTTAGACGTGGGAGACTTATTTTTAAAGGTTTTGTGGAGCTGGCCAGGTTTTTTGGAAAGATGAACAGTTTTGATTCTTAAATATTTTGTGTACAATTTAGGGGGTTCTTCTTACTGAGAAGATGATCCCATTAACTTGCTAGACCTTATACTTCAGAATGTGAAACAACATTTTCTGTTTGAATAGCATTTACAGATCTTTGTTCAGTTTCATTTATTGTGAAAACTTTAGGAAGAGGAAGATAGTTGTAATAAATTTAAGTGAACACACTCATTTAATTTTACCTTTTTTCCCCAAAAAGTACACTTTAAATAAGTTGCAGATTTTAAATCTGACCTAAGCAGGTTTCTTTTTATAGTGGTAATTGTTATTATATATGTGTTTTGTTTTGCATAACGATTGTCTGCTACGGCCAGAGGCACTTAGGATTCCAGGTCTGTGTAGATGGGGATTCTATTAAACCTGAGCATTAGGACTTATTTGCATGTAAAGAGACAAGCCTTCACCACCTGTTTCACAGAGATAATATGTGTTTGGAAAAGGGATATAAAGTTGGAGACTCAATCTTTTCAACAACAGAAAAGATTGTGTGGGGTAGAGGCTGTAGAGAGACTTGGAGAGGAAACAAATGGAGCTCATGTTCTTTAGTCATATCTTTAGACATAATGGGAATGATGGAATATGGCAGAGATTCATGCTAATGTGGAGCAGCTGGGGTCTTATCACTTCTTTCCAAGACCATATCCAGCATTCCTATTTCTCATTCATCAGACTAATCACTTGCTGTTCTGTTGAGTATAAATTTCTTTTTGTATTCTGTCAGTGCTGATTTTTTCTTTTATTTTATTTTTTGGCTTGCTAGTTAATTATCTTTTTGTATAAACCCTGGAGCCTCGGAGAAGCTTGGGTGATTCTTCAAATCCTAAGTGTAGTTTGATGGCTAGCTCCAAGTTGAAATGATCTTGCAACTACCAACTAGCAGCCAGGTCATCCTCAGCACTTGGCCCTGGAAGATGCCCTAGTCAGGTTCAGTCGTGAGTAAGGTTAGACTTTAAGCTCCTGAACTCCTTCTCAGCTCTTTGTGAGTAAAGTAAGAGTAGGAGAGCCTTCCACTCCAGCCACTGACTACCGTTTGTTCTGTCTTTAGCTTGCCCTGACACCGGCCCAGCAGCAGTTGCTGCTGCAGCAGGCACAGGCCCAGCTGCTGGCAGCCGCAGTTCAGCATTCGGCCAGCCAACAGCACAGCGCTGCGGGTGCCACCATCTCAGCCTCTGCTGCAACACCAATGACGCAGATCCCCCTATCACAGCCCATACAGATTGCACAGGTGAGTGCCCAGAAGAACCAGTGTGGATGTTCTTGGGATCTCTGTCCACCTGCTGCAGTTACAGAGAAGGGAGCCAAGCTGTATCCAGTCCATTTTCCTTGTCATTCTGCTATAAATATAATACATGTGTTTGTTTGACTTTATATTGTAAACACAGAGCTGATTACCTAATAACTGACTGTTTATCTAAGTGACAGTTCTTGAATAATTAATTGGCATTTCTCTACAGCAGAGGGATTACTATATTTATTTTAATTAGTTAATTGTAGCAGACATGGATTGTTTAATGTGTTCAGCAGTTAGGATAAGGCACTTCATCTGTTTGTAAGAGACAGGAAATATTCATTGAGCTATATGGTCTATGGTATTGGTCAGGGACTCCGAGCAGATTAGTGCAGGTTTTCACATTTTAAGTCTTAAATGGGGAAAATCTCTAGAACATTAATCAAATTATTTAGAAGACAGAAAAGAGAAAGTGCCAGAAATGGTTAATGAATTACTCTCATTTCTTCTTTCTTGTGGTTCATTCCATTGGTTAAAATTTTTCTTTGCAACATGACTAATGTGAAAATATGTTTAATGTGAATATGTATATAGAGCCTATATCAGATTGTATGCTGTCTTGGGAAGGATAGAGGAGAGGGAGGGGGAGAAAGTTTAGAACTCAAAAGCTTGTGGAACTGAATGTTGTAAACTAAAAATTAATTAAAAGAAGAAACAGTGTTAATGAAGTTGTTTAAATCAAGAAAAACCAAGAGTAAGGGATGACTGGTCTTATGTATATGAAAACATGTGAAATGTTATTTTCTTAAAAGTGGTGCTGAGCAGTTAATTTTCTTCCAAGAACCAAACAGAATATTTCAATACAATGACAAGAGTTTGCTTGGACAGAAAAAAGAAACTATAATTATGAATGGTGGTTGGATAGTAGAAGTATTATTAACATCTAGATAAAAATAAATCTAGTATTTTAGAAGTCCTATTTCAATTTTTAAATGGCTGTTTCAACCTAGTTTTCTCTATGGATAAGAATTTTAAAAAGAATCATATTTGTTCTGTCTGTTTATAGTGAGACTTCTGACACACCAAAGTCCGTGAAATTACCAAGCTCTCTGTTGAGATATTGTGTGTGCCCTGGAAGGGCGTGGGAGGGGAGGGAAGGATAGGCCACAGACAGATGCCATGTTTAGGTAAACATATGCTTTATTTATTTGTTTGTGCTAGTGTATGTCTTTGTCATTGGATAGGATAGATTTGTTGAAAAAGCTCTTCTGTCAGAGTGAGAGAGTCACTGGCCTTGGATTCAGAAGGTCCAGCTCTGCCCCTGATCAGGTGTGTGAGCTTGGCTGATGCCACCTTTCTGATAGACAGCATTTCATGAGAAAAAGACATGAGGGTTTAGTAACTGTGCCCTCTGTATCGATCATTTAGGACAACATTAATCCAGTCTTAGGCTGGATTGAAAGAGATGTGGTTTCCAGAATCTTATCAGTTGATAAATTCACCTATATCCTCCTCTGAAGAGGCCACATCCAGAAAATGGTGTTCCATTCTGAGCACTTCTTTTCAGGAACAAAAGTGATTAGCTAGAGGTCATCCATCCAAAGAAAGGTGAGGAACCTTAAGCCCATTTCATGTGAGAATCTGGGAAAAACTAGAGATGTTTAACCTGAAGAAGAGAAGACTAGGAAGGGGCAGGGGGTGAGGGAATAAGGGAGGAAATCTGACAGCTGACTCCCAGGCAGCAATTTGAATGTCAGCAGCTGTCTGGAGAGGAATTAGACTTTTTCTGCTTTCTGCCAGAGGACAGCCATTTAGAGTTGTCCAAAAGTGAAACAAGCTGCCTGTGGAGGCAATGTGTCCTCCTTATTAGAAGTCTTCAAGCCACTGCTGATCTTGAATAGACACTGGTAGGGGATTCTTATTCTTTTGTGACTTAGACTAGATGACCTTGGAGATTCCTTCTTTTGAAATTCTGTGCCTCAGTTTACTCAGCTGTAAACTAGGGATAATAATACTTGCATTATCACAAGAGCAAAGAAAGCTCTTTAAATTGTGAAATGCAAACATTGCTTTGAAGGTATGAGAGGATTTGTAATATTGTCTGTCCTATTTTACCTTTGGGGCATTATTTAGTTGGCATGGACCTGGTTAAACTCTTACCTCAGTATCTCAGATACAGATTTTATTTTATTTTTTTCAGGATCTGCAACAGCTGCAACAGCTACAACAGCAGAATCTCAACCTGCAACAGTTTGTGTTGGTGCATCCAACCACCAACTTGCAACCAGCACAGTTTATCATCTCTCAGACGCCACAGGGGCAGCAGGGTGAGTCCTGGAAGCTCTCGCTGGCAGTAGTCTTTACTGGTTTCATAGTAGTATTGGAGAAGGTGTCTCATCTCCTACCTGTTAGCACAGTATTTAAATTTAAATGGTGCTGTCCTAAGTATTGTTATTTGTCAGTTTTAAAGTACTATAAATTAACATCCACTGCTATGTATCTTAAGGAAAATGTTAACTCTCATCTGCGTGCACACTATCTATCCAAGGTTCATCACTGTTCTATTGATCAGTCACTGTGATAAGAGTGAGAATATTCTAGGCCCTACCACATGAAGAAGAACCAAACTGTTAAGGGGGAGGCATGAAAATTACCACAAGAGATGCTACTTCTTCTGCCTTTTTGTTAGACTTCTAAAGGAAGGAGTAGTTAGGTGGGGCAAGGGATAGCAGAAAGACTTTTAATTTACTAGATCTCAGTAGAGGCCTCACATCCATTTGGTCTCCATATCTGATTGTTTTTTCTTGAAAATGTGACTTAGATTCATGCCTTCTTTCTCTTCCGACTGCTACTGTCCTAAGTCAGGTGACCTCAGATGTGGATCATTACACTTCATTCACAGGCAGCTTTTCTCTGCCCCTATTTCCCAGACCCTGACTCCCTTCAGCCTGCCCAGCTGTGTCCAATTAATCTTCATAAACCATTTCTTCCTTGTTTGAGAACCTATAGTCATTCCTCATTACCTAAACTCCCTTAATTTTAAGCCCCTCTGTAATCTTTAACCCATACCTCAGACCTTGAACATAGTCACCGATGAGAGTACTTGTTCTGTAGATGAGTAGATGAAAGGAAAGAAGGAAGAGAGAGGGTATGAGGGAAGGAAGGAAGAAAGAAAGTTAACAAAGAAAGAAGGAAGGAAAGAAAAAGGGAACGAGACAAGGACAGGATCTCTTCATAGCTTAGTAAGTGGTTTAATAATGATAAACATCTCTGAGCTTAACTAGTCTGGGTTATCAAATGACATTTGAGTCTCTGTTTTCTCATTTATAAAATGAGGATAATACTTGCATTACCTACTTCATAGAGTTGTGAACAAAGTGCTTTATAAACCTAAAATGTTCACATAAAGGTGACCTCTCATTTAGTTAATGCCCAAATGTAGCCAATTTGAGATGAAAAATAATTGAGAACAATATTATTATGACTCTAGTAATTTTAAAAATTAAATATTTACTTGTAATAGTAAATAACTTCTGCAAACGTTTTATGTTAATTACTAAAATGCTTGAACCAAACACGGTTTAATGAAAAAAATGAGATAACTAGGAGGCTTTTGTGGAGCCTCTTATGTAATAGTTATTCAGTAAGTATTTATAGGTGTTCAATAAATGTGCTGCATAAATGATGCCTCCTAAGGGTTGGGGAAAATTAGTGGTGAGAAGAAATTTGGGGTGAGGTGTTCTGTGCTCCATGTCAGCTGCCCAGAGCAGTTTAGTTGCTATGTGGCATGAGTTTGAGAAGGAGATCAAATCTATTCTAGATAGTTGGAGATTTATAAATTGAGAGTTGGAAGGGACCTAGAGTCTAGTGCCTTCATTCTAAAAGATGAGGAAGTTCATCCCTAGATTGATTAAGCAACCTGCCTTTTGTCCATTTTTCTTTTTGTCCATCTTTCTTGACCTCTCTCCAGCATTTGAAAATTCCACCACCATCTTCTTCTGGTTCTCCTCTCTGGGTTTTAATAACATTGTTCTCTTCTATTTCTCCTCTTACCCTGTTTATATCAGTCCTCAGTGGACTTGGACAGGTCAACCTCCATGTTCCAACCCCATTCTGTGACTGTTCCAGCAGGCCTTATTATCACTGTTATGCATATGAGTCTATAACCAGTGCATATGTCTTTCCTGAGTCAAGTCTTATGTTTCTAACTGCTTGCTAGACATCTCCACCTTGGTGTTTCATAAACTTCTCGAACTCAACATGTCCAGATCTCATTATCTTTCCCTCTAAACACAGCCCTCCTCCTAATTTCCCTGTTTTTGTTACAAGCACCCTCATCTTTCTAGTCACCCAGGAATGCAACCTCAGACTCTTTACTCCTCACCTACCACCACCATATCAAACTAACTGTCAAGTTCCATAGCTTCCACCTACACAATCTCCTTTGTATTTCCACTCAGTCACCAAGTCTTGTCATTTTTATCTCCATCTCTCCTCTTCTCTCCACTCACAAGGCCAAGACCCTAATTCACACTCTTCTCTCAGCCTCCTAATTGGTATTCCTGGCTGCTGCGTCTCCTTTCTCCAGTCCACCCTCCACCTTGAAAGGGTCTTAGAGATCATCAAGTCCAATCCCTTCATTTTAGAAATGAAGAAACTGAGGCTTAGAGTGGTGGTTAAGTGACTTGCCCAGGATCACACAGCTAATAAATATCTGGAATTATATTTGACCCTATCTCTCTGACTTTGAGTTTAGCAATCTGTCCATCAGGGCCATGCTGCCTCCTACAGGTGCCTTTCCTAAATCCCCACATTGCAAAAGTTATTTTGTATTTATTTGTTTTTTCCTCTACAGATGAATGTAATCTTTAGGGGCCCATCTGCTTTATACTTGTCTCTATCTCCTCCACACTACCTGGCACCTATGAGGCATTTAATGAATATTTGTTGACTTGAATTTCCCAAGTAGTTGGTAGCAAAGCTCAGGTTTGACCCCGAGTTTTCTAATTTGAGATGTAGCATCTTATTCTGTGTCACACTGAATCTGGAGGAAAAGTCAGCGTACAACTACTTGATCACTGGCAAGGGATAGCCATAAAAAATATGTTTATAACTCAAAGTTTTTGTCGTTCAGTTTTTTCAATCATAGCCAACCTTTGACCCCTATTTGTGGTCTTCTTGGCAAAGTTGCTAAAGTGGTTTGCCATTTCCTTTTCCAGCTTATTTTACAGATGAAGAAACTGAGGCACACAGTGTAAAGTTGACTTGCCCAGGGTCATACAGCTAGCAAGTGTCAGATTTAAACACAGGAAAATGAGTCTTCCTGCCTCCAGAGCTGGCACTTGATTCACTGTATCACTTCGCTGCCTCATAATTCAAAGTATCTGATTTTTTTCCCTGCCTTGCTGATTGGCCATTTTGAAAATGTCTTTGGTGTTCAGAAACAATAGATATGAACAGTTCAGTTTCTTGCAGTGATAATCGAATACTTACTGTGGTTAAACTAGAAAAATGGTTAAGATCCAAGTGATATCTGCCTTTATATCACCAACCAATTGAAAAGGTATAACTTTAACTTTCCTGGATTCAGAATCTCATTTTATGAATAGTAAAAGGAAAAGTTTAAATTGAGATGATTAGAGTAGAGAGCTTTGTGGGTTTTTGTCTGCTTGCAGGCTCCTTTGGATGCTCCTAGGTTCTTTAAGGTTTTTTTAGGAGAATTAAATCAGACTATTTAGTTGATAATCAGTGCTTAATATCATTCAAGAAAGCATCGTAGTAACATCTCACAAAAAGAAGTAAATCTTTTCCTGTAGTTAAAAAACAAATTGGAAGACAATCATATTTCATTTGTGTAACTATTGGAAGGTCATACTCACTAGGTTAGCTATCCTAAATTAAATTGTGTAAGATTATTGAGCTATGTAACAGAATAACCCTATGGAAATACCCATATTTTTAAAATGTTCGTAGGCATATTAGTAATTATGATGAATTCAAACAACACCAAATTAATAACTTGAGTAGGTTCTCTTTTACGTTATTAAGGTGGACCTCTCAGAAAAACAGTGATCACAGGCAGTATTTTCATACTGCATCAAGGTATAGAAATTACTTTTCATACATTTTCTGTACAAATCGTTTGTCAGCTAAGAGTAGCCTTGTGTTCTTGTCTTCTAGGTATTTGCCTGTTTTTGGTTTTTTGGGGGGTTTTTGCTCTTTAATTTGACCTACACAGAAGTCCTCTGATACCTCATTATGGTTTGGAGGAAACTTGTATTCTTAAAGGCGTGTTAGTCAACAAGCTCGCAGATTCTGTCATGCTGGGAAGGTTCTTTGAGTACAGTCTTGGTGACAGACTGTCGTACTTCTGAGCCCCAGAAGAGTCAAGACTAGAAAGACTTATCACCAGTCAGTTGGCTGCTAGCTGTTGAGTTGTTTGGTTATGTCAACCCATGAAGCAAAGGAAAACACCAAATGAAGCTCAGTCTTTGGCAGTTCCTTTCATCTTCTGCAAGGAGAGTAACAGAAAAGGAGGCAGAGGATGAGAAGAATCATAGTTTTTAGACTAGGTATACACATCATCTTAACTGTTGGTAATTTAAATATGAACTGATTGTCCAAGACCCAGTGAATGGACATATAATGGGAGGAACTAAATCATGTCAATATTGACAATTCCCCTATAAGTTAAACCAGAAGTTAGAAGTGGAAGACTGGCTCATCAGACTCTCCTTGGAGAGGCATATAAAAACTGGAAGAGTTGGCTTTATTATGCATCCAAAAGCAACAAGGGACATCATTTCATGGAACCCTCAGTTACCTTGCCTTATAGTATTTGCATACAGGAATCAGAAGACCATAAGAATGATTACAGTTAATGTTCCATTTGTTACATAGGATAAAGAAGTAAGAAAAATTCTGCAATGAATTCAATAACCTACTCCTCATCCAAGTTCAATCAATATAATTCTTATTCTCTGAAATCATGGTAAAGATGGACATGGGGAAAAACAACAAATTTGGTTCTGAATCAAAAAACAAAACAGGCCAAGGACTTACAGACTACAGAGAAGCCTTACAAACACACACAGTCTCTCTCTCTCTCTCTCTCTCTCTCTCTCTCTCTCTCTCTCTCTCAGTAAAATTGTCAATGCCAGAACAAACCAGAACTAGAATCAGAAATTTTAGAACCAATGAGGGTTTACTGAGTTCGCCAGCAAGGGAGCCCCACCTACACAAGCAGAGATTTCTTGAAGGAGCAAAAGGACAAAGCTTGTATAGGTTTTAGTTTAGATAGGAGGTGTATTGGGTATGGAATACCTGAGAATTGGACAGGACTTGTTCCTGGGGGCTTTCAGGGTAGGAATAGGGGATATGGTTTTCCTTGACTGGACAGGGCCTGTTGCTAGGAATTAAAACCCTGCCCTGATAATCTGGTTTTTTTTGTTTTTCAGCAGAAAGGAAGGCCATAGATAGCTTTAAGGGCTGCAGTACAAACAGTGTCGGACAAAATAGAGAAATTTCAGACAAAATTGAGTTGCTTTAGTTTTCTCAACTATGTATGTGTGTATAAAATGTAATATGTGCACATATATATGTGTGTATATGTGTCTGTAAATACACATATGTGTATATCCACATATATAGCGTATATGTATGTATATAAATGCTGTGTATATATTCTTTACATAAACTCTTTAAAATTTCTTTAAATAAATGTTTATTGTGTCTGTGTATATGTGTGTGTATGTGTGTATAAATTCTCTCCTCAGAAAGTCATATGGTACTAGACATTATAAGCACCAAACAATGTAACAAACATAACAAAAAATTAAACTGGCTATATTTTGAGACAGAAGCAACTGATTACCGGTATGAGAATTATTGCTGAATTGGCTGGCTGTTGTAAATTGTCAAATAATTAACTTATTGGAGAAAGATAAAAATCCAGCACTAAATTAGAAAAGAAAAAGACTAAAAGTGAGAAAAAGATATATGTCATCATGACAGTTTCAACTCGACCTATTTAAATAAGCTTTAAGAAAAATTAGAAATGGATAAAGGGTATATGACAGATTATGGAAATTTAGTGAACATAAAGCAGTTGTCAACAGAAGAAGGTGAAAGAGCTTAGAAACTACTTCACCCAATAAACACTTAATCTCTTTGCCAGACAGAAGGCTATAGCAACCAAATTCAACACCAGTTTAATGTATCAACACATTTGTAAAGTCTTACAAAGGTCTTAAGATTGTGAGCAAATATTAGTCTAGATCTATATAGCAAATTATTTTCCACTAACGCTGGGAAAAAAATATTTTCCTTTTTTTTCTGGTTTATTTTCTTCTTTCCAGTTTTATCCATAAGTGCTCTTAAGATCATCTGGTCTCACACTGGGTCTCATGCCAAGCTTTCTGCAAACAAATTTTTCCTTCTGTTGTCTTGTTATTTTATAAAATAATGCTTCCCATAATCTTCCACTGTAACACACATCAAGACTAAAAACACAACTTGGGTACAAATTCAGCTTGAATTCCTAGAAGAGATAAAGCAAGAGTTGTTGGGGTTTTTTTTAAAAGTTTAAATTGATACATCAATAAAATGAGAGTGTTAAAGGGAAAAAAGGGAAAAGAAATGAGGACATGAAAGAATGAATTGGAAAGGGAATATACAGCTTGGCACAAAGAGGTATAAATCCTTGTTTTATGGAACTTCATTGAGAAATGAGAAGGTGCCTGAAAGTAGGAAGGAGAGCAAAGGAACAGGAAGGGAATGTGTAATGTGCACAGGTCAAAGCAAGGGCTAGCCATGAGGGGAAAATGACCCTACAGTCTCTTAAGAAGAGAAGAGAGTGGATGAGGAAAAGGAGGGATACTGAAAGAGACCTTGCTTTGATGGTGGGAGAGGGTTCTACTGAAAACCCAGTTACTCTGTGAGACAACAAGAATATTAAGACTAAGTCAAAAGACTGAAAAAAAAAATAGAGGAAAAAATAAGGTATTTCATAGCACAAACAGCTGTCCTGGAAAACTGATCAAGAAATACAAAACAATTAAGAATTGTTAGACTACCTGAATGCCATAAGCCAGAAAAAAAGAACCTAAACATTATATTTCAAGAAATCAAAAAAAAAACCAAACCTCCCCACATCTTTTAGAACCAGCGGACAAGGTAGAGATAGAAAGAATCCACTTTATATTTTCTAAAAGAAACCCCAACTTGTAGGACCATTATAGACATGAATCAGAGCTTCTCAAAGAAAAAATACTGTAAGCAGCCAGAAAGAAAATTTCCAAGATCACACAAGATTTAGCAGCCATCATCGTAAGAAGTGGAGAGCTTGGAATACTATATTCTAGAAAACAAAGAATGTATGGGCTTATAGCCAAGAATAATTTACCCAGAAAAACCATGTATAATTGGGGGGGGGGGGGGCGGAATTGACCTTTAATGAGTTAGAGCTTTACCAAGCATATCTCAAGAGTGCTGGAAATGATAAGACCAGAGCTCCTTGGAAAGTTTGAATTTTAAGCACAAGAGTTAAGAAGAATATTAAAAAAAGTAAACAAATAAGCATTCATAAGGGATTAAACAAGAATAAACTACCACACCAGGGGGATGATACCTTTGTCCTTTCTGAACTCTTCTCATCATCAGGGGTCATAGAGGGAATCTAATTAGAAAGGGTCTGGGAGAAGTTGTGTTATTATGTCTTGATGATCTTAAGAGGAGAATGGAAAGAGAAAAGACTGAGGGGGGTGGAGAGGATATGGAAAGAAAGGTTAAGGAACATAATCTCAAATGACCAGGGTGCAAAAGTAGATATCTATGCAAATAGGAGGGAGTAAGAGGACACTTGAACCTCCCTCTCTTCTGAACTGGTCAAAGGAAGGAAAGATACACATATAGAAAGTTGTACATACAATACAATATGTTTTACTCAACAAGGAAATGGAAAGATTAGGGAGAATTAGAGGTACAATAGATTAAGGGGTGGATTGGTCCATCTCTTATATTAGGATGTAGCTCTTTGAAGTGGCAGAGAATGGAATATGAGGGAGTGCACATAAATTTGAGAATTACTGATAAGTTATGGTATATAAATACGGGAGTACTATTTTGGTGTAATGAAAGGTTTTTCCTGAGCTCCAGCTGCCTGTAGAACACTTTCCTGAGTTCATGACATGGTAGCTATGTAGACTAATAGTATTTTCTGTACTTTGAACTTGGAAATGTACTTAAAATTTTATAATCCATGGTGCCTTTTTCCCCCAGCATCAAACCTGTATTTCTGGACTGGCCTGATTTAGGCCTTGTTCACAATATCATCTGTCAATTAGTATAACACTGAATTACTGAATTCCTTCTAAAAAATAAGCTTAAAAAGATAATTGTTTTCTTATGGTTCTCCTACTATGATTTATTGCACAAATAACATTTAATTTGATTGAACCTTGGGTGAATTGTTAGACCAAGAATTTAAAACAATAATGTTACAAAAAAATGGAATGAAAGATTGTTTTCCCACCTGCCAATGTTCAATACCAGCCTTAATGTTTCAGGAACAAAACTTTTACATTTTACAGGCCTCTTACAAGCGCAGAACCTTTTAACACAACTACCTCAGCAAAGCCAAGCCAACCTCCTGCAGTCTCAGCCAAGCATCACCCTCACCTCACAGGTCAGTTTTCTTTCACAACTATTACTTTCCCTAATTATTTTGTCTTATCAGATTATTGGACTCGGTTGGTTATTGTTGGGTTTGTGTAATGATGTAGGAAAATGAAGTATTACTTTTAAAGTTAATCCTAAAAGTTCTAAGAATCCAAGGAAAATATGTGTAACACCTATCAGCCTATAAAGGAATGTTGACAAGTTGTTATGGACCATGAAAATCTTCAAAGAATTGCTGGCGTGTTTTTTTTTCTTGTTCAGAAAAGGGAATTATGCTTTGATTTTTGGCATCACACCTCAAAGGTTTATAAAGCACTTTATACCTATTAGCTTATGTGAGCCTCACAACCACCCTGTGAGGTACTGAAATAGGATACATGTTTTGTGCAGAGACAATGCAAATCAGGAGAAGGGGGCTGAAAGAGATGTTATAACTCCATTGGTCACACAGCAAGTCGGAATCAGCAGAATTCAGACCCTGAATTTTGTCAGTTATGCCATTAATGAGACTTCTAGTTGAGAGTCATAACCTTTAAAGAAAGCTTTTTTAAAAAAATTAAAAATGTTTGCACCATACACAGATCTAAGTCTTAACTGTTTATTTTAATAGATGGGCCATGGGAGAAAATATTATTGAGTTAGACCTAGCCATTTCCTCTGTACTGAGGAGTAATAAATATCTTAATAACTGATTTAACCACAAAAGGAGAAAGAGATAGTAATGGGAGTAAGCATTTATATAGAGCCTACTGTGTGCCAATGGCTATGCTAAGCACTTTACTATTCCATCTGATCCTCATAACAACCCTGAGAGACTAGTGCTGTGATTTATCCTCATTTTACAATTAAAGAAGCTGAGGTAGTCAGAGGTGAAGTGACTTGCCTAGGTTTGAACAGCTGGTAAGTGTCTAAGGTCAAATTTGAATTCAGGTCTTCCTGACTCCAGATCCAGCACTGTATGCACTATGGTACCCCACAGCATTTCATAAGAAAACTTTTGGGGACCGTGCACTTTTCTTCTACAGACATCAATCCTCAATTCCCCACCATTGTGAACATAGGTTATTTTGAGAGAAGCAACTCGTGAACTCTGTTACACCAAGAAAATGTAAACTAAAAAGCATACATGCTATTGGCAGTGGGGATTACAAATTTAATCAGAAAACTTATATCACAGTTGATGCCCATCACTGGCCTTGGTCCTTTGTTGGAAGTCTATATTCTGCCACCCTTTCCCTCCACCTCAGCTTTAGTCACTCTCTATCAGCTTGTTATCATAGAAGGACTGACCTAGGAATCAAGAGCCCTACTTTCTAGTTAACTAGCTTCATGTTTAAACAGTCTTATAAAGTTCTTTTACCTCTGAGCCTGTTTCTCCCTTTATTGTATGTAAAACAAAGTTGTTGAATTCGGTTATCTCAGCAGGCCCTTCAGCTCTGATCTGGATACAGAAACTGTCATCCTCCTATAAGAGAGTACCATTGGCCAGACTGTGCACAGTCCCAACAGGGTTTAAAAATTTGAGGGATGTGAATCCTGCTTGTTAAATATCACTGCACCATTTCTAGGTCAGGATAACACATAGTAATAACTATGAACTTATCCTGCTTCAATGAAGAAAACACAGTTTAGGCTCCCTTGTACTTTGACATTTTGTCTCAAAAAGCTCCTTTGACTACATCTGGAGAAATAGTTTATCTCCTATCACTGTTCTGTTCTGCGCTCTCTTTGCAACATGGAAACATGGAGTGAAAAGTGGAAATGATCCTCTGTTACAGGTCTCCATTTCATCTTCTCCAAAACTCAGGCCAGGCATCAACCCTAAGCAACAAAGACCCAGTATACCTTTTGATAATGTGCTAGGAACCATGTCACTTTAGTCCCAGAAGTTTTAGAGTGAAGGTGGACAAGACCTCGAAAGTGAGGCTGACCACTTTGGGCAACTCTGTCTTACTTAAATCCAAAATATATACACACACGAGTCAGACATCACCCCTTCACTCCCCTCTTTGAAAACAAAGAACAATATACATTATCTCATTTGATGTAAGAATAAGATTAACAGGAAAGCAAAGCACTGGAATCCATATATTTAAACACTTGAGAACTGGCAGTTATTGCCACTAGGATCTGGATCTGAATCTCCAAGAATATTGACATTACTAAAGTAAGTAGTTTCTTTCATCATTGTGTGATAGTAAACTTGAAGGTCTCTTTCTGTCTGTCTTTGTGTTTCTTCTTCTATGCCTTGTTTAACAGCCAGCAACCCCAACACGCACAATAGCAGCAACCCCAATTCAGACACTCCCACAGAGCCAGTCAACACCAAAGCGAATTGATACGCCCAGCTTTGAGGAGCCCAGTGACCTTGAGGAACTTGAGCAGTTTGCCAAGACTTTCAAACAAAGACGGATCAAACTTGGATTCACTCAGGTATAATAGTGAAACATCTGTTCTTAGTATCTTCTCCCTTACATTCTTGCCTTTTAGATGTTTAAATAACTTCAACTTTTTTTTTTAAGAACTCTGTTTTCAGCTCTGGTACATCATTGATTTTAAATGACACCATCTTTCTCAATTTTGTCTGTATTTTCTAGCTGAAGTTAAAAGACTAAAATACTTAAGACTGCCACCAAAACTATAGTTGCTGGAAATAAATATAATTATCCCAATATGTTGTTTTTAAAAGGTTGTAATGAATGGTGACAGAGCTACAGAAGTGTTCTAAAAGTTTTGCTATTTGAGGTTCATCTCCTTGGAGACCATTACATTATGTACAAGATTAGGATATTGGTGATTTCAGGTATCCTTTTAGAAGACCAGAAAGGGAAAAACTTTCAAAATTGGGTAGAAACTTCTTTCCCCTCAGGGCTTTGGGGGTAGTTTGGGAAGGAATAGAAATGCCCAAATTTCAGTCACATTATCAGATAAAACTAAGATTAAATTGGGTTATAAATGAATGATATTAAGCAATCAAAATTTAATACATTTTTTCTTCAAATATTATATAGGAGTCTTAAAAGGAAATCTATTAAGTAAAACAGGGAGCCTGTTTCTCTATTTCCAGTGCCAAAACTAACTTGTATACTTTGATTTGGACCCTGAAAAGAAATGAACTAAATTCATGTGAAATACTATAGGATTCTCTTATTAAAAGAAAAAAAGAATGAAAAGGAAATGAATTTGTTATGCATCAAATAATCACAAAAGACTTGTTATTTTATCATTAAAGGATTCAATTTTCTGAAGTTGGAGCCTCCACTTAAATGTCATCCAGACTGTTTTTAAAGTAGAATGCTGTACCAGCAGCTTCTCAGGAGAAAAACATCCAGGATTGACAGCACGTCATGGGATATCAAAGATAGGGTCCTCAAGAGTAGAATATATATGTATATATTTTAAAGTTACTTTGATTGAGTCAGATAGAGGTGGGCAAAGTAGTCTTTTTTTTTAAACAAGCTAACCACATTGGTGACAAAAATTTAGTGAAATTATGAAGTTGGGATTTTAGAAAATAAGTGATCTGACTGAAAAGTCAATTCATAGTTCAGAAAGATTATAATACACCTCTCTAGACAACTTGATTTATTTTTAGGACATTTTAGTGATTTGAGAGCTTGCTGTAAGTGATTAAGCTCTTAAATTAAGAACCTAGGAGATGATCCTAATAAGTGAAGCTCCCTTTAATTGTCATACCTATAAGGAGAATGTTTTACATTTTGAAGAGTTACCAACTATTTATTGCACTGGATTACACATTTCTTAAGTGTTACACAAAGATTGAAAGAATTAAGTTCACTTAAAATAGCGTTTAACTTTCAATCAGAGTAGAATTTGACCTAGAATCTTGGTGGCAATGGTTGGCTTTTCTTTTACTTTCCATGTAAAGGAGTTTTCCCTACCGTCATGGTTTGCTTTGCGTGTTTTTGCCTATTTTAAAAAACCAAGTTTTTTAAGTACCCACATATACATAGCTGCAAAGGACAATATATCTACGTTAAGTATTAATACTCAGGCCTTACTTACATCCAGAGAAGAAAGCACAGTTGGCAAAAGATGAGAAAATCAACCTCAGCTTTTGGTTACACAGTTACACACTTCAATTTTAGATAATCCAAGGTGTTTTTGTGTGTTCACTTTTCTTTATTTTACTTAAAATTCACTAAAGAAAAATTAAGTATGTATATTATCCATTTGATCAAAGAATATTTTCATTTTCTGAGTAAATACACATATAATTAGTTTCAATGGTAGTCATTATCTAAATAACATTAAGATTTATTATGACTTCATTATCAACATTGTATAATAAGACTGCTTTCTCTATTATAACACTTCTATTTTGTGGAACATTAAATATTCCCTAAACTCAGTCTTTTTGTTCTTTTTTATGTTTTTTCCAAAAATTACCAGACATCTCATGTAATTCAGGTTATGCATGAACCACCTATGTGAAGCAATTTGTGAGAAAGGATTTAAGCTAGTTGTGAGTTATAGAAACATTAAAATAACAGTAAAGTAAACTGATAAAAATGTGCCATGATTGTTTATATTTTAGTTTTCTAAAGTGTTATCTCACAAGTAGATGTAGCATCTATTTTTAAAAATAGAGCTATAAAAACTCTGATTAACCAGATGTATTCCTTATCAGAACTTTAGTTAGGTTATCATATAGCTTTAGTCACAATTATTCCACTGACTTGCATGCATTTTGATAGGTGTTTTACTTGTCTCTTGTCAAAATTGTTATTTTCAAACATCATGAAAGAATATTGTGAAGATTTTTGAAATAGTGCTTGCAAAGTACTTAGAGATGTGTTGCAGCTAAAATATTATCAGAACCTTTTATTAAGCATCTAATTGGCATGCCAGTCAATGTGCTAAAAGATTTACGAAACCTGATCTTTGCCATCTAAAGTTGTCTTAGATATACATGTACATAAAGCAATCAATAAATAGTCAGTTGCCAATTGCAATGTTTATTTGGGACCAGATAACATAAATATTTGAATCTGGCTGTCACGCAAGCTTTTTTTTTTTTAAATCTTGTAGCTTCAATATTGTCCGTCTCTAACGTTTTATTAGAATTAACAGCAAGTAGAGAAAAGAAATCATTTCCGTTTTCTCTTCTTCCCTCTAAGTATTCCCCTCCCATCTCCCCAACTATAAATGTTAATAAACAATGTAATGTCTAAAGGATAGCAAGTAGGCAAGAACAAGCAAGGTCTAAGGTCTAAGAACTCAAAAAATTAAATCTTTTATCCCTATTATTTGGGAACTGATAATACTAATAGAGAGTTCATTTTATTATACTTTGTATGAGAAATATGGCTGCTTTCTGCAGTGCTAGCTTTGTGATGAGTCACTTAAATGCTCTGAGTCTTAGTTGTATCCAGTGTTTAAATTTATTTTACTTTTTTCCCTATTCACAAGGGATATAGAGCCACAGTACATAAAATTCAGACCTTAAGATCTGTCTGTAAGCTTATGGATAGATCTTTTATAATACATTCGGGATACTGTTGTCAAAAGGTTAGCAAGTTTACTAGTTCTGTGAAAGTTATAACTAAATGGGTCAAAACTCTCTACTGTGAGCTCTTGAATATATTCTTTTAATGGTCAAAGAAGTGATCTCTTCAATTATATGCTTTTAGGAATCAACTTTGAAATCCAGACTTTCACTGTTGCGAGCAATAATATACAGGAAAAAAGAGAATAATAATCTGCCTCTGGAGGCAGCATCGCAGAGCTGTAGATTTGGATAGCATCAGGTCCTGCCTCTATCACTAACCTCATTTGTGACCTCATTGTCCTTTATTTCTTTATCTGTAAGATGAAGCATTTGGAATAGGTGATCTCTAAGATCCCTTTTTGTTCCAGTATTCCGTTAGACTACAGGGAGGGATTTATATTGGAAATTTGATTAGGATAAAAATACCTAAAATGATCCTGAAACTTACATTTTTAATCAGTCTGAGAACAAAATAAATTACACAGTACTGTAAATTAGCTGCCCTAGTTGCATCAGTGAAAGCCAACAGTAAGTTTGAATAAATGGAATGCTTTTTAGATAGCCAGGTAAAAAATGTTTAAAATCACAGTTAAAGTACTGATAGGGTGACAAATAAATTCCAAAAAAGGAGTAGATGTGGTGGTTCACACCTGTAATCCTTGCTACTGAAGGAGGCTGAGCTGCATAGATTTATTGAGCTAAAGCTGATTGAGTGCCTTTGTTAAGTCTTTCACCATGGTGGTGAGCTCCCAGGACCACAGAGTTACCAGGCTACCTAAGGATGAAAGGAACCAGCCCAAGTTGGAAACTGAGTAGGTCAAAGCTTCTGAGCTAATAAGCAGTGGGATAGCCACCATCCTTCCAGCCTTGGCAAGATAGGGAAACCCAATCTAGAAAGAAAGACAGGGAGAGAAAAAAGGATAGAATCAAGAAATATAGATATTAAAATATAACCATTCTAATATAATGGGTGGTTTGGTGAGTTTTTTGTTTTGTTTTATGTGCAGGTAAGCTACATATTGGGATTTTATTGAAGAAAACACACCATGAATTTCTAATTGACTTCATTTGTTAACCAGTCAAGTAGAATGCTTTTTTATGTAGAGCAAATGTAGGAGAGAACCCTCAGTGTTAAGGATATAACATTAGTAAGCTTAATTTTTTTCTTTTTCCCTTCCTCTACTCACTCACACACTCTCTCTCTCTCTCTCTCTCTCTCTCTCTCTCTCTCTCTCTCTCTCTCTCTCTCTCTCTCTCTCTCTCTCTCCCCCTCCTTCCTCTCCGTCCCCCTCTCCCTCCTCTCTCTTTTTCTCTGTATTTCTCCACCCCTGCTCCTACATCCCATCCATTTTGCTCTATCTCGTTGTGCAGGGTGATGTTGGGCTCGCTATGGGCAAACTCTATGGAAATGACTTCAGCCAAACTACCATCTCTCGCTTTGAAGCCTTGAACCTCAGCTTTAAGAACATGTGCAAGTTAAAGCCACTTCTAGAGAAGTGGCTCAATGATGCAGGTGGGTGACTGTATCACAAAGGGGAATTGCCATTGGGTGCTGTTGAATTGTAATTCTGTATGTTGTTCATTGCATTGATGGTTCATTGAATTACAGAACATTCAAGCACCATAATCCAGGGAGAAGAGATGTAAATTGTGAATACCTCGATTGAGGAGCTGTTTTCTTTTACTGTACTGCAACTGCTTTGGATTTTCTATAAGAGCTTTGCTTGTTGGACTTGGGATACATATTGCTTTCTGAGCCTGGACTTAGGGGTATACACTACCTCTGTTGAGTGGAAGGAGACCATAAAGAAAGCATCTACTTTTAAACTTTCAGACAGACAGAACAAATAACTTTCTTAATAGATTTTAATGAATATAAGCATTGCTCATTTTATTTCAACCTTGAGTCCCATGATCTGTGATTTCATGGTGTGGGAACTTCTACCACTGGCACTGATTGCACCCTGTTCCTAACCTAAACCTAATGGCTTAGAGAACTTAAATGACTCACCCCTGGTCACCCAGCTAGTCAGGATCAGTCAGGGTTCAAACCCAGTTCTTTCTCACCTCAAGTCCAGCAGGCTGTCCACTACACCATGACATTACCTTTACTCAGTAAAAATATCCTCACATATTTCATCATTTGGTATATAAATGTTCCATGGAGACTTCTGGCAATGCATGTGGGTGAACTTACTACCTCCCAAAGTAGCCCAGCCCATTGTGCTTTTAGCCACTTGTAGTTGTTAGGAAGATTTTCCTTTGATCGAGTCAAAATATAGATTCTGTATAGCATCTACCTGTTGGTTTTAGACTTATCCTTTCAGGCCAAGAAAAATAATTCTAATCTTTTGGCTAGATTATAGCCATTCAGATAATTATTAACAATTAGAACTAGCATTATAACACCATCCTTGCACACTTAAGTCTTCTTCTGCCTTGGTACCCCGAATTCCCATCTTACAATTTCATATTTCTTTATCACCCTCTTCTAGATACCCTCAAGTTTGTCAGTGTCCTTCCAAAAATGTGATGGCTGGAAGTGACCACCTATCTCCGGATGTGATGTGACCAGAGACCAGTACAATGATCAGCACTGTGCTCATGTTAATTCAGCCTCACCCATGTCATAGTGTTGACTCATTGAATAGAAGAGCACACTGATACTGCTCAATCTTTTTTTAAAAGTTTGTTATAAACTTAATTACCATCATCACCTCAGTCTTTTCACATAAATTGTTGTTTGTCAAGTGCTACTCCAGAATTGTTTGTCATTTGATTTTAAGTGAAGACCTGAGTTTCGTACTTATTCCTTTTAAATTTTGTTTATGAGATATGGTTCATCATTCTAGCTTATCAGAATCTTTGTAAACCTTAAACACTATATAAATAGGAGTTATGGTTAGTTTGTGATCCTGGTTCTTTCATCCAGCTTGTTAGCTATGCCACCTTCATTTCATTTTTAGATTTAATAATCTTTCCAGAACCAAGAATAGATCCCTGAGGTATCCATGAAAGGCTCCCTCCACGTTGACACCCACCCATCAATAGCTGTTTTGGGGCTAAACTACTGGAACTACTCTGTGCTCATCCATCTCTCCATCTTGTCTACGAGGATGTCATGAAAGACTTTGCCAGATGCCTTGTTGATACCAAGTATCATGTCTGTAACATTCTCATGATCTAGAAGTCTAGTAACCCTCTCCAAAAAAACAAGTGAATCAATAAACATTTATTAAACTCCTGTGTTCCAGACACAAAGGACATAGATACCATGAGAGGAAAATTGCCTGAGACTTAAAGCAAGCTGGGGCTCCCATGTAAGGGAGCCTAGCATCCACACATGATAGGAGGCCTGAGCAAGGACCCCGGAGCAAGAGACAGAACATCCTGTGCAGGGCACAGTGAGGAGAACTAATGAGAAAAGAGCCAAAAAAATTGGTTTTCCCTATTCCAAGGTGATAGAGGTCTGCCAAAGTCAAACACAGGAGTTTATCTATTATCTGAGAGGCAACAGGATCCAGTAAAGCTTCTTAACAAGGAGAAACGTGTTCCCACCTGAACTTTAGATTGAATTGAAGTGGGGAGACATAGCATTGCGAGACTGTTTCAGTACTCTAGGTAAGAGATGAGGAGAGGCTCCATTAGGATCTTAGCCTTGTGAGAGGAGAGAAGTAGATGAGTGAAGGAGAAAGCACCTACAAGACTTGATAACTTATTGGATATGCAGAATAAGGTAGTGCTGAGGATGACTGAAGTTGGGAACCTGGGTGACTGGAAGAATAACAGTGCTCTCCTTCTGCTGAGGTAGGGAAGTTAGGAGGTGAGAGGTTTGAGTAAAAACAGGAGGAGTTGTATTTTGGACTTAGTTTGAGATGCCTAGGAGTCATCCAGGTAGTGATGACCAGCAGGCATTTGTAGATCTGGTCCTTGAGTTAAGAAGTGAGGCCTAGAGAGGTAGATTTGGGGGAGTCATTTGCATAGGTATGTTCCTTAGTAAGCAAGATTATGGTATGAGAAAAGGAGAGGGCCCAGGACAAAGCCCCATGTCACACAGGTCATAATCCTTCAGAGGAAGCTGAGACGCCTCAGTTCAGCAGGTAGAAACAGAACCAGGAAAGAACAGTGTCACAGACACCTAGGGAGGTAGGGAGAGCAGGGAGTAGGTGGCCAAGCAGAGATCACAAAGAAAGAACATTGAGAAAAGGAAGTGAAATTAGTCTGGCTTAAGTTCCTTGATGAGCCCATACTTGCTAATAGTGAGTACCGCTTTCCCTTCTGAGTGATCTCAAACTTTCCGTTTAAAATATTCTAGAATTTTGTCACAAATGGATCTGAAGTTCACCAGTTTATAGTCTGAAGGGCAGAAGGAGAGGTAATAAGCATTTATAGTGTGACTGCTATGTGCCAGATATTGTACACTTTGCACTTTGTACAGATATTGCCTCATTTGATCCTCCCAGCAACCCTGTGAGGTCGGTGGTACATTGTCCCCATTTATATAGTTGAGAAAACTGAGCCAGAGGTCAAGTGACTTGCTCAGGGTCACACAGCTGGTAAGTATCTGAGGTCAGATTTGAACTCAGGTTTTCCTGACTCCAGGCTGAGCGCCTTATCCAGTGCATCACTAGTTGCCTCTAACATATTGACCTTTTCCTTTTTGAAAATCAGGACATTGCCCTTCTCTGAGTGTGTGACATTTTTCCTAAGTTGCCATGACTTCTTTTCCAAAATCTCTGATGGCGGTTTAGCAGTCACATCTACAAATTAGGCTACATAGTTTGTCTTGGCCCACTGGACTTCACGGAGGCAAGTTAGGGTCTGTGTCACTGTCACCTCACTTATCTGTGGCTTCAGTTCTGGGGTGCTTTTGTTTGATAATTCCCAGTCTGAAGAGGAAACATCCCACCCATCTGAGCTTGAGGCTCTCTGGTCTTCCTTCTGCCCTCACCGTCATTCCCCAGAAAGCTCTTTTTGTTGGTCTTAGCATTTGTCCCACACCCCAGGTTATCCTGCTTGTATTCTTTCAGGACCTGAATTGGTTCATGAGTCCCTGTGCAGCCCTATTGGTCTATTTAGACCATTCTTCCTTTTCATCATTTGAATCAGTTGCAGTTGTGTTTCTTTTTTATTGATTTTTTTTTTTAGAACAGAATTCTTATTTTACATGATTTTGTCATAAATGAGCCCTTCTTGATTACCTGAATTGGGGGACAGAACATTAGAACCACAGAAATTCTCTGTGCTCTTTGCTCTTCTGAGCCCTTGAAAGAGAACACGTAGTGACAGGATAGGAGGAGGTCAAGCTGAGGAAAGGCTGGACGGGGCAGGTTTTTGTTCTTCCAAAAGGAAAGCAAATAAAAATAAACAGTGCTAATGATGAATTAAGAATATGATAGTATATCAGTCAGGTAGTGGTCCCCAATATAAGGTCCCTTTGTAGTTTGCAAAGTATTTTATATACATTATTTCATTTGACTCTTAACAAATATTTGGTAGGTTCTATAGTTATTCCCTGTTGTACATGTGAGAAAACTCTGGCTCAAAATGGTCAAGGAACTTGCTCATGATCACAGAGCACGCAGAAAGCAAGGATAGAAATGGGAGCATGGGTCTTTCTTGACCCGAAGTCCAGCCTTCTCCAGAATGCTACTTCCTTAATGCATTCAGTAAGGTCCATCCAGAAAGGACAGACAGTGAGCATGCTGAGCATTCAGGAAGCCTTCAGAGATAGCAAAGGAGGAAGAAGAGAGCCCACCTGGGAAAGTCTTTAAATGTCAAGGATGATTGAGAATTAATTGTTCTGAGTGCTTTCCTTCTCCACCTAGTTCCTATGGACGAAATGTGAAAGCCTGATTTGTCGCCTCTGTTCACAGAATTCTATTAGAATGTAGTGCCCAACTCAAGTGAACAGTTTCCATTCTAGAAGTGGATTTTCAAGATTTGTCCTGTTTTAATTCAGTCGAGGATACTTGACTGTCTTTCCATATGCTTTTTACATTTTCTTC
Organism: Notamacropus eugenii; assembly: GCF_028372415.1. Classification (NCBI taxonomy): domain Eukaryota; kingdom Metazoa; phylum Chordata; class Mammalia; order Diprotodontia; family Macropodidae; genus Notamacropus; species Notamacropus eugenii. The sequence continues at coordinate 479,134,786 of NC_092873.1, read as the reverse complement.
CTAATAAGTACCAAGAGCTTAAGATATTGAGCTAAGCCAGTTGCGACCCTTTGTTTTCTTACAGAGAACCTCTCATCTGATTCAGCACTCTCTAGCTCAAGTGCCCTGAATTCTCCAGAGCAGGGGTTCGAGGGTTTGAACCGCAGGAGGAAGAAACGCACCAGCATAGAGACCAACATTCGTGTGGCCTTAGAGAAGAGTTTCCTGGAGGTTGGTTTTTTGCTTTGCAGGCAAGCAGATGCATCTGAATGTTAGTCCCAGAAATCATCTATTTATTCAGGAGTGAATTTTGAGCCTCTCCTTTGTACAAAACACTGTGTTTGGGGATGTGGACATAAGCAGATAAATCAGACATCTTCCCCAGTCTCAGGGGGATGCTCATGATGGGGTGGAGAAGACAAGCTGGCAGAGAACTGTAGTTTTTGAAATCACCATGTGTTTAAGTTCCGTGATCACAGATACAAAGTGCTCTGGGAGCCAGAGGAATGAGAGAGAACAGCTAGTTGAAGACATCAGGGAAGGCTTTGTGGAGGCAATAACATTTGAGTTAGGCCTTGGAGATCGGTAGGTTTTCAGTAGGTGGGGAGATGCGGATTACGATAGGGGGATGACAGCATTCAGCGTGAAGGGACCAGCATGCACAATGATGTAGAAGCAAGAAACGTTTTGGTATATTTGAGGAGCAGTGACAAGTCCAGTTTGCCTGGAACAAATGATGGTAGGGGAGTTCTCTGCCCTCTCCCATCTTCTTTTACTTAAAGCAGATAAGCTGGCTTCCTACTTTACTGAAAAGATTAAAGATGTGAGCTACCTTTGCCCCTCCTTATTCCTCCCACCTGTTTTCTTCTCTTTCTCTGTGAAGTTTTTCCTTCCTATTTCTTCTGAGACCTTTCTTGACTAATCATCACCTTTTCCTCATACTTCTGCAAGCTTTCCTGTGTGTGAACTACTTCCCACCTTTCTATTAAAATGTTAAGGTCTCCTTTAGAAGAAAAAAAAAGCTTTCTTGCTTCTTCTACCCCATCTATCTACCATCTGCCAAGATGGGATGCCATCTTGTTTCCTCACCTTCACTGCTTACACTGATTGAAGAAGTTGTCTACCCCAGATGCTGTTCTGGTGCTCCTTGCTCCTTTATTATCAGGTTTCAGCCTCCATCATTATATCAGAACGACTTTCTTGTTTTGGTTGTGTTTTTTTTGAAGGGGGGGAGGGCAAGGTAGTTGAGGTTAAGTGACTTGCCCAAGGTTACCCAACTAGTACTTGTCAAGTGTCTGAGGCTGGATTTGAACTCAGGTCCTCTTGACTTCAGGGCTAGTACTCTATCCATCACACCACCTACCTGTCCCAGAACTACTTTCTGATATTGCCATTGTCCTCCCAAGCATTGAGTCCAAAGGCCTTCTTCCCCAGATAACTTTACCTTTTGCTGCTTTTGATATGGTAGATGACTACCTCCTACTGGACATTTTCTCCTTCCTTAATTTCAGAGAGACACTCTCCTCACTGTTCCTTCTCCATCTCCTTTTTTGGCTCATTTTTCTGTTCCTGACATATTAATGTGGCTTTTTCTCCTCAGCCCTTTTCTCTTTCTTAACTGTCTTTCCCTTAGCAATCTTATTCACTCCCTTGACTTCATATACTACTACATAGAAGATACATAAATCTGTACCTCAATTCTCCTACAGTGCACACTTGTACTAGCAACTCAAATTCATTAAATCCTAATCCACACTAAGCCTTCTTCAGATTTACCACTGTCCACCCATTCTGCCTTGCTCACAGTCTTAGAATTACTTTTTGCTCTAACCTCTTCATCATCACTCATATGCAGTCAAATTCCAAGTCCTTTCAATTTTACCTATAAACCATCTCCAAGTCATTTCTCCTCTTCTCTATTTCATTGCTGCTCTCCTAGGACAAGTACCCTAATACTTTCTACCTACACTATTGTAATAGTTGTTTTAATAGATCTTCTCATTTCCTGTCTCTCCCCTTTCCAATACATCCTTTCAGAATAATTTTCATTTCAAATAGATCTGATCTTACCACTTTTCTGCTCAGTACTCTATTGCTTCCTGAGTAAAATTCTGTCTGTTTTGGGCTAACATTCAAGGCCCTCCACAGTTTGTCATACCATCCTACTCTTGCAGGCTTATCCACATATTCAATACTGTAGTCAAATAAGTCTATTCTTTCTCTAGAGGGCACCATCTATATCCTTCTGCCTCTCTGTCTTTACTCTTGCTGTAAATATCTATGCCCTGAATAGCCTTCCATTCCATCAGTGAGTTAGAACGGTATCTACCCCAACCACATGAAGACTTCCTCTGGCAGAATGGGCAAATAAGAACAATTTTTTCCTATGGCCTTGACTTTTGTCCTGCCTCTGGATTTCATTGACTTGGGAAGAGAGACTGAGGCTGACAACTTGGTGCAACTCTGCCTCACTTAAATCCAATTTACCCACAAGTCAAGACATCATTGTCATTCAAGATGAATAACAATCCCTTCCCCAGGCCTCATGAATTACTGCACTTCCTTTGAAACCTAATTCAAATGCCAATTCTTCCATGAAGCCCTCACTGAACCAACACACACAAGTCCATAATGATCTTCTTCTTTGGACTTCATGTAGCAACTCCCTGATGACTTTCTAATTCATTGTTATATATTGTTAACTGTGTCTTTCCTAAACTATATTTATTCCAGTGCACACACAGTGTTCTACATTTAATGTCTAAGAAGTTTATACTTAATTTATTCAGTAAGGAGCCTTTAAATGAAGTTTTTGGCAGGCTGATGATATGACCAGAGCTGTAATTTCAACACTATTTTCACCTTTTTTTATTTTTATGGCTCCATTATAATCTTCATATATATCTTCTTTTAGAACATAGGAATAAAAGTTTGGAATATGATGAATTTAATTATACAAATATTGGAGGTGTCTTTTAGTTTCTAGTTTGTTATTTTTAATTTCACACCTATATAAGATAATGTATACTTTATTTAAGAAGGAGAAAAGTATTAATTGTATAGTCTTAGTCCTTTGCTCTCCTTTTTGTTCGTTAAATATTTTCATGCCTTGCAATTTAAAAAGTCGTTTCCTTCTTTTCCAAAATTCTTCATTTAAGAATCAAAAGCCTACCTCGGAAGAAATCACCATGATTGCTGATCAACTGAAAATGGAAAAGGAGGTGATCCGTGTTTGGTTTTGTAATCGCCGCCAGAAGGAGAAAAGGATTAATCCACCTGGTAGTGGTGGGACCAGCAGCTCACCTATAAAAGCAATTTTTCCCAGTCCAACCTCACTGGTAAGAATCAAGAAAAGGATACTACACACCCTTGTTGCACTAGTAAGCCTTAAACTTCTAAATGTCAGTTAAGTTTTTTTACTGTTACCATTTGTATATCATTCATCATTTAAGTGGTACCAGGCTGATATACTTACATCTGCAACTGCTGCTAAATATCAAGGAGCAGATCACATATTTTACATATTATTCTGACATTTCTAATTTAAAAAGTAAATCACTTTCCTCCTTCCCCTTTTTATTATTAGTTCCACTGTGCTCTTCATTTTAATCATTTGATCATCTGGATTAAGAAGTTAATTTTTTGTGTGATTCCATAAGTTCTCTCACAAACCATTGCTAGTTCTTAGTTGTGTTGGGTAAAAGATCTGCTTTTCAAATGAACAAGAAATGCAAACTCTTCATTTTTACTCATTTCTTAAACTAACATCTACATTGCATCATAGAGGATAAGAAATATGCATATGTATATTTTATGTTTTTGAAAGATGCCATGCATGGGCCATCGCATAATGATTCTGTGGCCACTGTGCTAAGTACCTCAGAAACACTGGCACTTGAGAGTAATAAGAATGTCAGGAGAGACTGTGACCCTCAGCTGGTCCTTTCCTTTTTTAAAAGTACATCCTAAATTCAGCACACTCACTCCAAAGCTGCCTCTCCGCTAGACTTCCTGCCATTCTTTTCCTTTTTTTTTAATATATAATTTATTTTTTAGCTCTCAACATTCACTTCCACAAGAATTTGAATTCAAAATTTTCCTTCCTTCTTTCCCCACCCCCCATCCCAGGACAGCATGCACCCCATCCATCCCTTCCTCCAGTCTGTCCTCCCTTCTGTTACCCACCCTTCTTCCATCCCTCTTCCCCTCTATTTTCCTGTAGGGCAAAATAGATTTCTATGCTCCTTTGCCTGTATATCTTAATTTTCAGTTGCATGCTAAAACAATTTTTAACATTCATTATTAAAGCTTTGAGTTCCATATTTTCCCCCTCCCTCCCCACCCACCCTCATTGAGATAACAAGCAATTCAATATAGATCGTACATGTGTAACAATGCAAAGCGCTTCCATAGTAGTTATGTTGTAAAAGACTAACCAATTGCCCTCTGTCCTATCCTGCCCTCCATTTATTCCATTCTCTCCCTTGACCTGTCCTCCCACAATAGTGTTTGCTTTTGATTATCCCTTTCCCCAATTTGCTATCCCTTCTATTATCTTCCCTCTCCTATCCCCTTCCCCCTTGCCTTCCTGCAGGGTAAAATAGATTTCCATATCCAATTGAGGGTGTGTTATTCCCTCCTTAAGCCAAATCCTATGAGAGTAAGGCTCAATTATTTCTTTTCCTCTCCCCACTCTTCCCCTCCATTGTAAAAGCTCTTTCTTCCCTCTTATATGTGAGGTGATTTGCTACTTTCTACCTCTTGTTTTCTCTTACTCCTGGTACATTCCATTCAACAGTAAATTTTATTTTTTAGGTATTCTTCATATTCAGCTCACTCTGTGCCCTCTATGTATGCATGTGGATATATGTATGTGTGTGTATACACATATATATGTATATATGCATACACACATAAGGTGTATATGTACATACATGCATACTCTTACACATCTACATATATATACTTGTGTGTGTGTGCGTGTGTGTGTGTTCCCTCTAACTACCGTAATACTGAATAAGGTCTCATGAGTTACAAATAACATGTTTCCATGTAGAAATGTAAGTAGTTCAATTTTAATGAGTTCCATAAGGCTTCTCTTTCCTGTTTATCTTTTCATGTTTCTCTTAATTCTTATATTAGAGAGTCAAATTTTCTATTCAGCTCTGGTCTTTTCAACAAGAATGCTTAGAAGTCCTCTATTTCATTGAACTTCCATTTTTTACCCTGAAGTATTAAACTCAGTTTTGCTGGGTAGGTGATTTTGGGTTTTAATCCTGTCTCCTTTGACCTCTGAGATATCTTATTCCAAGCCCTTTGATCCCTTAGTGTAGAAGCTGCTAAATCCTATGTTATCCTGATTGTGTTTCCACAATACTTGAATTCTTTCTTTCTAGCTGCTTATAATATTTTCTCATGGACCTGGGAACTCTGGAGTTTGGCTACAATATTCCTAGGAATTTTCCTTTGGGGATCTCTTTCAGGAGGTGATCAATAAATTATTTCCATTTCTATTTTGCCCTCTGATTGTAGAATATCAGGGCAGTTTTCCTTGATAACTTCTTGGAAGGTGATGACTAGGCTGTTTTTTTGATCATGGTTTTCAAAGACCAATAATTTTTAAATTATCTCTCCTGGATCTGTTTTCCAGGTCAGTTGTTTTTCCAATGAGATATTTCTCATTGTCTTCTATTTCTTCATTCTTTTGATTTTATTTTATAATTTCTTGGTTTCTCATAAAGTGATTAGCTTCCATCTGCTTCATTCTATTATTTTAAAGAACCATTTTTTTTCAGTGAGCTTTTGGACCTCCTTTTCCATTTGACTAATTCTTCTTTTTAAAGCATTCTTCTCCTCATTGGCTTTTTGGATCTTTTTTGCCATTTGGGTTACTCTCTATTTAAAGGTGTTATTTTCTTCAGCATTTTTTTGCTGAACATTTCAGCAAACTGTTGACTCGCTTTTCATGACTTCCTTGCATCTCTCTCATTTCTTTTCCCAATTTTTCCTTCACCTCTCTTAACTGATTTTCAGAATCCTTTTTGAGCTCTTCCATGGCCTGAGACCATTGACTATTTTTTTTGGAGGTTTTGAATGCAGAAGCCTTGACGTTTATATCTTCATCTGATGGTATGCTTTGTTCTTCCTCATCTGAAAGGATGGAAGAAAATACCTTTTCACCAAGAAAGTAACCTTCTATAGTCTTATTTTTTTCCCCCTTTTTTGGGGCATTTTCTCAGCCAGTTACTTGACTTCTGAGTCCTTTGTCAAGAGGAGGGTATACTATGGGGACCTGTAAGTTCTCAGTTAGTTCCTCCAAGGTGGCACAATCAAGAGAGAGAGTTTATTCCTCTCCTGGCCTGCACTCTGGTCTGGGAGCAACCACAAGCTTTTCTGCCCAGGATCTGAGAGTAGGATTCCTTCTCCATAGTCTCCACCATGCCAGTACTCCTCCTCACCCAGGGACCACCCTCAGGACTGAGACCCAAATCTGCTGTTCAGTTCCCCCAGGGTCTTAGGCTGAGGGCTCCCACAGTGGACACTGTGACTGCTGCTGTGGGGCCAGACCTTGCTCCTTTCTCACTCAGGTGAAAGAGCTTTTTTCCTGACCTTTGAAGCTGTCTTTTGCATGTATGGGTTGAGAAATCTGGGAACCGCAGCTGCTACCCATGATTCCCTGCCCTGAAGTCTGCTCCAGTCCTGTCACTACTGAGTGGCCCAGGCAGGACTGCGCTCTGTGCTGAGCCTGGTGTTATAGACCCTTCCTGTCAGCCTTCCAGGCTATCTTGGGCTGGAAATATCTTTCACTCTGTCGTTTTGTGACTTCTGCTGCTCTAGAATTTGTTTAGGGTCATTTTTTACAGGTATTTTATGGGCTATGGAGGGAGAGCTCAAGCAGGTCAGTCTTTCTACTCCATCATCTTGGCTCCACCCCAACCCCATTCTTTTCTATGTGTCTTTTAAATACTCCATGGATACCCCCCCCCCTTTTTTTTTTTTTGGTATCACTCTCCCTCCCTCCCCCTCATCACAAAGGAGGATAGACAAGTAAAACATCTTCACCAGCTGGTAAGTCTGAAAACTTACATCCTGTCCAACCCCACATTTGCAAAAAGGTGGGAAGCATGTGTTATCTTCTAATATCTGATTATTACATGTGTACATTATTAAGTTCATCTTTTTCTTCTTTATATAAAATGTCATTATATGTATAGGTCATTGTATAAATTGTTCTCATTCTCCTTTCACTTTGTATCAAGTTTTCATATATGTCTTCCCAAGTGCTTCTGAATCAATTCCTTTCATAATTTCCTTAAGGCATGATTGTATTCCATTACATTCATATACCACTTACCATAACTTGTTCAGTCATTCCACGAATTTATGAACTCTGCCATAGTTGCAGTTCCTTGCTATAGCAAAAAGTAATGCTGTGATTATTTTTGTGTGTCATTCTTTTCCTACTTTCTTCATCTCTTTGACATATGTAACTAGTAGTGGTTTACTAGGTCAAAAGGTATATAGTGTAGTGACTTTTTGAGTACAGTTCCAAATTGGAGTAACTGGGCCAATTCACAAGCCAACCACCAGTGTATTAGTGTGTCTGTCCTCTCATTTTCCATTCAACAATTTTGATTTCCCCTTTTTCATCACCTTTATTAATCTGTTAGGTGTAAGATGGACCTTTGGGGTGAATTTAATTTACATTAAACTCTTTTGAGTGTAATGAGCAACCCATCATGACATTAGTTTGTGTCATAGAATATGTTATTATTTTAGACTCTGTCAGATATATAATAGTCACTTAATTATCCTGGGTCTTGGGAAATGCAATCGTGGTTCACTGACACATAATTGAAAATACTTTTTCTGAAGCTTTGAAGACTATGCAACTTGCATTTCTCTATTTTTGTTTCCTTTTTTAAAAAATTTTGTAATGAATCATAAACAAAGTCACATTAAGTTTTCACCTGTTGGTTTGATAAAGGTAATTTCAAACTCATTAGACTGTAATTAGCTAGCCGTAAAGAAATTTCATTTTTTATAAATTAATGATCTTAAGGGGGATATATGCATTTCTTATTTTTTAAAAACAACATTTTTTTCTTGTTTGTCTTCTCTTTAAAAAAACAAAACTTGTCCATACATTTAATTTTCTCTTCCCAGATCTTTATTTCATGATTTCACATGTTGATGGTACTTCTTGGATTTATAGATGATACTTTATCCAAGTAGTACTTTATGCACGGTACTGAAAAGAAAGGAGCAAATACTTTTTTGTGATTGTTATTTACATATGAGGAGCCTGCGGTACCAGTAAATTTCTTGCCCATCCTTAGACAGTTTGGCAATAAGAAGCCGTAACAGGAGCCTAGATCTCCCTGACCTTCCTCTATAGATAAGCGCTTAATAAATGCTTCTTGATTTGTTAGACATTCCAATAATTGGTATCATATTTTTTCTTGACTCAGGGAAGCTGATAAACAGGCGACTTAACTTCCTGTAATCTTGTTTGCTTTTCAACCTGAAGCAATCAATTTCAGTGAGATTGGTGCTGTTTTGGTGGAGGGGGAAAGGAATATCCAGAAAGACAAAAAACCTCCATAAAACTTATGCTTTAAAAACTGGTAAAATGAAATTTACTACTGTTTTGAATAGAACTCCACCTACCATAGCAAAGTTCAGTTACCTGACAGCAATATTATTTTTCAATGATAGTGCTTAAGAAAACATGTAAAATCATTTTTATTACAGCTTTCTCATTTTGATATTCTGTAAGTGGAGTTTAAAAAACTTTTTTTGTATTTTATGTCTTAAATCTCCTCTTGAGTTGTGTGTAAGAGGGCCAAGGGGAAGAAGTCTAAGTTACTAAAATTGCTCTCTGGTCTCTCTCCCACCCCCCACAGGTCTATAAACATTTCCTGAGGGAGTCCTTACTGCTCTGTTACCTTTCAGATATAAACCCTTTGATGTGTATTTCACCTTCTCACCTGTAGGTGGCAACCACACCAAGCCTTGTGACAAGCAGTGCGGCCCCTGCCCTGACGGTCAATCCCATACTCCCTCTAACCAGCGCTGCAGTAACCAATCTCTCTGTTACAGGTAAGGGACACGTCAGTAGCTGCACTGCAAACTGCAGCAAGGATAAGCACTTTCAAATAAGACAGGGCCATTCTAAAGTAGACTACAGTAAAGTCAAACAAAGATCCGAAAGAAATGCTCACCAGGTCTAAGTCAGTACCCACTATGGGCCAGGCACAGGGTTGAGCGCTGGGAATACAAAGAAGGGCAAAAGACCATCCTTGCCTTCCAGGAGTTCACAGTCTGATAGAGGAGAAATCTGAAAACAGCCATGTCCAAACCAGCTACATACAGGATAAATGGGGAATGATCAGTGCCAGGAAGGCACTAGAATTAAGGGGCTTTGGGGAAAGCTTCTCGTAGAAGACAGGATTTTAACTAGGAATTGAAGGAATTTGGGAGGTAGAGGTGGGGAAGGAAAAGATTCCAGACATGGAAGACCATCAGTGAACATGCCCAGAGGGTAGAAATGGAGTGTCTTGTGAGAGGAACAGCAAAAACTTAGTGTTGCTGGATCACAATGTATGTGGTGGGGAAAAGGGAGAAGAGGACTGAAAAAGTAGGAGGGTGCCAGGGGATTTTCTGTTTGTTCCTGAAGGTGATAGGGAGCCACTGGAGTTTATTGAATAGAGCAGTAACGATCAGGTCTGTACTTTAGGAAGATTAATTTGGCCACTGAGTGGAGGATGTACTAGAATGGAGTGAGATTTGAGACAAACTGACTACCCAGCAGGCCATTCTAGTAGTCTAAGCAAAAGGAGGTGATGATGGCCTGCATGACAGTGCGAGAGGAGAGAAGGGAGCATAGACAAGAGATACCTTGGCAATTGATTAGATATGGGGAGTGGGAGTTAAGAAAAGAAAAAGTCAAGGATGACACCTAGATTTTGAGCTCAGTTAACTTGGAGGATGGTAATGCTGTAGGAACTAATGGGGAAGGGGCTTCAGGGAAAGTTAATGAATTTTGTTTTGGACATGTTGAGTTAAAAATGTCTATGGGATGTCAGTTTGACGTGTCTATATGGAGATGAAAGTCTATAGTTTAGGAGAGAGGTTAGGGTTGTATTAGTAAGTCTGAGAATTGTCAACATATTGATGATAATTGAATCCTTAGGAGTTCATGAAATAGCATAGAGGGAGAAGAGAAGAGGGCCCAGCCCTATAGAAGAAAGAGTGATTAGACAGGAAAGAGAAGAACCCAGCTAGAGCAGCATCCTGAAAACCTAAGCTAAAGAGAATATTAACAGAAAGGGTGTTCAGCAGTTTCAGAGGCTGCAGAAAAGTCAAGGATGAGGATTGAAAAGAAAAAGCTGAAGAAGAGATCATTGGGCACATGGCAGAGAATGGTTTCAGTTGAATGAGGTCAGACTGTTGGAAGTGAGAGAAAAGGAAGTACAGGCACTGAACATTTACAGACTTCTTCAGGAATTCAACAACGAAAGGAAAAAGACCTGTGGGATAGTGGTTGATGGGACTGAACAGATGTAGTAAGTTTTTTCAAGGAGAGTTGAGATGTGAGCATTTGTGTAGGCAGGAGGGAAGCAACCAGGAGAGAAGAAGAGTTTGCAGATAAGTGAAAGTGTGGAGGTGATGGAGGGAGCAAACTGCCAGAGAAGATGGAGTGGAGTAGAGTCACTTGTCCATGTAGAGAGATTAGCCTTGGCATGAGTAAAGGCCTTCTTGTCATGTAAGATGGGGATCAAAGGGGAAATAGTGGCAGTAGGCACCTGAATGTTGTGTATATTCGTCCTTCGTTGCCAAAGAAGACCATGCCATCAGAGAAGTAATGACATGACTTGCACGTGACTTTGTTTTGAGTGAGGGAAGGCTCTGCAAGGTCACCAGCCTCACTTCTCCTCCAGAATCATCTGAATCCAGTGACCAGATATTCATCAGGATGACTGGAGATGACCCAGGATGAGGCAGTTGGGGTTAAGTGACTTGCCCAATGTCACACAGCTAGTGAGTGTCAAGTGTCTGAGATGAAATTTGAACTCAGGTCCTCCTGACTCCTGCACTGGTGCTTTATCCACTGCACCACCTAGCTGCCCCTAACCTGAGTGTTGTGAGACACTGTGAATGGCCTGTTTTTTATAGTCATCTATGAAGGCAAGATTCTGAGCTGAGAGGGTGGTTGATGGTGGAGCCATTGGAAGTTTGAGAAGGGTTGAAATGTTCAGAATGTCCCTGTAGTGAGTTAATTAGGGAAGCTCAGTGAATCCAGTCAGCATTGTTGAACGATATGTGTGCAGTAGCTGAGGAGCAGATGGTGGGATCCTGATCCAAGCCTGCTTGGCAGGCCAAGATTGGGAGCATGATAAAAGAACCAGGGACACAAGAAAAGGAGACAGTATAGAGCTGCATTGGTTCACAAGAGGGCCACGATGGAGAAGGAAAGCGTGTGCCAGGATGATGCCCTGGGAATAATGGAGAGGATTAAATGTAAGGATTAAAGTCATAGTGAGGACAAGTGATAGGGTTTGGGCTTGCAAGGCAGAGGGAGAATTAGAATAACAATAAATTGTGTTCAGATAAAGGGATTGCAGAGCTAATGAACATGAGAGTGGTGGTCCTGGCAAAATCAAGAGTAAATCCATCCTTGTGTGTGACTGAGGTGAGGTAGAGGAGAAGGTCACATTAAATAAGGCAGTTGAGGAACTATGAGGTTAAGGTATCTGAAGGAGTACCACTCTGTATTTCAGAAGTCCCCTAGCATGAGCAGAAATTGAGGAGGAAGGACCATAAGCCAGGAAGTTATTGAAGAAAGAGGGGCCGTGACTTGGAAACTGGTAGACAGCAGCTACCCGATTTTGATTGCATGGTGGCTATGGGTTGAGTGAACCTCAAAGAAGGACAGGTGATGGAGTAATGGCACTAGGGGGAAAAAGCTGGAATTAGCAATAGGAAACAAGTAGTAGTCCAACTCCTGACCTTGCCCAATGGGTCAGGGGATGAGTAAAAATGTATCCATTGTTGGAAACAGGCTAGAGAGACTGTCATCAGCAGGTAACATTGAGGTATATAGGATGGAAAGATTTAGAAAGAGAAAGATATAAAATGAAAAGTTTGTTACCAATGGAGAGGGTATTTCAGAGGCACATTGGAAAGGGTCGGCAGCTTTAGACAGGACATTGAGAGTTTGGGTTGAGAGGAATGGGAATAAGGGATGAGGCAGTGAGAGAGAAGTAATGGGATTGGCATGGTGATAGCAGAGAGTTCAGAATCGCAGGGATAGGGAAGATATGACAAGGGAAGAGTCTGTTAATAATGAGTTCCAGTAGGTTTTCATTGTCCATGAGGATTTGGCCTCTATGTGGAATACTCTCAGAACTTTAGGCAAATCAGATGAGGGGACATGTCTTGGGAGCTGAAGGATTTGATGGAGTGGTTTTTCTCTTCATCCTCCAAAGGGAAGAGCATGTGTTCTAAGGAAACCTGACATACGTTGATATAGAATAAATTGGCTTGTGTTCATACTGTGGTAAGAACCTTCTTAAAAGTAAGTTCTCTCAGGACTTATTTAAATTGCAACATTCTCAACTGCACTCATTTTTTTTTTTAATCTGTGGAAATAGCAATGGAGAGCAGGGAGCATTCCAATTCATTGGATCAGAAGATCCATCAGGGTTCTAGAACATCAGAAAAATGTTGATTGTTTGAAATCCAGGTAGACATGGTATAATTGTTCATTGGCTTATTGAGTAACAGTGTTACTAGTTGTAGGATATGTTATGTTTCACTGCCTGTAGTAAAAATGACCTCTAATTAAGAACTGCTTGTTATTCTTGCATGGTTTATGCTTCTGACACTGCTTTGAGCTGTTCAGCGGTGAGTCTCAGAGTAGGACCTTGTCATGCTCACTGGCTTTAAATCACACGTTGTTTTAGATGTTTAACTTTTTTAAATATGCAGTGTTTGGGCAAGTCATTTCACTGACTTCAGTTTCCTCATCTGTAAAAGTGAAGGTATTAGATTAAGTGATTTCTGACATCATTCCTAGCACCAAAATTCCGTGGTTCTTTGTTAAATGGCCATGCCATCCATTGTTCAGTTGTATAGGAACTTGACAGTGAGAGGTGGTTTTTATGCTACCCAATCTCTTTAGTCCAAGCCAATGACAAGGTGATGATGGTGTTTCAGCAAGAGCAGCACCTGAGCTTTTCTAGGTTTTGTTTCATTTTTTAAAGTAACTAAAACCTCTGATTCTTTAACATTTAGAGACTCAGTGGTTTTATACATGATCTCTGATATGAATAAGTTCTGAAGCATTGATGTTCAGTCGTTTCAGTCACGCCCAACTCTCTGTGACTTGATTTGGGTTTTCTTGGCAAAGCAGAAACCTCCTCAGCTTCCTTAGTCTCTGTCTTAGAACTAGACCACCTCTGGGGGTGTCTCTTTTTGATCTCTGCCTCCCTCCCTTTCTTCCTCTTTACCCTTTCAGTGCCTCCATCATTCCCTGATTGCTCAGTTGATCACCCATATTCTGGCTTTACTTGATCCTTACCCTACAGTTAGCCTGTTCTGTTACATACTGTCCACACCTATCATCACTCACAGCCTAGAAATCTGTTACCCTAGGCTACCTCAGCTGTCTTTATTTCTAATCCTCAACTGCTGGGCATCTCTGTAAAAGCTTGCATAATCAAGTCTACTTGATCCACTAAAAAGTCATGTCATCTAGACTAATTTCAGACTAATAGACTACTATACAAATATTGTTTTATCCTTTATTGCTTGATTTATCATACTGTCCTCAGGGTCTGTTCCAAATTTTTTCTCTTAAGAACAAACATTTTTTAATGACCTGCAAATGTTCAAGCTCCCTGTTCCAATCCCTATTTCCTTCTCTCTCAGCAGGGAGGCTAACCTTATAAAAGAGTGAAATCCATCTCTCATGAACTCTCATTTTCTCTACTTCGCACCTTAAAATTCCTCTACACCTTCACCTGTCCTCTCCTACTTTATGCCATGCTAGGAGGAAGAGATGGCCCTTCTTTGTGCCAAGCTTGCCAGCTTTGCTTGTACCCTTCAGAAAGGTTTCCCCATCTGTCATTCCCTCCATATTTCTCCTTTTCCCCTGGCTTCTGTTGTTCAGTTGTTTTTTAGTCATGTGTGACTCTTCATGACCCCATTTGGGGTTTTCTTGGCAAAGATATTGCAGTGGTTTGCCATTCCCTTCTCCAGCTCATTTTACAGATGAGGAAACTGAGGCAAGCAGTTAAATGATTTGCCCAAGGTCACACAGCTGGTAAGTGTCTGTGACCATATTTGAACTCAAGTCTTCTTGTCTCCAAGCCCAGTGCTCTATCCATGTGCCATTTAGTTGCCCCATGGCTCCTGTATTGTCAACTACAAATATACCTAGGTGTTTCTTTCTTTCTTTTCCTAGGTGTGCCTTTCTTAAAATGGCATTCACTTTTCCCCAGCCTCTCAGCAGCTGCCGTATATCTTCCTTCCATTTTATTGCCAGTGTCTTTTTTTTTTGCCTCTGGTTTACCACCCACTTGCTGTCCAACCCTTATAATCTGACTCCTTACTAAAACATTTCCCTCTTAGCACCAGTTGCTAATTGATGAGTCAGATGATCTCTTTCAATCCTAGTTCCTTTTGAACTCTGTTCCTTTTAACGCTGGTGATCATCTTTTTTCTGGCAATCTCTTGGATTTTCATGATACTGCTCTCTTTTGGTTCTGCCCTGCTTGTCTGATGATTCTTTGCAAAATCACCACATGTGGTGTACCCCAAAGCCCTGTTCTTTCTCTCCTCTCATCTCCTTGCATTCCTCTCTGTGAATCCCCATGTTTTAAGTTACTATATCTATGCAGATGACTTAGTGTTTCTCTTGAGTTACAGTCTTGCATTATTCATTGCCTTTTGGCCGCTTCCAACTGGCTGTCCTATAGGAATCTTGAACTCACCATGTCTGAAACATCTTTCTTCTCAAAACCACCCTTTTTCCTTTTCTATTTCAGTCAGGTGTCTTTGTAGGTTCTTAGGAGCTATCCTCTGCTCTTCACTTTCTTTTACTCCTCTGTGTCCAGCCAGTTGCCTAGTCTTATTACTTCTGCCTCCACAGAATCTTCTTCATTCCCTCCCCAACCCCCATCCCCCCAGCCTGTTGCACACTTCTGTCACCCCTTGACTGGGCTATTGCATTAGCCTTTTATTTGACCTTCTGACTTTCAGGCTTTTCCCTTTCTGATCCTTCCCAGAATAATCTTTATAAGGCATAGGTCTGACAATAGATTTTCTTTGCTCAGAAACCTCACGTGACTCCCCTGTGCCTCTGAGATACAATACATGCTCCCCAGTCTAACATAATCAGTAAGTATTGATTAGATGTCTGCCATGTGCCAGGATCTGTGTTCAGTCCAGGGTGGGATTTGAGGAGGTGGGAATACAAAAAAGAAAGTGAAATAACCCCTCCCTGTAAGCAGAGAGTTCACAGTCTATCCAAGGGAAACAACATGTACAGATACAGGTGATTTAGAGAGAGGGCACAAATTTCCTGTGGTCAGGTCAGCAAGAGGAGCTCCACAGAGGCCCTTTTGACTTCCTTAGGTTGTCTACAAGGTGAGCTGTTGTTTGTGACACTGGCCACCAGTGCTCTTGGTGGGAGAGGTCTGGGCAGAGTTGTGGGCCACAGAGAGATTTGGGAAGGTGTAAGTTCCTACCCCCATCCCTCTGTCTGTCTCTCTTCCTTCCTCCCCTTTTTCCCTTTCTCTGTCTCTCCCCCCCCCTCCCCCCCCCAATGCCACCTGTTTGGAGTGCAGCTGGGGTAGTTGAGGTTATCTTTAAGCCCTCCCTGGCCTCAGGCTGATTGATCTTGGACCCAGCTATGGGCACTTTTGGCAAAAGGAGCACACAAGGAGTTTTTAGGACTTTGGTGAGGAACTCTGGTAATCCCAGAGAACCTCTTTGCTCACTGCTTTTTAGCTTTTTTTTTTTTTTTTGCCAGTAATTTTTATCCTTTTTTACTTCCTGAACTAGTTTTTAACTGTCTTGAGCACAGCTTCTACCCAGGGATATTGGAATAAGATTTCAGTAAAAGGACTGTCTGCTTGATCCCTTGGGCTTATTATACCTGGTGCTTAATAGCAATCCCAACCACCAAAAGCTGTGTCTACCAAATAGATAGAGGATAAGAAAGGGAGTCACAAAAGATTTCAGCAGAACATGGTACCTGAGCTGAATCTCTAAAAAATGGAGAGAGGAGTAAGACACACATAGCTATGAGGCATGGGAGCTGGGGGACAGCCAATGCCAAGGTTGGGGAGATGGGAGTTAGGAGATGGAACATCAAGGCCACTTTGACCACACCGTAGAGGATGGGATGTGGTCAGACCTGGGCCTTAGGAATATCACTTGGGCACATGTGTGGAGGGTACCTTGGAGGGAGGAGACAATGAAAGCAGGGAGACTAGGCAGCAGACTTCTGCAATCCAGCTGAGAGATACCACCGGTAGGAGGGAAGGACAGATGAGAGGGAAGCTGTGGAAGTAATCGGACAGCTTTCTTCTTCCTGGGCTTGGGCTGTTCAAGTGCTGCGTCCTCCAGGAAGCTCCCTGTCCTCCCAGGTGTTTGTGCTCTCTCCTTCCCCAGATTGCTCTCTGTTATCTTAATTATGTAGACATTGGGGACCCCACCCCCAGTAGAATGTAAACTTCCCGTCGGTACCTACTTTATTTTTGTCTTCAGATCCTCACAGACAAGGGAAGGGAATAAGCATTTAAATGGTCCAGCTGTGTACCAGGTACTGTGCTGCTGACCTCCTTACAAATACTAGTACCTTATTGGATTCTCAAAAGAGAACAGTACCCTGCACTAAAGTCTACTTAGTCTGTACATATGCACATATTCACAACAGCTGTGGTTTGGGCTTCTGATGCAGCTCCCACAGTGAGAACTCCCTCTACCAGTATAAATCACAGCTAATCTACAACTCAGTTGATCAAGTCAGAGAGCTTCCTTACACACAGAGAAGTTACATGACTTGGCCAGAATCACAGAGTTAGTATTAGCAGTCTGAATTTGAATCCAGGTCTTCCTAGATAGAGCACTGGACTTGGAGTTGGAGAGACTCGTCTTCATGAGTTCAAATCTGGCCTTAGACACTAACTAGCTGTGTGACCCTGGGCAGGTCACTTAACCTTGTTTGCCTTAGTTTCCTCATCTGTAAATGAGTTGGAAAAAGAAATGGCAAACCACTTCAGTGTCTTTGCCAAGAAAGGGGTCATGAAGGGTTAGATACAACTGAAGAAAAAAAAAAACCAAACCTTTCTTAAATCTAAGGCAAGCACTTTTATTTCCTTAGCCATCTTGTCTCCACACTTTGTACAGAATAGGCACCTTTTGCATTTTTTAAATTTTGTCTATTTGTTTTTACCATTTTTGGAGTCAGTAGATGTCTTATTGATAGCTTTTAAGCCAATTTTAGTAGCAGTATCAGCTTTTCTTTGCTAATCCATTTGTTTTATATCCAACTTAAAGAAAACTGAAGCAAATAGAATATAGTTTTCATGCCCCAGTTCAGTTTTTGCTTTCTCTGATGAAATTTGACAAGTAGGATCATGTAATTGATAGGACTATCTCCTATTTATCTGAAATAATTGCATTTTTTTACATTTATTGTAACCTCAGGAGGGCACTAGGCTTTCTGAAGTATGCATTAAAATATTTTACCTGAGTATGGAAACTGCTAACAACAATGAGGGAGCTCAGTGTTTTCTAGCTTAAGCCAGGTGGGGGTGGGGATGGGATGGGGATGCAGTATTCAAATATGATGTAAAAGAAAATGGCAGATTGTTAAAATTGTGAAGATTTTTTTTCCCTACAATTAGGCGGCTTCTTTTCAGTTGTCAAGGCAAACAATGTTTATTAGTCTCAAAGACTGCTGGACTGCTTTTCTAGACTAGTCACCCTCAGTCACACTGCATATGACCACTAACATATCAAATAGCTACAAAATAAGAAATTTTGCTCTGTGGTAGTCTCTTATAAACACTGGCCTTAGTGCCCAGACTCTCCAGGGGAATAAAGTAATCCTAATGGAAACTAGACAAGGCTAACAAAGGTAAGCTTCTTCCTTTCCACCATTTTGGATGGCCTATGATTTTTTTTTTTAATTGAGGAAGTAGAAATAGCACTGAGGAAAGCAAAAATGGGAAGAGCTGCTGAACTAGACCCAGCTTCCCATAGGAGCTCTTCTAGACTGTGGACAACATAATTCTGAAGGGCACTGATGAATTGGTTTTCAAGGTTGTTAAAAGAGAAGCAAATGCCAAAAGTCTAGAAAAAACATCTCACATCTTATTTTTATCCCCTCAAAAAGTGACTCAAAAAATATCAAAAACAGTTGGTCCATATGCCTGTTTTCTCATATCTGCAAAATTTTTAAGAGAATACTAACCCCAGTATCAAAGGCACCTATAATGAAGGTATGAGAATGATATGAGCAGCTTTTACCAAGAATGTTCTAAGCAGACCTCATCTTTATAGTCACACAATTGAATGAAAGTTATAGACAAGGTGAGATACCAGTAGGCTTATTGCTTGTTAACACTAAAAAGTAATTGGGTCAGTGTTCCTCTTATGCATGTGACAGTTCATACAAGCTTCCTTTAAGTAACAGCAGAGATGATTTGTTTAATCTTCTTTTAATATCATACATGTCAAACAAAATATTATACAGAGAGTTGTATGTTCACCACTGTCATGTGCATAGTTCCCATGGAAGGATTCCCTATGGATGCTGAGGTTCTCTAGCTATTCCTGTTTGTAGATAACATTGTGCCAATTGTATCAAACCCCCCAGATCATTATTGAGCCTCCTCAGTAAGAACCATACTCTCACTCAGAGAGTGTAGAACCCAACTATCCATAAATGGAAGACCAAGTAAATGAATGACGCTTCTTTTTCCGATTGTGATATGCAGTTAAATGGACAACCCGTGGAGCAGTTCCATCAGTACATGTGTCTTAAACACTCCAGTTGGACATTGAACAAGATCCAAAATTTAAAAGAAAGGGTATGATGTTGCCTTTGAGAAATTTTACTTTTACTTACCCCAGGATGCTTCTTCCTCAAAAGGTGGTCCATCTTTTTAACCACAAAATTCTTCTGGTATTTTATGAGACAGTAATGCTAACATGTGTCTGTCATCCTCCTTTGTTGATTTTACAAATGAATTTGTAGTCTAAGCCACTGTTGTGTTCAGCAGCCATATCTCTGGTATCAGAAGGTAATTCAGTTGATTGCTGATTAAGGCATTTTCGGGGCTCTTTTTTTCCTTTTTGTGGCAAATTAATTAACATTAGGGTTTTTTTGGTCCTCTTTCTATTTTTGTTTATTACTTACATGTCGCCCAGTGCTCTGCCTGGGCCCTCTTTTCTTTACATACTCTCTACTTTATCCCTTCTCCCTTAGATTTAATTATCATCTCTATGCAGATGCTTACAAGATCTGTTTCTCCAGTCCTGCTCTCTCCTGATTTCTAACCCACATCACCAGTAGGCTGTTCGATATTTTAAACTGTATGTCCTCTAGGGCACCTTAGGCTGAATATATCCAAAACAGAATGCAGTACTTTCTACCTAACTCTCCCTACTTTGAAACTTCTCCCGTTACCCTGGAGCACCACTGTTTTACTGAAGTTCACAGTCTCTCAGTGACATCCTTGGCTACTCTCACCTCACATATCCACTGAGTTACCATTTGTGATTGCTTTCTCTACATCTCTCACACATATCCCCTCATTGCCTCTCACTTGAACTAATGAAATGGCCTTATGATTGGTCTGCCTACTTCAAGGTACCCACTCCCCAATCCATGTTCCATTTAACTGCCAGACTGATTTTCCTAAAGTGTAGGTATGACATGTCACCTCCCCACCCCCACTAAGCTTCAGTGAGTTCCCTATTAGCATCAAATATAAAGTACTTTTTTTTGCCACTTAAAGTTCTTCACAACCTGGGCTTTTCTTAACCTTTCACATTTTATTACATTCCAGTCTCATCTACACACACTAAATTCTTGCCATACTTTATGAGTGGAATGTCACATATCACACTTCCCCTACCCCCTCATTTTTGCACTGGTGGTTGTTTCCTCCCAACTTCCACCTCATAGAACCTCTGACTTCCTTTAAAACTCAGCTCAAGTACCACCTCCTACAGGAATCTTTTCCTGATTCCATCTAAGGTTTCCTCCCTTCTACTCAGTATTTCTGTGTTCTGATTTGCATGCTATCTTTTCCATTAGAATGTAAGTTCTTTGAGGCTAGACATTGTTTTCACTCTTTGTATCCCCAGCTCATGTACAATGCCTGGAATAGTAAGAAGTTAAAAAATATTTGTTGATCAATTGGTTTAAGAATTATGTTATTTGTCCCTTTTTTTTATTGATATCTTTTTTTCATTCTTCCTGGTTCTTGTTTTTGGGGGGGGGGGGTTGTTGTTAATCTGTTTTCTGATTCTTATCTTGGCTCTAATAAGTAGATAGCCTTGAAAATAACTACCTCATCAGTAATAAGTGTTTTCTTGTCTTTTGCAATCTAATCTATTTCTTTTGTTAAGGCATTATTTGGTGTTTGCTCTGATTTGGGATTAACAATACTTTCCTCAAAGAATGTGTTCATGGTATAAAGGCTTGGGGCATTGTGTAATCTATGGGTTGGTGGCTTCCTTCTTCCTGAACCATGCTTTCCAGTATATTTCTCCCCATCTTCACCTTTTCCTAGTTTTGCTTTAAAGTCACCAAGTATCTCTGTGTGTACGTGCACAAATCAATATCAATAGATTGATGGATGAAAGGATGCATATGTTTATGTATATTTATAAATACATATTTATAAATATGTATTTATATATGTGTGTATGTACATTCTCTGCTTTATGAAGCAGTGCATATTTACATATAAATAGATATGTATTTACAAAGTCTCATAAAGCAGAGAAAAGCAATGAGAATAAAACTAATTTCAAAAAGGCACAGCAGTATGTCCAGCTAAGAAAAATTATGTTAAGGGAATTTAAGAATGAAAATAGGAGGATCCAAAAAGAAAAAGACTATTAAAAAAAAACTAAAATGATTTGTAGAATGCTGTTTCCTGTCCATACATATCAAAAATCATTCAAGATTTCCTTCAAAAATATAACCCCTGTTTTCTCCATCAAGGACAGTAGAATTGATATAGTTGGCCTAACATCATAGTCTTGGATATATGGAATGACATTAAAGAGAATAAAAACAGGAAAAGCAGTAAGATGAACCAGGTGTATGTAGAGGAAAGAAGTGGACACAGTTATGAGAGTGTTGAGGGACCACTGTATGAGGTATCTGAAGGAAAGGGTATATAAAGATACCAAAGGCTTAGGGAAAAAAATCTTGGGCTTTATTAAAAACGATAACTATCACCAAGAGAACACTAGTAAATACTGACCTCTCTTTCGTCTATACAAAAAACCTCATCTGAACAAACCCTTCTAGAGTGGTCGGTACGTTAGTTGAGGACATATGTCCTCTAGGATGGTATTAGTGAGGAACTAGCAGGCTTTTAGAACAATACTCTGCAATAGACCACTTCTTCACCATTTCTTAATTAGCTGACACATCTCAAGAATGTAATAACTGTCTTTGCTGATTACAATAAAATATTTGATTCAGTATAACAAAGTGCTACCTTGAAGGTTCTTTTCCAACGAGGAAAACTGCCTCACCCTCAATCTATATGTCAAAATAATCCAAGATTTCTTGAAGGATTCAACAACAGAAATAACCCGTTGAACAACTCTCTGATCATCAAACAGCGCTCAAGGCATAAAAATAGGGCACAGTACACTCACTGAAGGAATTTCCCTGCTGTGATTGAGGAGTAATTCTTTGGTAGCCAAGAAACCTAAAGTTATCTCAGCTGCATTAAGAAAGCAAAGTAGGAGGCAGCTGGGTGGATGGAGCAGCCGGCCTTGGGAGTCAGTAGGACTTGAGCTTAGACATTTGTTAGCTTGTGTGACCCTGGGCAAGTTATTTCACCCCAATTGACCTCCAGATAAAAAGGTGCAAAGCATTCAGAACCCCATATTTTGAGAAGGAAATGGGTGAGCTATAAAGCATCCAGAAGAATCCTTCCAGGATAGCAGAGGGCCTTAACAACATCCTTTATGAAGATAGATCAAGGGAATTGGTAGCCTAGAGAAGAGAAGACTAGACAGGACTGATCGTTATCTTCAGGTATTTGAAGGCCTCTCATGGAAGTGGACACTGTTCTTTTTTGTCCCTAGAACACAGAACTAGTAGCAACAAATGAGTATTATAAAGAAGAAAATTTAGAGTAGATATTGGGAGGATGAAACAACAATGACAACATGAGAAAAGTACGGTAGACAGTGGTCTTTAATTTATCAGAAGCAGGCGACTCTATCCATGCAGTGAAAGAATTGCTACCTTTTAAATGAAAGCTCTTTTGACATCTCCTAGTACTGGTTCCCTTCCTTACCTTCATAACCCCCAAATTATTTTGTATCCTACATTTTCCTAGTTATGCCCCTGTCATTTCCACCCAATAAAATAAGAACTTACTGAGGGCAGAAAGTGTTTTATTTTTTGTCTCTGTATCCCCAGCTTCTAGAATGGTACCTTAATAAATAACTGCAGGATGAAGGAAGTATGGCATAGAGGGCTGAACGTAGGATTATTTTCCTAGTCAGGGCATGTTACCTGTGTGACCCTGTGCAAATCATCTAACATGGATTTTAATTTCCTCAACTATAAAATGATGAAGTTAGACCCAAAGGTCTCTAGGATGCTATCCAGCTCCAGAGCTATGGCTTTATATTACCTGTTCCATCAGAAGTATATTTTTTTATATCTCTTTCTTTGGTACTTCTCCCCCTAGCACTTAGCACAATACCTGGCACATAGTGGACACTTAATATCTATTCTCTGAGCACTTTTTCAAAAATATAATACTTTTAAAGACACATCCTTTCTATTCTGAAATTTTTGCATTGGCAGATGAGATTTATTGCAACTTCCTATATTACATTGAGTTTCTGCAACTTGAAAAAATAATACTGTTTGGTTATCCCTATTAAAGAGCATCTAGTTAAATCCTAGAAAACAAAATTAATTTTTTAAAAGATCTTTATTGATATCTTTTTTTAAAATAGTCTCAGTTTTCCCCATGACCCTGCCATACCCTATAACAAAGAATTTTTAAATTCAGCAAATCCAATTAATATGTTGAAAAACATATTGGGAAAAAAAGTATTACATGCAGTGTTTTGCACTTGTGGACCCTCTCCCCTCTGCAAAGGATTGGGTGAGGCATCTTCTCATATCTCTTTTTGGGGCCAAGTTCATTCTTTATCATTTCGCAGCCTTCCTTTGTTTTTGGTTTTGTTTCTTTCTGTTTACATCATTGTTGTCATTGGGTGTGTTGTTTTTCTGCCTTCTGCTTATTTCACTTGGTATCAGTTCATGTAAGTCTCACAGAATTAATTTAATTAGAGTAAGCTCCACTTGGCCTGTGTGGAGTGAGAAAGAGCACGCGCATCGTATAAAGCAGTTTGATCAGTTGGTTTTTTAATTTCTCTCAGAAGTTCTCATCTGCATCAGTTATTTCTTTTTAGATATTGGACATTCTTCTTACACCCCAAAGTGTTCCTGGGACCTTGGTTTTGTAAAAAAGTAATCTCCACATAATCTCATGGCTCACTCGTTAGTGACATCAGTGTCGGACTTGGGAGATTTTGTTGTCTCTGTGATAAAGCACACACACATGCTTCTTTAAAGCTCATTCTTGAGAACTACAAATGCTTCTTGAATGAAAAAAGATATTTAAATGAATAGTTGCGGTTGTTCTTAGAATAGTAGCTGTTGAAATTGATGTTTACATCTATTCTTACCCCACCAAAAAAATTCTTTGGGTTAATTTTTATTTTCTATTCAGACCTCTAAAGAAATTTCAGGCTTTGTGATGAAGAAGAACCATTTCAGAAGGGCTAAATTGTTGGGGGAGTTTGTGAGGGGGGGGGGGGGCAGGAGGAGTGTACTATGAGCCTCTTTTTTTAGGGTAGTTGCTCTCATCCTGAGAGGTGATGTTCCATGATGTTCTTTTGTCCCAAAGAAGGAAGCTGATAGTGAGTTTTTCTTTTTCTGTATTTCCTCATTTTCTTTTATGTATTTGGCTTTCATATTAAAGATTCAAAACTGTACTTCTGATGTGTTTTTAAGATTCTTTTCCTAAGATTCTTTTTTGTAGTTGCAGTTAAATCATGCTAGGAGAGAACATAAAGAAATAGGTATAGAGAAAAAGGCCAAGTAAAACATGATTGTTAGTGGCCTAGTTGTGCAGATGATCCCGCTGTCTTTGAGAAAAGCAACTCTTCTGAGATCCTACTTTTAGGCATGTGCCTCCATGGAGTTCAAAGGCACAAAGGTCCAATATAACCAAAATATTCACAGTAACACTTTTTTGTTGTCAAAGAATTGGACATAAAGTATATCGATTTGTGAAATAGCTTAGGCAAATTGTGATGCATGAATAAAATTGAATTTTACTGTACAGTAAAATATGGCAAATATTAAAGAATTCAGAAAAACCTCAAGACGTGTGAACTGATACAAAACAAAGCAGAACCAGGAAAACAATAGACAGTAACTACAAAATATAACTGAAAAGAACCATAAAATGAAACTGAAAGCAGTATGATTATAATGTCCAAGAAGTTCATCCCTGGAGAAGAGTCAAGAAAGTGTGCTTTCCTCCCACATTTCAGAAGTGGAAGAAAGTATGTTGTGCATAGTACAAGCTACTTGGGATGTGTTGTTTTGGCAGAACTATTGTTTTTTTCTTTTCTTGTTTAACGTTTGTTACCAAAAAAAAATCTGAGTGAGGAGATGGGGAGGGGTAAGTGATGTAAAAACAGAAAGCACAATTAGAACTGTATTCATTTTCCCCAGGAAAGCATTTTTCACTTAAGAAGGATTTTCATGTTAAAAGTTTCTAGTTTCTAATCCAGCTCCTCCTTCCAGGCACTACAGAAACCACCTCCAACAACACCGCAACAGTGATTTCAGCAGCACCTCCAGCTTCCTCAGCAGTGACACCCCCATCTATGAGCCCCTCCCCTTCTGCCTCCGCCTCTGAGGCGTCCAGTGCCAGCGAGACCAGCACAACACAGACCACCTCCACCCCTCTGTCCTCCCCTCTTGGGACCGGCCAGGTGATGGTGACAGCATCCGGGCTGCAGACAGCAGCAGCTGCCCTCCAAGGAGCTGCCCAGTTGCCTGCAAATGCTAGTCTGGCTGCAATGGCTGCTGCGGCAGGATTAAGCCCAGGGCTGATGGCACCTTCACAGTTTGCAGCTGGGTAAGGGGCTTACGTGAAAGGAAACAAGGAGGGGATCACATTACTTAGAGCAAAGTCTTTTCACCACTCTTTGTTCTTAATCAAAACGTTTCTGTTTTTAAGGCTTTATAATTAACTCTTCTGTAACCACTCTTTTAAGAAATTCACAATGTCTGAAGTAGATTTAAATAAATTTCACAACACCCCGAAGAGAAGGTGATGATGTACACTTGGAAGTAAAAAGTCAGGAATGACCAGGACCACGAACTGGCATTCATGAACTGATAGTAGCTCTTTGTTTTCTTGACATTGGGTTTCTCTCCAAATATCCGAGCTATGTAGTCAGTCACAGTATACACCCTAAAGTAAAACCTGTCCATGCGGTGGAGTCAGAAAATAAATGTAAACCATCCTGATAGCCACCCAGCCTATTGCTTTTTCTAGTTAGCTACATCAGCTGCTTGTTTCTAAGTCTGAAATGAAGAGGCATTGTAGATTTCCAGCATTTTTTTATGACCTGTTTTGTTATTTCATGTTGTAAAGAGAGAGATTTGTGCAGTTCCCAAATTTTCTATTATCACTATAGGAAATATGACAAGTCTCTTGAAAATTTGTCTTTGGACTTAAGCTTTTTTCCTTTTGAAAAACAAGAGTGCACCTAAATGCTAAGTACACTAAAAAAAAATTTATGATTTGTGTAAATCAATACTGCTCCTCAACAAACAGCTTTGCTTTAGTAAATATGAGGGAGAATAGTGCTGTGGAAGCACTGTTCAGACCTACTGCAGTACAAAGAGAATCCAGTATCACAGGGAGGCTGTGGAAGGCTCCTCAAATTCCATATGCATTTGCCCCAACTGTATTTTCCTCTCTTTTCTCTCTCTATATGGCTAATACTCAGACTGTTGATAGGTTTTACTGGAAAGTAACTCCTTCTTCCTGTCTTTGTTCCCTCCCTTGGAACTCCAGAGGTGCCTTACTCAGTCTTAACCCGGGGACGCTAGGCAGTGCTCTCAGCCCAGCTCTGATGAGCAACAGTACGCTCGCAACCATTCAAGGTCAGTTAATTTTTGCATTGGCCATTGCTTTTGGGGAGTGGGGTGGGGTGGGAGCAGAAGACTGGTGATTATCCATGTTCTTGAGGGAAGAGCACTGATAAAAGCTCTGCAAGATAGGTAGCTGTTATTTGGGAATTCAGGACAGAAAATAATCCTGCCACCACCCCCATATCGGTTAGGGTTAGATGTTGGTGATGTAAGGTAAGTGAGTTGAGAAATCAGAGTTTTATACTGCTTATATTTATGGCTTACTTGTAATCCCACATGAACAGCATGTAAATCATATGAATATGTTTACATTTTCAGTCTTGCAAATTCAAGGATTCTGTAGTTGAGAGATTTCAATATCGTCTTTCACAGAAAATCTTTTTTCTTCTTAATCTAGATTTTTTGTTTCCTCATCAAAGAGCTGTTCCAAATAAAATGTTGAATAATATAGGGGGTTTTGTTTGATTTCTGCAAGGTAGCATCGCCTTGCATGACTGTCACCTTCACAAGTGACAAGTTGGGGAAGACCTGGTAGTGTGACAGATCATCTGAAAAAGATCTGCTGTTCTTAGTGGCCCTCAGAAGGAACCATCTGGCAGCCAAAAGAGCAGGTCTTATTCAAGACTGCATAAAGAGAGGCAGGGAGGTAGTATTCCCATTGTCTTTGCTCCTGTACAGAGCATAGCTAGAGTTGAATATTCAGTTCTGGGTCCTTCATTTTAGGAAAGACTGATAAGGTAAATAGAAGGCATCCCAGAGTATCATGAGAATCTCAGATTGTGCTTTATGAGAACCAGTAAAGGATGACCCTCGCTCTGGAAGGGAAATTGTGTGTGGAGGAGGAGAGACAGGTGAGCTGCTGAGGAAGAAAGATCAGGGTCCCTGACTCTCAAGGATTTGCCAGCTTTCATATGAAAGAGCTAGGAATCCTAGGAGGAGATAGAGGAAAGGCAGATTTCAACTTGGTCTAAGAGAAAACTTTGTGACCATTAGGGCCATCCAGAGTTGTGCAACAAGTATATCACATAGAGAATTGTTTTAAAAGAAAATTTTAACATGCTGGGCTCTGCTCTTTTCATAAGAATTTCCCCCTAAAAGTATAAAGGGCCTGAAGACAGACATATGTCTCCCTAAAGCCTCTGGATATTTGTTAATAAATGCTATGTTTGGGGCCCTTTGCATGATGAGGTTCTTGGAAAGTGTACCTTGCTCTGTTAAAAGCATTACTGACATTCCATGGATGACGCATCCTGGGATTCTTTTTGCTCCAGAGTGAGAGCATGTTGTCAAAACTCTGTTTCATGCTTTCTGAAGGAACACAGCCTATCCAAAAAGAAATAATCTCCTTAGCCCACTGACCTCTGGAGGTGCCCATCACAATTTAGCAAACACTTCTCTAGCTGCTGCTATGTGCAGAGAATCATGCAAGAAGCTCAAGGAAATACCTGGTCCTTGTCTTCAGGGAGCTTACGGTCTAGAAAAGGAATGAGAAACCAACACAGTGACAATGTACAGAGGTTTCTAATAAACACGTTCAAGCATTACAAAACAAAGGGCATATAGTGACCAAAAGCCTAATTGGTTTAGTTACTGTGAAACCTTTGAGATTTAGTTGTTAGATTCCAAAAAAGATACTTAAGTGACAATACTAAATCAGAGAAATGAGCTTTAGTTTTTCCTTTATAGTTAATATGGTTCATGATCAAATTAGAGTTCTTAGCCTTATAAGGCTGACCTTCTATCATTGTTGCTATTGTACTGGCCTTTGAATCTGGAGGCCAGGGTCCAGATCTTGTCTAGACCCTTAATCAGAAGTCCCTTCCAGTACCAAACCTGGGGTCTATGACCTTGAATTGTGGAGTGTGTGACCCAAGCAAATCAGTCAGCCTCTTCAAAGCCTTCACTTCCTTATCTATAGAATGGGGTTAATCCAAGTTTGAATCTCAGACATTCTACTTATGTGGAAGATTTAGGAAAGTCTCTCTGGGCCTTGTCTGAAAAAGGAGGTTGCTGGATTGGGTGATCTCTGAGGTCTCTTCCAAAACCAACTCTCTGATCTTGTCTCCTCGCGTTTTTGTAAGAACCTCTTGTGAAACTTTAAGCTCTGCCTTGCTGTGAGTTATTATTAGATGCAAAACAAGCAATGTGGCAGCAAGAACTAAATTCTGAGACTTCTGAAGCTGCCTTTTGGCATGTGCAGGGATGCTAGCATAATCAGTAAGCTAAGAGGGAAAAAAGGCATGAACCATGGCAAAAAGTATCTCTATTTGCTGATGAGATGATGGTTGTAGAAACACAGCATCAGCATAGAGACCAAATATTAGTAAAGTAATACGGTCCAAAAATCAACAGTATAGCTTTGTAGTAATAACAAACCCAGGAGGAAATAAAACCGAAGATCCATTCAAAATAATCCCAAAATGCATAAAATGTCTAGAGTCACATCCACCAAGACACACTCAAAATTTTTTCATTACAACTAACTCTAGAATAGTATCTTAACTATTTTGCTCTA
The DNA here is from genome assembly GCF_028372415.1 of Notamacropus eugenii. NCBI lineage: Eukaryota > Metazoa > Chordata > Mammalia > Diprotodontia > Macropodidae > Notamacropus > Notamacropus eugenii. The sequence goes on along the minus strand of NC_092873.1, from coordinate 479,105,816 downwards.
TTATAATTTTGGCAAAATGATATGTAAAATTAATTGTCAAGAGTGGGAAGTCTTTTCATATAGAGAAATTTTTGTTGAAGTAGGAGCTGACCTTTTTAAAATAATCAGCTAACTTCTACTTTAGGGACATTTAGTATACATGTCAGTGACCTTATTCTAGGGTATCAGAGACCTGGGACAAGGTATCTGGGCCAGAGGGCACAAACTTAGTATTTATCCTTAGAGCCCTGGGAGATAGGGGATGGAACCTAGAAGTAGATCTTCACCCCCAGCCCAGGAATCACATGCACAGTCAAACGCCACAGTAGTCTCCACATTACAACTGTACTCTAATGCCATACAATAGAGGACAACCATCCAGTGCTCTCATTTCTATGTTTTGTGTGTGGGGGGGTGTAAATACACACACATACTTATATAAATAGTGAACTAATTTAATTTATGCCAAACCCTTACATAAATTAATTGAACGACCTTTTCTGAGAGAGCTAAAAATTTTTTCTTGGATCAGATCACAGGAAAGGATAATGAAAGAAGGAATGCCCAGGTATACTACACAAAATATTGATGGTGCTTTTCTGATTGCACTAACAACACATGCACTCCCATCCTGACTTCATTGAGGAGTTATACTCCTTTCCTAATTTTGGTCAGTTCACTTAGGGTTACTTAGGTCATCAGTATTTCTTCTAGCCTTCTAGGAAGTAGTCTGCTAGAGTCTTTTCCTTTATAGAAAATAGACAGAAAATTGTGCTTGAGAATATCCTATATTCCTTCTAAGTAAGTAGATATTTCATTTAATTATTGCAGCCTTCAACTTACTTTAGAGCTGGTGAAAACTTTACATAAAATATATTTCATCCTAAAACTAGGAAGTTAAAACTTAGGAAGATAGAATAGATTGTAGTTCCTTGAAAGCTAGTCACCAAGATTCCTAGACTGTTAAGAAACACAACCGTTAGATTGCTTAGAGTTTTCAACTTTGTTAGAATCATTAGCTTCATTTGGGATTTATAAATACATTTTACTTTGTGTGATAAAGTAATAGACTCTGGCATAAGCAGCCTTCATTTCTTTAGCCACAGAAAATGCTAAAAGCACTTTTGTAAACTATTTTCTTTCTGCCTCTTCATATTAACACTCTCATCCCTACCTATATGTGGATTTCATTCTTTAGCTCTTGCATCTGGTGGATCTCTTCCAATAACATCACTGGATGCAACTGGAAACCTGGTATTTGCCAATGCAGGAGGAACTCCTAACATCGTGACTGCCCCACTGTTCCTGAATCCTCAGAACCTATCTCTGCTCACCAGCAACCCAGTCAGCCTGGTCTCTGCAGCTGCAGCCTCCGCAGGGACCTCTGGACCAGTTGCCAGCCTTCATGCCACCTCCACCTCAGCCGAGTCCATCCAAAACTCTCTCTTCACTGTGGCCTCTGCTAGTGGGGCTGCTTCCACCACCACTACTGCCTCTAAGGCACAGTGAGCTGGGCCGAGACGGGCTGCCACCAGCCTTCTTCACTTTGCAGGGTGATTGGCTGCTGGCTGGGTTTAAAACTGAAGATGTGATTGGCTTCCTCTCACCATGTTGCTGAGAACAAGGGAGAGAAGGAAAACAAACAGGAAGGATGGAAAGATGGGACAGACATTTGCCTCATTTTGTAATAAACACTGTCTTTTCAGGATTGCTTCATGGATTGGAGAACTTTCTAACCAAAAATGTAAAAAAGAAAAAAAATCACAAAAAAAATGAAGTAAAGGACTACTTCTCATTTCCAGCAGTCACGGTGACAAGTTAAGGTGGGTTATCATTTCCAACATAGGAAGGGGATTTCTTGTTTGTCTAAATCTCTTTTTCTTTTTTTAAAAAAATCATTTTTATGGGTCTGTTGTACAGGCCACTATGTCATAACAAGGTGTTTATAATCGTATCAATTGTGTTGGGGTTCCTTTCTTAACTGGTACAATGTAGGCAGGCCTGTATTACTGTATCTTTTATTATTATATTATTGTTGTTATTATTATTATTTTTATATCCATATATATACATATGTATATGTGTATATGTATATATAGATAGAGATAGCTATCTGGTTTGGACATGTTTATCTCTTGCTCCTGGATCCTTCTTCAGTGAGCTCCCCTGCTGTGGAGGCAAGGGGAGGGTTTATGTTCTTAACTTTGGGGAATGTTGTTTCTGGTTTCCTCATCCTTGATGACTCTTACAGAGGTGCTAGAAAATAATTTTCTTTGGTCACTTATGCAAGAGGCTTGATGCAGAAGCTGAAGGAGGGCAGTGTGTGCAAACGCCCCACATCAGGTGGTGCCTTTAGAGCACTTTTGTGTGGGAAGACATTCCTGCTGAGCTGTAGCTCTCATTCACCCCAAAACACTGACTAACCCACCCTCAGGCCCAGAAACCAGGTGCCCTTGTGCTCTCTCTTACTTTGCATGGAAGACATGGATGTGTTGCAGAACAATGACTACTACAGACCCTGACTCGGTGGTTTTCCTCCACTCTTATTTCATGAAAATGTTATTTAATTTGGTGGAGGATACCTATATCATGATATTCAGGTTTCTCTCACCCAACTTAACTTACTTGGCAAAGTTCAAATCAACTTACTAAAGTAATGACAGACTTTCTCCTATGTATTTTTTTCTTTGAAGAAATTATATTGGATGGTTGTCCACTGATTTATTTTTTTTCTCCCGAGAAGGGCTTTGAAAACATAGACTTTCCCTCCTGCTAGGCTTTTTCATCAAATGGCTTCTTAAACATCTCTTACCACCACCCTAGTGGTACTCTTGACTAAAGGAGGCCTTGCATAACCTGTGAAAGAGAGAGCCATGTTCTGTTACCAGATGCAGGGACTTTGCACACACCTGAAGGATCTTTGTGGTTTGTTAGTGTTGCTGCGGCTCCTGGGCATCTCTTCTCAGACTGCAGGCAGCTTCTGAAGTTGTTTTCAGGGTCGTTTCTAGCCCTTGTAAATGAGCCAGTTGAAAAGGAAAAGTTCATGAAGATGGATGAGGAGGGATGAGGGGTAATTCAGAGGCTAGATCTGTTGTTTTGTTTTGTATTTCTTTCCTTTAATATGCCATTAGAGTATCTGAACCAAAAAATGTCCAAAAAGAGACTGGATTGCTGCAATGCAGGTCACCCCAAGCTTACCCCAACCCATTGGAGCTAAAGGTTTCCTTCCATTTTGTGTCTGTGTGTGCTTGCTTTCATCTTGGGTGAGCCCAAGAATGCACTTTGGGGGTGGGGTGGGGTGCTAGGGGTTCAGAAAACGCTTGCACGCAGTTTTCTTTCAAATAACTCTTCAGTTTTGCTTAGGTCCATAAGGGATCTAGGACTCTGTGTATTTGTATCTCTCTTTACCTGCGATCAAAAAAAAAAAAAAACAATAATGCAGATGCAAGTGTGCACTGTTATTTGTGATGGAATTCACATGAACACTGAAGTGTCAGAAACCTTTCTCTTCTTTACTCTATTTCTTCTTCCTCTAACTTTTTACTACTTTTTCCCAGAATATTTAATTATGACCCTTACTCCCCTCTTCTTCTCTCTCTTTTTTCCTCCCCAACAAAACCCTTCAAAACTAGTGAACTGCAAGCAGGGAAACTAACCAATGTCCGTCCACCTTTTTTGTGTGTTTTTAATGGGTTTTTTTTTTAAACTAAGCTTGAACCAAAGTCAATTTTTTAGCAAGCTGCTGTACTAACGGACTAGTTTGTATAAGTGCAGTTCAGACACAGTGAGGAGATAGATGCTACTGACAATTTATTTTTCATTTGTCCTTTATTAATTTTATATAAAAGTTGCTGCTTGTTTTTAATCTTTTTTGTTGGTAATTTGTATGATCCTTGGGGCAAACTCTAACTTGATTTATAAATAGTTTTTTTAGTTTGGTGTGTAAATAGAATGGCAGCATAGTTACTAATTTTTCTCCTCTTCCTCCCATTATTCCTCTGATGTGGATAAATTTAATATTCTATTGAGATTTTAACATCTATGGTTTTAGTCTGTGCAGATGTTTTTAGGGCTATGAATACTGTAGTCTCCCACAGTAATAATGGGGCCTCTCCTTTGGGAGTGGCAAAAAGAGGAGGGAAGGATTCAGGGAGGATGGTGCTGAATGCCTCACCATATTGGTTTAGAGGTTATGGCATTAGTTTTCCATAGTTGTTACCAAAGGAGATAAGTCCCCAGGGACTCAAGTCCAGTGAATTAAGAGGATAGAAAAAGTTATGGATTTTTTGCTTTGTATTTGAGTTTCAAAAACACCCTTCTCCCAAATAAGATTTACCAATAGACTTTAATACTGAAGGTGATGCTAAGCTCTAAGTAGCTGGTATAATGGTCTTTTCTCTCCAGCACTCTCTGCCTTCTTTATTCTCATTCGAGATAAAGGGATTGTGCTTTTGATTTAGGGAACCACTAATAAATAACACGGGCCTTCAGCCAGTATGAGAAATCTCTGGTTTTAAAGGACTGTGTATCATTGGCTACAAAATAATTTTTAAAAAATTTCTTCCTCATTTGTTTTAACATGAATTATAAGAGGGAGAGTAGCTTGATAAATAATATATCTAGAACACTAATATAGCTTGTTGAGTGTTTGTTTTTAAATTCCATTTCCTTGTGCATTCACACACACACACACACACACACACTTTCTTAATTTAAAACAAATTAGCTGATCCAGTTTAAACTTTTTCATGTCATTCTTTTTCTTTTTATATTCATTCATTTCTAGAAGTGTTACTGAATTAAATGAAGCATCCCCTAATCTTCATTGCTTTGCCGTTTGTGGAAGTTCTAAGAGTTCAGAGGAGCTGCCTCTGCAGGGATTGAGGCCTGGTCTATTTATCTACTTTCACTCCTAGGAAAATGATTGGAATTAGCTTATTAGGACTCACCTAGTTATTCTTCCTCCCTTCCCTCACTACTTACAAAACTTTCCTTTGAACCCTCACCATTTCACTTGTCCACCACATCTTAAGCTTGTCCCTAGTTCCTACGTGCCCATATCCATCAATATACTTGGATTCTATATTCCATCAAAAGTAAAATTGGATCATGAATTTTATTCACTTCTACTGTCAGTCTAAAAGTGTAACAGAAGGACTCCGAGAAGGGAGAGCTGTGCACAGATAAAGCTTAACAGGACCAGTGTGAAAGAAACTTAAACATAGCAATGTGTGGTCTTAAAACAGGCATGTGAAAACTCAAAAGCAGTACTATCATAAAGATTTTGAAGATTTGGGGTATTATATGAGTTGAAGCTTAGAATAAATAGTATTTTTCTTAACAAATAAGATAAAGATTGCTGAGAAACATGACTTCAGATGGAGAGTCACTTTTTACAATGAAAAATTGTTTCCTGTCCCTTTAATGCCCAAGGCTGATTTAATATATATTTTCTTGAGAGGAAAAAAAATTCTTAATTCCAGAAATTCTCCATCTACCACTGCTACCTGTCAAGATTTTTTTCCCTTAAATTTGTTGTTAAACCCCAGAAATTTCTGTTTTAATCAAGCTCCCACTTTTCATACTGCAGAACTGGAACTTGTTTAGTCATATCCAGTTTCATCCTTTGAAAGTATTTTGACTTCTTAAAACATGAAGGAAAATGAAACGTGACGGAAAATTGGTACTTAGATCCATCTGCTTAGAATTAGAGTTGTTTTTTTGTTTTTTTGTTTAGTGTTGCTTCCTAAAATCCCTGAACGTAAGAGCATAAAGAATGAAAAAGGTCAGAACCCATGTCAGCATGGAAAAGATAGTCCAAGTTATCAGCATTCATGCTTAGTGAAATTCTTTCAAGAAGTCGTTCTCAGCACAGAACTGAGGGAGGAGTGAATTAATAGAAAATATGTAGGCCCTGTAAACACAGTGAATTTGGGTAGTCTTACAGGAAATATTTATGACTGATTTCAGGAAAGCATATCTCTCAGGGTATATTCATTTTCAGTTTTATGGAACAGAGATAGAAATCCCCTTTACATAACATATAAACTCTTTGAATTCGTAAAATTAATATTAGGAATGGGTATCGGACATAGCAGATAATATCATAAAATGCTTGGTTGTTTTGATTTAGCTGAAGGACATAAACAGGTGCCCAACATTCAGATTTTTCTGATAACGGCTGGAAAAGCATGAAATAGCCACCTCTGCCTTCTTCCATAGCCAGCTGAGTGAATCTTTCCAAATATTAAGGCTGATATGTCCAGCACTGACTTTTCTTCACAATACATTTGGTCCCTGACAAAGCACACACAGGGTTGTTTAGTTAGATTTCATGATGTCTTGAATTCATTGAGTGAACAAGCTCTGTAAGTAATGGGAAGAAAATTCAGTGCCATATACATGATGCCCTTAAAATTTGCAGTGATATGAGGGAATAATCATTTTTGAGATTTGTAGCTGGATGAAAAGATCCCAAATTGATAAAAATTGACCATTATCATTGCTTATACTTGTGATATTAGATAACACATGATATACACAGAACAATACATGAAATATAGAAAAGAATGGAAGACCTCTTGACGAACCTTTTCTGGATAAAGGAATTATTTGGGCGATGTTTCCAGTTCAGCTAATTGACTCCAAACTCTTTTTGAAAATCACATGTTTTGAACAGCCCCTAAATCCCTTTGTAATATTTAGATCACTACTTAAGGTGAAGTGTATTTTGATCTGTACACTTTGACCTCAAAGTTAAACCTCATTAAAATGAACTTTTAAGTGACGCTAAATATACTACATTATCCTTCTTTTTAGCCACTAAAGGTGTGATGTAACGGCAGGCCAGGAATTTTATTATGGTCTTCCTATGTTTGATGCTTTTATTGACACAGTTTCTGAAATTAAATTGGTCCTTTATGAAGAGCATTTGTTTGTAGGTTTTTCCCACTCAAACATTCCTCTACTTTTTCAGGAAAATAGTTGTAAGGAAGGGGGAGAAATTATAAAAGTTTTTTTTTTTAAATAATCATTCCTATTTGGGACTGGAACTTTATAAAATAATTAAAAATGAAGCACATCACTTTTTTGTTAAAGTTTACACACACACATACAGAGTTCTAAACAGTCTAAATTAATTGGTTTGATTTCCAATCCTATGTAATTTTTCACTTAAAGGTCATCTTTAATTGGTTTTTAATATGCTGTTCATTTGATATTCAGAATAAAAAATGAACATTTAACTGTTCATATAGATATAAACTATTAATGGTTTGATTCTAAACCATCACTGTTTTATAGTCATGGGATTCTGTTGGTTGAAAGAAAAATTTCCATTTGCTTACTTTACCCCTGAAAGTAGATCTAAAAAAAAATTATCTCTGATATGTGGTACGGTTATACCTATGTGAAATATATAGATGGTAGCATCTTTTAAAATTGCTAATCCTAAGTAGAGAGTGGTTTTTAACTGACATATTTCTAGTGAGATTATCTAGCATAACTGTAAAAATTGGGCCTCATTAATCATTGTTAAAAATAATTTAACAGCTTACTAAAAATAATACATACTTAAGTTTAGTTATGCATACTTACCTTTGGGGGATATCAAAGAGGCAGTGAGCCTCAGGCTATGCTCAAGAAATATGGGTAGCCAGTAATTTCTGCATTTTTAAAAATCTAGACCAAGTTATTCAAGAAAATAGGTTAAAGCCTGGGTCTAAATTTTCCAGAACCACATAATATTAATTCATTTTTTTTAAATTAGGAAATTAAAATTTCCATTGTATATGCTAGTTAAAATTATATTCATTTGTAAAACTTGAAAACATTATTGTAAACTTTTTAAATTCTTAAGCCTAGTAGGAATCATTTCCATTGATAGAAATAATACTGCAGACAGAACTATTTGTGGAGCAAAGTTAAGGACAATTCCCCACCCTTTTCAGCCTCACAGGAACTTTTGTAATTTGTTCTTCCCAAAAGGAAAATCTTAAGTATACAGGGACTTTTCATGCTGTAGCTTTTGGGGTGGGGGGAGTTGTTTTTTGGAGGTGAGGTGAGACAACTATCTGGGAAGGATGAGCAGAAAAGCAGGTAAGGGGAAATCATTAGGAAAAAGAAGCAGTGCTGTCAGGCCCTTCTGGTCTCTGTGAACCACGAAGAACTTTCCAAGACAAATCCTCACTTTAGGAAGAGATCTAAAGAATTAAGTGTGACAGGTTATTCAGAGCCCTCTGAGAGTCAGTCTGTGAAGTGAATGAATTTCTGCTTTATTTCTTTCATCCTGTCAAAGGTCAAACGAACCAAAACATGTAGTGAATTTGTCAAAGGTAGGAAAAGGTGATGAAGGGGGAGAGAAGCGAATCTGAAAATGAATTACCTAAACAGAGATGAGTTCGTACTATATTAATTTAATTGCAACTTAGCTATTTGAGGTAATGTTTGTCTTGACATTTCCAGGAGTAAATAAATGCTAGTCATTTTGCTAACATCTCCCTTAGGTTCAGTCCTGTGAAACCTGGAGATAGACAGAACTTTGTAGAACATTCACTTCCATGGAAAAAGAAAGAATTCACATATTCTTTACCATCCTTTTTCTCACTGTTCAGTCCTAACAAAGGTCAGATACCACGTATCTGCCCTTTGTCTAGATGAAGGCACACAGAATTCCTGTTTCCAATAGAAACTTTAGTGGGCATGGAATAAATCAACGACTGGCTCAGTAGCAGACTTATATTGATCTGGTTCCTTTTGTTAGACAGAAGAGACCCCACTGGACCCACCCTGTGATTTCATCTAGAGGCATTTGGAAAGAGGCATTGCGATTATAAAGCATATACATACACACGTAAGGGAAGGAAAGGCTCACTACCTGTTCTCAGTGCACCGGTGTAGATCAAGATTGCTTTGTAATACATGAGCTGTTGTTTTCCTCTGACTCTCCCTATTCAGGCAGCATCTCGTAACTTCAGTTCCTGTATTTTTGCTCATCATTTGAAGCATTTGATTATCTTGAATGAATCTTCAATTATGACATACTGTAGCTAATTGGAGAATCCCTGATTTCAATGGCCTTGGTTCCCTTTTCTCGACGAATGACAGGACTTACAGGGCTGAGAGGATAATGCTTATGGGTAGCAGCTAGTTTCTGGCACCTTCCTTAAATACCTCAGCATAGCTTAGCATTGTTGCAGAACTGATTTTAAACTGAAAAAATCAGAAAAAGAAGAAATCAAACTTTATAAATAAATAGTGGAGATAATTCTAGCTGTAGAGTTTAGTTGAACTGATGTTTATTATGATTGATAAACATGATTATGCTGTATGTATTTTGGATCCTGTTTAAAGGTTACAACTTTATAGGGTTGGGAGGGGAGGGGAAGGAGAGTTGATTATGTTCAAAGGAAAGTGTTGCTCGTGATTTTTTTTTCTGTCTTGCCAAAGGAAAGTGTCAGTCTTATGATTGGCATTAGGTTGGTGTATCTGTGGCTTTAATCTGCAGCACAGCACAGGGTGGCACGCAGGTTGGCAGAGGGATGGCACAGGTTCAGGGTCCTCAGAGATGCACACACTCGTGGCTCTTTCCCTTTTCACTTTGTCCTTTCTTCCTGCCCCTCCAAATGAATCATTATCTCTGTAAGGATCTAAAGCTTAGGCAACAATGTATGACTAAAGAGAGAGAGAGAGAGAGAGAGAGAGAGAGAGTGAGTGAGTGAGTGAGTGAGTGTGTGTGTGTGTATGTGTGTGGGTGTGGGTGTAAAATGGAAGAATAGGGATATATTGTTTAATTTGAGGAAGGTAGAAACTGAACGAATGGTTGTAGCTTCACCTAAATGGGAAACGGAAAGTAAAACATCCCTTTTATCCCCTTTTGTCCTGGTACTGAATGTAGTGCTTGTAGAACAGATAGGTGGAACATTTTTAAAAACTTTATTTCCTTTTCTAATAGCAGTGCTGATTTTTTCTAGACCAAAAATACAAACAAAAACCCAGACTAAGAAGTGAAAGCTGACCTGCACCTCACAGCTGAGCACACCTGACTAGTGTACCCCAAGCTGTCTTAGTGACAGCATCTTTAAGAGACATAACTTGTTGGGCTGTCAAAGGAGTGATTTTTATTGTAGAAGAAATGTTTTATTGTGGCATTCTCTTGGCATGAGGTATAGGACATTGGAGGGGAAGTAGGATACTTATTTGGGACAAATTAAGGATGTTTTCCATCCTCTCTCCGGTACACCTCATCTGGAATTCCTGAGTTATGTATGTGCCTTGAAAGGCCAGGTTCTAGAGAAAATCCATCTCAGTGTGATTGGAAAGCAAAAGCTATCAACCGGCCATTGTTGGCTCTGCTGTTTTCAAAATGGGCAGATCAGGAAAGCAGAAAAAGCTGCATCTTAGGAAAGCTTTGTTTCTATCTCCCTCCCTCAGCCCACCACTGTCCCCGTTTTTCCCCCTTAGGGACACTTTGTGAATTTTTCCTGGCTTTAGGGAAGGGTTTATTTTGGTTTGGTTCTCTGGCCCAGTGAAGACAAACTATTATTGCTCTGTGTCACAGTGGTGGTCTTGGAATTGCTGGGAAACTGGGTCAAGGGAGAGAATCTTTCTCTTCTTTCCCTGTCATCTAACAACTAGTGAAATAAAACCAGCACAGTGTATTTGAGTTCAGATGACATTCCTCTGTTCTTGCTGCATTTTTTAAAGAAGTAGAATGGTGAAGACTGTGTTGGAAACTATTAGACTGTTCTTCCTCATAGCAGCAGTTTGTTTGGGGAAGTGTTTAGTTGTGTGGTGTGCTATTGAGGCATAACAAGAGGAGAGGCTAAAGAAATGGACTGACTGCTCTGCTGTGACCAAGTGATGGGGTTTCCCTTGAAAGCTTTACTGATTGAGAGACCTACCATTCTGACGTTATGTAAAAGTGGGATTAATGTTGTGTGACTTTGCAGAGAGCTAGCTAGGGTTTGTAGATGATAGGTAATAGGGATTTTGAAGAAATGACTTCTCCAAGGTAAGAGCACTTGAAACAAAAGATGTGGAAAAATAAGGTGTGCTTTACCAAAAATAAATCTGAGGAAGGAAAAGAAACCTGGTGGCAAGGATGGGGATCTGCCCACCTCCTATGGGCACACTATCTCTTTTACCAAAACAGGATACTGTCAGATGTTTCAGATCTCAAAACTGACTTATCTTAAAGAGGACTACAATCTGCTGTAAAGTCCCCCCTTCCCTATTTTTTTTTTCTGTATTTACTTGTATGTCTTGTTTAGAGTTTCTTCAGCTAACTTGGCCATGGCATTTAGTCTCAAGATCTTCACTGGAACATTGTACTGTCAAAAGCCAGGCCATGAAGTGAACATCCCAGCCCTTTAGTTCCTTAGAGTTGGGGTGTCTTTCAGGTGGAAAAGGACAGAGCCAAGGATAGGGCATGATTAACACTTCCTTTTCCTGTCCCCTTGGGGAGTAAAGCTTGAAGGGCGGGAGGGAGGGAAAACGTACACCAGAAATTAAGATGACAGTGTCCATTTGAAAAGGGCCATTGTTTGAGCCAGAAGGACCTGGGCTATGGGCCCCCTTTCTTGGATGAGTAGCAGAAAAGAATAAAGAGGATTGTGCTGACCTAGTTGGGCTTAGGACAGCAAAGGGAGTTTTGAAAGGGGGCCAATGACAGGGTTGAGCGCTAGGTATGTGGTAAGGTATGTAGGTATGTGGCAAGTCTCCCCTCTTCGGGGAAGTGGAGACATGGTCTCCTCATCAAAGCCTGATCTCTGCCTGAGAGGAAAGCAGATTAAGGTACCCACTGAATCTCCTGCTTTTGGAAGAGTGATCCTCCCAGCACTGAAAACCTTTAGGTAGTCCCATTTCCTTCATCTGTGGTAGTGGCAAAAGGAGAGGTGACTCAGGGTGGGCTGATGTCTCACCCAGCACAGAAGCTCTCGTATACCTCATTTCTGACTCGTGACTGAGTATCTAGCTTTAACTTTCTCCAAACCCCACAGAGGTGCCAAGGACACCCTCCCTCCCTGGAGTTCTGCTGAACTCTGGCCTCTAGCATCTTGTCACCTGCAGCCTGGGCTGGGACCGAATGTCGCTGCTTCAAAGCTACTGCAAACTGAGGGCAAATTGCAATCTTGTACCACTTCCTTTGGTCCCTAGGGGTCTTCTCAGCCTGCTTTGGCCTTTAACATCCTCTTTCCCTCCCTCCCCATAGAAAGGGCTGACGAGCCATCTGTGTCTCCAGCACCGCCCCAGCTCTCCCATCCTGCCAGTCCTGCAGAGAGGACACAATGCCTTTTCCCTGTTGGGATGGGGGCTGTCGCCTTCCCTGGGAGGCCTCAGGGGTCCAAAACAGGACATCAAAGACTCCTCCCAGCCGACTGCTGCCTACGCATTCCACTTTTGTTCTTTGACATGACCAAAAAAATCCAAATATTTAATTTTATTATTATTATTAATATTATTGTTATTATTTTTATTTGACAATCTTCTGTCCAACTGGCGCTCTAGAAGCTGCATCCTCAGTCCTTTCACCTTTTCTTTGAATGTACTTTCCCTCTTCTCTGCCCCCCCCCCCCCCCCCCCCCCCCGCCCCCATTGGAGAGAAAAGCTTTGCCAGGTCGCGATACTGCTGCTATAAGCCAGGGGAGGGTGGTTTCTTTGTTTTGTTTTGTTCTTTTAAAAATTTCCAGCCAAAACCAAAGATTTCTTAATGATTGTATAAACTCAAAACAAACAAACCAAAGAAAAGGGGAGTCTTCAGCACTGTTCCGATCTGGGATGCGGTCTGGCATTGGAGGGAGCTGGGTGGGAGGAAGGCAGAGGGACTCCTAACTGGCTCAGAAAAAAACAACCAAAAATCCTTTCCACGGGCTAAGGTTGTTCGGCAGTTTTCCAGGGCAGAGCTGATATAAAGCCAGTTTGCCAGCTTTCTACTCTTGAGGGGAATGTGCTGCTCCCAGTTTCAAAAATAGGCAAAACCCAACAGTATCTGTCCTGCAACAGCCAGGTTTCAGCCACAGAGACCTGGGGAGGCACTGGGGGATGTGGGCAGTCACTGGAGGCCACTGCACATCATGGTGAAGAGGCCAGAGCCCTGGGGCAGACTGGGAGCACTTCTGAGGGCTCATTGGGTTGTGTGTTTTCATTTCTTTACTGCAACTGCTTGAAAGCAGCTGCCCTGTTTGTGAGAAATCATGATGAGAGATGATGAGAGCTTCTCGTTTCTTTGGGTTTTTTTTCTCCCTCTCTCTTTTGCAGCCCTACTGTGCAACTATGCATTGTATTTCTCAACCTTTTGTGCTAGGTAGATGCCTGTGACTTTTTAACTTTGGGGGGTGGGGGGATTGCCAATGAAGGAACTTTTTACATGGATCTTTTTAATCTCAGTTGATTAGGGGTTGGGGGGTGTTTGGTTCTAGGGTCATACAAGCTCTATCCCAAAGCAAAATCCAAATGTTAATAATATTCGCCTGATGCAGATACCAAAGATAATTTCTTTCCTGCAGAACCTTAGACTTGTGTATGAAGTACGACTACCCAGCACTCGCATTAGTCTAACCTCAGTAATTCCAAAGCTTAGATGTATATTTTGGTATATTTCTGGGATATTAAAAAATTTGTCGTTTAAAATTCTTGTTTGTTTCAGTGTAATGCTCTTCAAGTCATAGCATGGAAATAACTGAACTGTCCTATTCTTAGTAGTTTGAAATAATAGTATTTTTGTATGTTTGGGTGTGTCTATGTATGTATTAACATAACAGTTTTCACTGCCTAGGTGTTCATAATAAAAAAGAAAATTAAAAAGTGTAAGTGTACATAATGCCCGGTGACGAACTTCCACCAGACTGTGGATTTGGAATACATTTTCACTGATTGTTGTTCCCAGTTGGGATTTTTTTTTTTCATTTTAAAGAGACAGCGACTTTGTTTTTCTAAAAATGTTTTCTTTTTTCTTCTTTTTTAAACAAAGATTGATTCAGGGGTGTTTTTCCACTGTTATAAAGGGAGGGTCTCAAGGAGCCCCCCAGAGTTTTTATTTTTGTGTACTTTACTTTTAAAATGTGAGTTTGTGTTCCTCTTTGTGGAACCTGCGATGTGGTGTACGTGATTCCTTCCCAAATTGTCCAATAGCTTTAACAAGGCGATGACAGTTTCCATTTGGTTTATTGGGAGTCCTGTCACATTTCTTCTTAGGCAGATTTGCCACCTAGGTGGCTGCTGTACACTCCCTTTCCCAGACTGCCTGCTCAGCCGCTTCTCCCTCGGACAGAAGTACTTTTAGAGAGAATCAGCTAAGTACTTAGGTCTTGTTATCTGTACCCATGTGAAACACAGCTTTCTTGGTTTTGAAAACCTGAAACACACAAGGCCTGATGTTTAAGAAATGAGCTGATATCTCCTGAGGCTGGGAGGTGGTGGGGAACACTGGTGGTGCTTCCTCTTTAGAAGTACCTTTCCTGTTCCCTCCCCGTTCCCCCTCCACCCCCAGGGGCTGCCTACAGAGGACGGTAGGCTTGGAATCAGAATGAAATGGTAGATTTTGTGTAGATGCATTTGTCTGCTGTAATTTTTTATATATATAAAACTTACTGTAACTGTACAGTTCATTTCTGTTGTAAACATCATTAAACCATTTTCCAAGTGTTTTAACATTGTATGAGTTCTTGGAAGTTGTTTTTTTTTGTTGTTGTTTTTTTGTCAATATCTCTGAAACTTTATGGTAAAATGAGAAAGGGAAAGGAAGGGAGGATATTCCAAGGAGCACCACCAATCATCACCCTATTCTTGTCTTTTCTTTAACTGTGCATCCACACTTAGTCTTCTTCCACCACATAGTGACCTCCATCAGATGTATTTGATGGTCAGGCTGCCACACTCCTTTACCAGGCTGTTGATGCGATGAGTGAGTCATCGAGCTGAGTGGCAGTGTCCCTTCAATGTGGGGTGCTTTTTTTGATCAAACACAGGACCTCGATTAAATCTCCAAGAGAGGATCCCTCCGAGAGGAAGTTCCCATGTTTCCATCTAAATTTTACTCAGAAGATTGGAGATTTAAGTTAACTCTTCTGAATTCAATGCCACCTCCAATACCATATGCTAAATGTTCAGTACTCTCAGAGAAATTCTATCAGAAATCTGAATCTAGATTTTAATATCTTATTCTTTAATAAGGGGTACATAACAGATCTTTAAGGTTATTCTGTTTCCCATATGACATGTTACTTAGTTGATAAATTAAGAAGGAAAGTCAAATCTTAACATAATTAAATTTTAAACACCAAGCCTGCCATGGAACTCCACAATTGAGTTATCTGCTTGGGTGACCCTTATCCCTTCATATGCTGATTCCCTGTGGGTTTATGCTGGTCTGTGGAGACCAACACCAGCTATTTACTAACTCAGATTTCAGATCTAAATTCTCCACCAAATCTGTCAGGTCCTCAGTGTTTGGGGATATTTAACCCTCCATCATCAAAGGCCCCTTCCATGACAACCCAAACACCTAGTACTTATGCAGTCCCTGACCAGGAAATTAATGCAATGACATTAGAACCTCCTGTTCCCCATCCCTGTGACCCTCTTATCATCTTTTCTCTTTCCAGCTCAATCTTTATCTTACCTCAGACAGTAATTGTGGAACCCTGAGCAGTCCTCTCAGAATTGTTATCTTCTCATTTGTAAGATGGACATCATAACAGCACTCATTTCATAAAACTTACTACAAGGAACAAACAATATCTACAAAACACTATGTAAATCTTAATCTAAATTCAAGGTATTATGTTATTAACAGTACTCCTCCCCCTTATAATGTAGTTTCTTTTCACACTATTTCCATCTTCAGGGATATCTCAGACTGGATATGCTATAGGCATCTCAAGCTCAACATGTCCCGCACAAAACTCATTACCTTTTCCCCAAACCACCCCCCTTCTCCATCTTCCCTATTACTATCAAAGGCACCACCATTTTTCCCAATTTCTTGGGCTGGCGACCATTCTCTTATTCCCAACTCACTGCTCTTACTCAGCCCACATTCAGTTGCCAAGTCTTGTGTTTCCTAACTTCACAACATCTCTTGTGGTCTACTCTCAACTCATAAAGCCACTTCACTAGTTCAGGCTTTTATCACGTCTACCTGTCTCCACTTGTCTACTCAGGAAGCTTGACTCAGTGATCATTCTTTCTCTCGAATCACCACTCTCCACCTTTCAGCTGACCTGGTGCCCACTGTATGAGTTTTGACTGACCATACCCCCTGTTAACACCTATGCATATCCTTTATTAATCACCTATCAAGCAAAGACCAAAAAGAAGTCCCTGACTGTCAAGGAGCTTACATTTTCCTGGAGGAATACACATGTACACAAGAGAATTAATACAAAGTCATTTCAAGAGAGTACAAGTGGTAACCCGAGAGGGGGGTCACATAGACCTGTTGAAGGATTCTGAGGTAAAAGCAGAGAAGGGTCCCAGTCCAGCCATGGGAGACCTTTTATGCGAAGGCATGAGGTCAAAGATGGAGGGTCATGGAAAGGGAACAACTAAGCTACCGGACCATTTGGAATGGAACGCAGCTGTGACGACACTTTGGCAGCTAGATAGTGGAAGGGTCGAGAAGGGGACCCAAGACAGGGGGACTACTGGAGAGGCTATGGCAGTGACCTGGATGTGATGAGGGCCTGAATTAAGATGGAGTCAACGTGAGGACATGAGACCTTGTGGAGGTAAATTGGTGAGATTTAGTGATTGAGTAGGGCAGTTAGGTAGCACAGTGGATAGAGTGCCAGGCCTGGAATCAGGCAGGTTCTTTTTCCTCATCTCAAATCTATCCTCAGACACTAGCTGGGTGGAGGCAAGTTACTTAACCCTGTTTGCTTCAGTTTCCTCATCTGTAAAAAGATCTGAAGAAAAAAATGGCAAATCAGAACCACTGATTACGTACGAAGGTTAAAGGGAAAGGATTCAAGAAGGACTCCAAGGGGGTATATTTGGGTGACTGTGAAGGATGGCAGCAACCAAAATAGGGAAATTTGGAGCAGACGTGGACTTAAGGGAAAGTCAGTCCTACTATTGTCAAACTAAGATGCCCACAGCAGAGTGTCCATATAGATATGTCCACCAGAGAGGAGCTCAGGGGAGAGTCAGTCAAGTCAGCAAGCATTTATCAAGTGCTACTGTGCTCAGCACTAGGGACATACCAAGTACTTTATATATGTGTGTGTACATGTGTGTATCCATGTATACGCACACATGGATACACATGAATATAAATAACATGTGTGTATATACACACACATTGTTGTTCAGATGTGTCCAAGTGTGACCACCATGGGGAAACGTACATGGGATTTTCTTGGCAAAGACACCAGAGTGGTTTGCCATTTCCTTCTCCAGTTTTATGCAGTCAGGGGTTAAGTGACTTGTCCAGGGTCAGACAGCTAGTCTGAGTCTAGTCTTCCTGTATGCACACAGATACACACACACCACACTCCACACACACACACACACACACACATACCACATACACACACATACCACATACACACACACCACACACATAGACACACATATACCACACACAGACACACACCACACACACATACCACACACACCCTCCCCCGCTTGCCCTTGTGGAATCTAGAAGACAGGTAAGAAGACAACGAAGAATTAAGCTTCCATTTCATCATCTTTACAAATGGGAGTAATCAGAACCTTTCCTTCCAAGACTGTGGTGAGAAGTGAGTCAGAAAATACACATTTTACTCCCTTTTATGAACTTTGTTCCTCCCTAATTGGGCCGCTGCTGGCCACTCTATCTCCTGCCTCATGTGACATTTAAAAAGTTTGAGAGACATAGTTTCTGGGTAATTAATCATTTTTTTTCTTCTTTGAAGCCATGTTTGTTCTTTGTAATTCTGCATAATAATTTTTAATAACAATTTTGTAACACTCTTCCTTTTTACATTGTTGTAATCGTTATAAAGTTTTCTTGACTCTGCTTGCTTAGTTTGTGCAGCTCTTTACGGGTTTTTTTGTATTGACCATATCTGTCATTTCTCGCAACATAGTAATATTCCGTTGCATTCATATACCACAGTTGTTTAGCTATTGAAAGTTGATGAGTATTTATTTTGTTTCCAATTCTTTATTATCACAGAAAGTAAATATTTTTGCCACATATAGGGACTTTTTTCATTATCAATGACTTCCTCAAGGTATATTTTTAGGAGTGGGATCTCTGAGCATGGATATTTCAGTCACTTTATTTGTATGATTCTAAATTTCAATTAATTATTTTATTAATAATGCTAGCATATTGCCAATAAAATGGGTCAGTGACACTCTCAAATGCCAAAGCCAGACCATGGCAGTGGGCTCACAGTTTATATGTCCTTGGAAGAGTGAGTGTTCCTGAGGGTAGCAATCTACTCTGATTGGTCAACAATGAGAGAAGATGACTATAATGAGAGGTGGACCTAGTCTAATGAGGGGCTATCAACCCGAGGATCTATATCCCCCAACCAAGCCTGAGCAGAACAATGGCCAGGACTTTCACCTTAGATTAAATTCTTTGTAAAGTTGGATGGGGTAGCTGGACCTAGATTAAGGAGAAAGTTAATCCTATTTGCTTTAGTCAGTCCTGTCCTTCAGAGGCTGAGTCTTGAAACAAGGACTTTAGAAAAAGGGGGAGGACTCTGGATCTCCCCACATCATTAGTGAGTAATTATCGTTTCTTTCACACTTGAGTTCACAAGAGTTATTCACCTGCCTAGAATGCCCTCCCTCCTTAGCCTCTCAGAATCTTTGTTCACATGCCACCTCCTGTGTGCATGAAGCCTGCCCTGAAGTCAAAGTGCCAGGAGTACAAATAAAATCTAATGGGGGAAGACAACATAAAAAGAACCTAAAAGGCAAAGAAAGGGTGGTAAAGGGAAAGATACTCATGGGGGGGCATGGAGAAAATCCAGAGTCTAGAGAGAAGCCTGGAGGTGAATCACAAAATGGTGACCTGGGTGATTTCCTTAAAATGGCAGCTTTGGGGGGAATCAGCCAATCCGAGGAAGGATCCATGGAGATGGAAAATACTCCCTGGGTAAGAAATCCCAGTATGGAATGGACCTCCAGGGGGAAGGGGCGTCTGTGGCATGGTAGAGAAAGTCTGGGGAGGCATCAACGCATGGCTGACCTGAACACACTCCTTAACATGAGGTTCAGGGAAGAGCCAGCCAATCAGAGGAAGGGGCCGCAGGGGTGGAGTGAACTTCCACAGTGCAGAGGCCTTTCACCAGCTTCCGTATACATGCCTTGACTCACCAAAGCAAAAGTGGTGCCAGCCTTCTTGTCAGTTCTAATATAGGGACTCAGAACTCCTGCTCTGACTTGTAACATCTGTACGTGAAGGCTCCTACAATTAAAACTTCTTGTGAAGGCAACTTCCTTAGGTGCAGAACCACATTTCTCTTTAATTTTATTTAGAAATAACTGAGTGGCACAATGGGTATAGATAGAGCAATGGACAAGCAGTCAGGAAGAACTGAATTCAAATTTAGCCTCAGACACTAACTGTGTGACCCTGAGCAAGTCATTTAACTTGTCTGCCTCAGTTTCTCTATTTGTAAAATGGGGAGAATAACAGCACTTACCTCCCAGGATTGTTAACAGAATATATGCTGAGATAATACTGTTATTGTTGACTAAAACTATTGTTAACTAAATGTCAAACATATTGATGATGATGATGGTGCTTGTACAGTGAGCTCCATTATAAGATGGGAGGGTGACTGACTGAAAGCCAGCAGGAAAGAAAGATGTCACAGGGTTTTTTTTTCTCATTGGGTAGGAGCTGAGCCTAAATGAATACATTCACATAGAGTACACTCCTAGACTAATAAGTCAAACCACCCCAAAAAGGAGAAGGGCTGAGGGGAAGAAGTAACCAGTTTTTCAAGAACACACAGAGCACAGTTTCCCCCAGAGTACTCCCTGGTTGTGAGGGTTGTCAAGCCTGCTCCTTGTTGTTGAATAGAAATGGTCAAGTCTCATTTCCCCCCAACCCGCCATACCTCCAGTCCCCTGGGAGTTAAAAAAAATAATAATGCTTATATTATTCGGTTTCAAGGGGATACAGTATTTGAAGTGCCTTATCTTTTGAGCTCTCTGGATTTTAATTTCATGATCCTTGATGGGCCCCTCCCAGTCCTTTTTCCCCTTCATTGTCAGTTATACGCACAGATGACCCTCTTGCAAAGAGCTGGAGACTTAGCTCTCCTCCTTGACACATGTGCTAGGCTCCATCTGAGTAACTGAGGATGTTGGGATCTTTCCAAGCAATCCTAGAACGCCCAGATGGAAACCCTGGACTTGCCCAAGGACAGTTCCTCCCCACCCCCAAAACAGCACTCTCATTTGTCAGTGACTAAGTCACCCATGCCTCTATGACTACTGAAATGACCTTTTTATTATTTTTAACATAAAACAGCATTTTCATTGAAGCATTTATTTGGGAAAAAAAAATCACGTGAATTCAGCAAACAAGTATAAATAAAAACCAGAAGGCCAAATGTCAGATTCCCCATCTATGACATTTACATTAGTTCCAGTTGGTTCCTCTTCCATTTTTTTCTCCAGAGTTGTGTCATCATCAGAAATAATTTTTACACATCCATGAGGTGTTGGATTATCCATCAATGCCTTCATGATACTGGTCTTAATCCTTCTCCTACATTCCCCATTCCTGTTCCTGTAGGATTCTGCCCAAGCTACTATGATTTCTTCTCCCAACTCCCCACCTCCCACCCTCATCCTATTTCGATTGCTACATATTGGCATGGACCATATCACCTGACCCCCCCCCCCCCCCCCCCCATAGAGACCTTTCACAGGAAGTATTGGAAGACACAGGGCCCAAGTTTGAATTTAGATTCCTGGGACACCAGGAAAGTCACCTGCTCTCTTGGATCTCACTTTCTTCATTCTGTAAAATGAAGGAGCCCAACAGATGATTTCCAAAGGCACTAACTCTATGGCCTTACAACAGACAAATCACTTTAAAATAGGAAGAGGGGGGCAACAAAAATGAAAATGGGGAGGAGGGAGGAGCAAAGCAGGGAAGCCAAATGTACAGCAAAGGGAGATAATCTAATCAATCCTATGAGGGAGACGGTGCAGACTCAACACCAACAAATACCTCCAGCCTCTCTGAAGGCTTTACGCAGTAGAAGCGAACAGCACCTCTGTGGGATGGAACGTTCATCCACCACACAAACGAGTACTGAGTCCCAGGGAAACACGGGCCAAGCCTGGAGAAGACCTGCAACCAAATCTTCCAGAGCTTCTCGTAGCACAGAGCTCTCTCTGCTGATGCTTTGGCTAGAACTTAATAATTGTTGATTGATCCACTACAGAGGGGCTAATGATACTTGAACCCTGAACAGTGGTGGTGAGAAGAGTGCTTGGTAAATCTTTTCAGAAATATAAACTGTTACTATTATTACTACAAAATCCTAATCCTTGAGGCTGGAAATTCCTGAAATATTCAAAGGCAGGCTCACTGAGGAAAGGAGTTAGACATGGCCAAACATTAATTTGAGGTTCATCCCACAGGTAAAGAGAGGCCATTTTGGTTGCTGGGAAACAAGAGAGATTTTTTTTCTTGGTGGGGGTCGGTTTTAAATGCTGCGTCCTGGCAAACCTGGTCAGTGGAGCAGTGATGGTTGTTCTTGTTAACGAGGAGGCAGGGGCTGCATGTGGAGAGCATCATAGGTGTCCTTGGTGGCTGGACTGAGGCCCTGGGGAAAGCAGAAAGAGATGGTGAGAAGAGCTGGATTCCCTGAATCCCCTTCTCCCCAACTTGCAGCCATCAGAGTCTAAGCAGCACTGAGCTGAGAAGACAGCTGAAGTCTTCTCAGTGGGAAAGAAACAAAACTCCAGAAACGTTTATGAATCACCTGTTGCGTAGAAAACACCAAGACAGATCACAGAAGGGACATAGAGTTTGGAGAAGAAACGGTCTGGCTTCACAAGGACTGAAGATGAACAGAAGCTAAGCAAATGCTGTAAAATTATAGGATAGGGATGGGATTAAACCTGTAATTTCATTGACCTAGGGAACTCCCTGGTGATGAAATTCCCTCTACCAATGCAAGTCAGCATTTTCTGAGCAAAATATAGCTTTAGAAATATAGTTTAGCACTTGCCCCAGGGTCACACTGACAGGAAGTCTCAGAGGGGAGATTTGAATGCAGGTCTTCTTGGCTCCAAAGTCTACTCCCTGTCTGATGCTTTATTCATAGAAAATTTCTTGTCTGTAGTACAAGTCCTTGAAGTAGCTGTGGCAGAGTCTCTGGCCTTGGGACCTTTCTGCTCTGACCTTTGGGATTAGATTCTTACATTCCTTGCCATGTTCTTTACCCAATAGATGCTGAGTCAGACAGGATTCAAAGGCCTAGAGGCCTTCCTCCTATCGAGCTTTATCAGAGAGAAGCCTAACTGGAATAAGGGTGGAGGGGACCAATCTAAATGGGACAGCTAAGGCACACACACCAGGTCCAGAGTCAAGAAGACCAGGGTTCAAATCCAATCTCAGGCACTTCCTAGCTGTGTGACCCTGTTTGCCTCAGTTTCCTCATCTATAAAATGAGCTGGAAAAGGAAATGGCAAACCACTTTGGTATCTTTGCCAGAAAACCCCAAATGGGGTCACCAAGAGTTGGACACAATTGAAACAGATCCCTCCCAAAGGTGACTGAGCCATACTCTGCTTTAGCACTACTTCCTTCTGTGACCTAGCAAGATGGCATCTGGGAAGAGCCTCAGAGTTCATCTTGTCCAGCCCCTTGCTCTTAGAAGGGAAGAAACTGGAGCCCAGATATGAGAAGTGACTGGCCAGAGGTCACTCATCCAGGAAATAGCAGATCTGGGACTGCAGCCCTGGTCCTATGACCCTTCAATTGCATGGATCTGGATGGAACAGCTGGGGCTTCTCAAAGGTGTTACCATCTTGGAGGAAGATGGGCCCCAGGAGACCATGTGGGACAAAGAGGCTTAGACTACCCCTGTTTTCAGAGTGCCTCCCCAGTCTGGTCTGATCCCCAAGGCCTCCACCACACCATAGCCACATCCCCAATCTTGGTGGAGACTTTTGTTTCATACGCACATTAAAGAAGCCTGGTAAGGCAACCCAGGACTCTGATACTTAGAAGAAGCATTTGCGAAAACTGTTGGAACAGCTTGGGGTAGGGGAGGAAGTGGAGAGGAGGGAAGACCCTGGGGACTGTATTTGAAATGCCTGCAGGTACGTTGGGTCTTATTTGCAAAATCAATTGCAGCTAATTGCATAAATTAAGTACTTGACTATAATAGTACTGCCTGTGAAAGCTGCCATTTTCTTGGGGTTTTTTTTCCCTTTCCTTTCTCTTCTCTCTCCCTTCTTTTCCTCCCACTCCTGTTGCCTCTGAGAGACAGAAGAAAGGAGGTCCAGTCTGCAGATGTCCAACACTGTCCAGAAAGAGGCAGTTCTGTTGTGATGTAGGGGAACGATCTCAGGTCTTGAAGTCAGATTCTGACACTGTCGCTGCAAACTTGGATCCCCCTGAGATCCATTTATAAATTATGTATATTGGAAATAACCATATATGTACCACCTATATCAAAGGGCTGCTTTGGAGACCACATTTTCTACCATAAAATATTATATACATACATGTGAGCTATGCCTATGGAACCCAGATAATTCAACCCTGGTAAAGAAGACTTTTAAAATCATAGACTCATAGACTTAATACTAGAAGAAACCTTAGATTTCATATAGTTGGACTCTCCCATTTTATAGAAGAGGAAACTGAGCCTGAAAGAGGTAGTGACCTGACCAAGGTTACCCAGAAAGAACCAGGATTCAAATCCAAAGATCCTTCCCCTGCACCATGAATTCAAGTCTGAGTTTGGATAAAATTTATGGAGCTTTTGTTGTTCAGTTGTGTCCAACTCTTCATGACTCTCCATATGCCAATAGCATGCCGCTCTTCTACCGACCGCTAAATCTCGGTCTGCCCAAGTTCATGTTTGTTGTATCCATGACACTATCCATTCTCTGCCATCCTCTTCTCCTTTTGTTTCATCTTCCCCATCATCAGGGTATTTTTCCAATGAGTCTTATCTTCCCATTTTGTGGCCAAAGTATTTAAGCTTCACCTTCAATATTTCACCTTCCAGCAAATAGTCTAAATTAATTTCTTTAAGTATTGACTGATTTGATCTTTTTCCTGTCCAATGGTCTCTCAAAAGTCTTCTCCAGCACCATAATTTGAAAGTGTTGATTCTCCAGTCCTCAGCTTTCCTTATAGTCCAGCTCTCATAGCCATATGTTGCTGCTGGAAAAACCCGAGCTTTGACTGTATGAACCTTTGTTAGCAAGGTCACATCTCTGCTTTTTAGAATGTGGTCCAGACTTGTCATAACTTTCCTTCCAAGGAGGAAACGTCTTTTATTTTCATGGTTGCCACTGGATCTTTGAAGCCCAAGAATATAAAATCTGACACTGCTTCCATTTCTTCTCCTTCTATTGGCCAGGAAGTGGAGGTACCAGTTGTCTTAGAGTTGGACAATTTAGGTTTAAAAAAATTGCTGCTTTGACACTTCCTAAGTTATGTGACCATAGGCAATCATTTAAACACTCTGAGCCTTCATTTCCTCATTTGTAAAAAGAGAGGATTGGATTCAACAATCTCCAAATTCTTTCCAGTTTTAAATAATAATGATAATAAACAATCAAAAGCATTTGCATAACACTGTTAGGTTTTCGAAGTGCTTTACAAACATTCTCTCATTTGATCTTCACAAGAACCCTGGGAGGGCTTTTGATTGCCATCTTATAGAGGAGGAAACAGACTGAGAAAAGATGAGTTAATTTGCTCAGTCACACACCTAGGAAGTGTCCAAGGCAAGATTCAAACTCGCATCTTTCTGATCACTAATCCAACCCTAGCCACCGCGCCACCTAGCTCTGGCTGTGATCCTCTGAGATGTTTGTCTAATCTCTGATGCCCATGTTAACAGACCTATAACTAGGGTAGGGAGATGGGTACTTTGTCCCAGTGTTCATGGAGATGCTTCCTACCTTGCTCCCCCTGTTGGCGCTGGTGACAGTGTTAATCTGGGGGTACTTCCTCACCAGGCATCAGCAACCCTGGCAGGTGACTGTGGACAGTAACTTGGCCTCACCTTCCTTAACTATAAAATGAAAAGTTTGGACTCACTAGGGCCATTTTCTCTCTGGCTGTCCCAAGCCTGGAACACTCTCCCTCTTCATCTCTACCTACTGGCTTCCCTGGTTTCCTTTAAGTCCCAACTAAATCCCATCTTCTACCAAGCCATTCCCAACCCCTCTTAATTCTAGTGTCTTTCATCTGTTGATTATTTCCTGTTTATATTGTATGTATCTTGTCAGTACATAACTGTTTGCATATTGTCTCTCTCATTAGACTTGTGAGCTCCTCCAAGGCAGGAACTGTTCTTTGCCTATCTTTGTGTTCCCAGCTGTTTAAATACAGTACTAAGCAGGCATATAGTAGGTGCTTTAAAAATGCTCATTGACTGAATGATTATGAGCCTTCCACATGATAATCCTTCAAATTTGAAGACAACTTAGATTTTCTTCTACAGTCTAAATGTTCCCGGTTCCTTTAAACATTCTCAGGTTTCCTAGTTTACCAACTTAGACATCCTCCTGTGGATTCTCTCTGGTTTGAAAAGTGGTGCTTGTGTGGGCACACATAGATACACAAAGTGCTTTGCACGTAATAGGTACTCAGTAAATTGTGATGGGATCCAACCCACAGCCTCCCACAAATCTGTACTCTCTGTAGTCACAAAGATCACCAAGAAGGCTGAATGAGCATCTCAGTGATGACCTGGTACATCCAGTGTGTGAGAACTCCAATCCCTCCCCACCCTCTACCATCCCAAGCTGTTGGGAACAGAAGCCTCCCCAAGAAGTGCCCCATCTTTGGCAGGTAAAGTGGCAGTAAACTAAATTGAGGCCATAATCAGAATCATCCCTACCTGGTACAGGACATCATTTCCTTTGCCTCGTCTCCGCTGGTTCTGTGAAAGTGAACCAAGAAAGAGATTATTGACACAAACAGACTTCCCACCCAAGCGATCCTCTGGTGAGCTATGATCCTTGAGGGCTAGAGCCTCGCTATCATCTGGATAAGGTAGGTACACAGACCCCTACTTCTATAATGGAAGCTATATCGACTTCCTAAGGGTTAATTGGCCAGTACTTGAGTTGACCTGGAATTCTGTCTCATGAAATTTCAAAGAGGTAAACCACTCTCCAGGGACTGGAAAGGTTTTTATTACACAGAGGCACTCACCAGATGTGGCATTGATTATGACAGGATTTGCCCTATCTATGTGCCAGACACATAGACAATCAACCCAGACATTTAAGAATGTGTCTTTTTAAAATTGGGGATGGAAGATTCTAGGAACATGTGACTGGATCTCACAGGTGCAGAATTCAGTGGACTCATGATATATATAAATAGAAATATATATACACACACACACATATATATGTATATACATATACCTATATACATGTACAC
This sequence comes from Notamacropus eugenii, assembly GCF_028372415.1. NCBI lineage: Eukaryota > Metazoa > Chordata > Mammalia > Diprotodontia > Macropodidae > Notamacropus > Notamacropus eugenii. Next base: position 479,079,226 of record NC_092873.1, on the reverse strand, counting down.
ACACGTGTGTTTATGTATGTATATATGTATGTATGTACGTATATTATGTGTTTGTATATATGTGTGTATATACACATATGTATGTATATGTGTATATAGTCTTTTTGCATAGAAAACCTGAAAACTACCATGTGCATTTTTATTTCAGGCATTTGTGACAGGCTTTCGTTTAGGGGACTTTCTTGGAAATTTCTCTAGCCTAATCGCCCTCCAGGCCCTAAGAGAGAGAGAATAATTACAGCACTCACCTCTCCTTTCATTCCAATCTCACTGTATGCATCCGCCATCTTGTCTTTCTGCAGTGCCTGGGACGCAGCAGTGTTGGGAGGAGGAAGGAAAAGAAAGAAAATTCTTAATGTGAAAAATGGCATTCCCCTCCTTCCCAAACCCCCAATCCTATCTCCGAGAGCATTTCACAGTTTACTTCCTTCCCCTTGCTTCCTTCTCCATTTACTCTTTCCTCCTCAGCCTTGTCTTTGAGGCTTCCCTTAGCCCTTCTCACTCTGAGCTAAGCTCAGCAGAACAACCCAGATAAGATGCAATGAGACTGAAGTCTCCTCTCCTTTACTCCATATCACACTCATCTGTACGCAGCCAAATCCTCTCTAAACATCCTTCCTAGGCTGGCTATTTCTTTGGCTCAGCTAACTGGACACTTTTCTACCAGCCCTGAACTTGCAAGTCCTGAACTTTCCTGGTCCCCCATAGGCGATTGCCTTCCTGTCTCAGATTCCCTTCAGTCTATTTCATATATATCTCGTACGTATCTAGTTATTCACATATTATCTCCAGACCAGAGACTGTTTTTGTCTTTTTTTTTTACATTCCTAGTGCTTAGTTCCTGCCATACAGTAAGAACTTAGTAAATGCTTGTTAATTGACTTACTGACCAAAACCCACCTGCTCTAGTTTCTATCCTTTGACTTCAACATACACATAATCTTTAGATACTCTAACTTCCCAGGTACTCAATCCACTCAGTTCCCATGACCTCAACTACACACAAGAGATGGTCAACTCTTGACCTCAGCATCGCCTGCAGTTGTTCCATTTCTGTGTTCATGAACTCTGAAATTCCTTTATCTGAACATCTGCTTTTACTGTTCCAGCCTTCCATATGCTTTACAACTCCAAATCCTGTTCTTCGTCCTCATTGTGACACCCATTCCCTCAGTTTCTTTCTTAGGCCATCAGTCCTTCACTTATTATACTCTTTCCTTCCTGTCTTGACCTCTTGGTGGACCAATTCAACTCTACGCTATCCTGTCCTCTCAAACCCCTTGCCCTTTGTCCTATTGTGCCTTGCCAAACCTCAACGCTGGATTTCTCCTTGCATCTGCCTTTGAATCTACGTACATGCTGCCGAGCAGAGCTGGAGAAATGAGATCGTGTCATTTGGTCCCCTAGGAATTTATGTTTCATCATCTCTACCAGGCCCCTCGCTGCAGAAAGGCAATCTTTCTACTCATCTCTAATTGATTCACTCTGTCCTACCCTATGCAGCAGCTATTCCAAACCTTCTCATCTCCCCTCATGCCCCCCATGAAATCCCCCTTCTCTCACCCTCTCTGCCGAGGACCTGGCCCCATACTTCACTGAAAAAAGCTGAGTCCATTCACGACTCACTCCCTCTTCTTCCCTCCACCTCATCTCACATCACTCAGACACCTTCCTCCACTTTCTCATATGAAGCGGTGCCCTTTTCTTTATCAAAGCAAACTTCTCTTCCAGCATCTTTGATTCCACCCCTTCTCATCTTCTCCCTACTATCACCCCCATTCTCTCTCTAATTTGTATTCTCTCCCCCTACCTGCAGATATACTCATGTTTCCCCATCACTTAAAAAGCCCTCACTTGATCTGATCATTCCTTCAAGCTCTCATCCTATATCTCTCCTCAGCTCAACTCCTTGAGAAAGTCGCAATCACTGCCTCTACTTTTTCTTCCCTCCCTCTTTTAAGCCTTTGCGATCTAGCTTCTGGCTTCATCATTCACCTGAAACTGCTCTGTCCAAAGTTACCAGTGATCTCCTAATTGTCAGATCTATTCTCAATACTCATCCTTCTTGACCTCTCTGCAGCATTCAACACTGTGGATCACTCTCCCCTCCTGGATACTCTTTCTTCTCTAAGTTTTTAGGACGCTGTTTTCTCCTGATTCTCTTGCTATGTGTCTAACCACATTTAGTCTCCTTTACTCCTACTAACCATGGGTCCGTCCTGGGCCCTCTTCTCCTTCATCTATTTTATTTTACTTAGTGATCTCAGGAACTTCCATGGGTTTCATCATCATCTCTCTGCATATGATTCCTAAATTTATATGTCTTTCTCCTAAGCTATAGTCATACATTATGAACTGACTTTTTGACATCTCAAACGGGATGTCCCATAGACATCTTGAAGTCAACATGTCTAAAACCCAACACATTATCTTTCCCCACAAACCTTCCCCTCTTCCCAACTTTCCGGTTACTGTTGAGATACCATTGTCCTCCCAGTCATCCAGGCTTGCACCCTCTACGTTAATCTCAATTACTCCCTCTCATTCACCCCCCACATCCAATCAGTTGCCAAATGTTGTTTTCATCTTCACAATATCTCTTCTATACGTAATCTCTCTTCTCACATAGCTACCACCCTAGTTCAGGTGCTCATTTCCTCTCACCTGGGCTACTGTCATAGCCTTCTCATTGGTCTCCCTGCCTCATCCCTGCTCCAATCCACCCTCCTCCCAACTGCAAAGTGATTTTTCTAAAATGTTGCTCTGCTTGCACTCCCCCACCCGCACACTCAACAAACTCCATTGGTTCCACCTTATCTCCAGATAAAGTCCTCTGTTTGATATTTAAAACTCTTCATATCTGGTCCCCTTCCTATTTTTTCAGTCTTCTTATACCTGACTCAGCTCCATGCATTCTATGAGCCAGACATACTGACCAATTTACTGTTCCTTTCACACAACTCGGACTCCATGACTGGCTTGTTCCCAGTACTTAGAATGGTCTCCCACCTCACCGCCACCTTCTGGTTTCCCTGGCTTTCTTCAAGGCTCATCTCAAAGCCCACCTTCTTCATAAGACTGTTCCTAGGATCTCCATTGCCAGTCCCTTCCCTTCTCAGATTATCTCCCTTCTACTGTGTATAGATTACACACACACATGCACACACATATGCACACACATACATATACACAAACACAACGTGTGTGGGGGAGACAGTATGTAAATAACTAAGGAGCTATAGACATATTTCTGTCTATAGCTCCCTAATTATTTACATATATGCATGTGTATATACATATATGTATATATTTCCTTAGTTACTGACATGTTGCCCCATCAGAATATATATGTATATAATCTATTCAACATACACATATATACATATGTGTGTGAATGTGTACACACATATATACACACATGTGCATAGGCACATGTATAGACTGTACATATATACTTGTGTGTATGCACACATGTGTGTATATACATATATACATGTATGTGTGTGTCCCTAGTTATCTACATATTGTGTCCCCCCCATCAGAATATGCACTCATTGAGGACCAGGGTCTGTTTTAATATGCATCCCCAGCCCTTAATAAACACTCTTTGATTGATTTATTCTCCTCAGAATCCTTCATGTTTATAATTTCTGATGGCACAGTGATATACCTCTACATTCATGTACCACAGTGTGTTCAGCCTTTTCCCCAATCAATGGACTTCTATTTTGTTTCCAGTTCCTTGCTATTACAAGTGCTGCCCTGAATATTTTGGTGTGCCAGGGACCTTTCTCTCTAACCAGGATTCATTTCCACTGAAGAACCTCCCCTCACCTACCTGACAGCCACCCCTCGCCTTATCATTAATGGAGCTGAGGGATGGGAGATGTTGGACAGAGAAAAGAGGTCTTCAGTCCACAGCAAATGAGTCAAGTCAAGAATAAGAGTCAGAAGGGACCTCAGCTCATCTAGTTCAACTCTTTCACTGGGCTTTCTATGAACAGATTCTGATGCAGTTAAGAAGCAGTTAAAATGACGAATTTAGCATCAAAGGAACCTGGATTAGAATCTCAGCTCTGTGACCCATGACCTGTGTGACTTCAGGCATATCAATTAAGTTCTCTGAGTCTTAGTTTCCTCATCTGTAACCTGAAGGGTTTTGACAATATAATCCCCAAGATCCCTTTCTGTTCTAAAATTTGATGATTCCTGGTGTTTGACCCCAGGGAATAGAAAAGAGAGTCAGGAAAGTGAAGGGATAATGGAATGAAGAAAAGCTAAATGCCTGGAAGCATCGGGACCAGGTCTCACATATGGTACCCACTCAATACGATGTTAGTGAACTCTGCTTCACTATTGGTAAAGCTGCAAACTGATCCAACCACTCTAGATAGTAATTTGGAATTATATAAAGAAAGTGACTAAAATGACCATAACTTTTGACCCAGAGATTCCCTTATTGACCTCCAAGGAGGTAGAACGCAGAAACAAAATTCCCATAATTAGCAAAATAGTCATGGCAACCACTCCTTGTAGTAGCAAAGAGCTGGACACAAACTGGGTGCCCATCAATTGGGGAAGGTTGAAAAAAATAAGGCATGTGAATGTAATGGAGTATTGTACAGTAATAAGTAATGGACATGAGGAATTCAGAGAAACACAAGGAAATTACTATGAACTGATGTAAAATGAAATGAGCAGACCAAGAGAACGATTATGAGCTAGTAAAAATTAGTTTGACAGGTTTGGCCCCAACCCTGAGGATGCACATATGACCTGGGCACTGAGCATTCTCATCCTTACTTCCCCAGCCTCTTGATGGCTGGAACAATTATCATTAAGTTTCCTGGGTCCCTGTTCTTCATTCTTCACTCATTAGGCAATTCAGAAAATGCCCTTATTTCACCAATTCTGTTATCTTGCCCTATGGATGCAGTCAACTATTAGTGCCAAGTTTATCTAAATCACTAATTAAATTTGAGCCTCAAGGTACTTTGGGCCTTGACTGCAGTGCAAGAATCATAGCCCAGTTGCACATCTGAAGCTGTCCCTACTGTGCGCTGCCCTCAGACTATGAGTCACACACCAAGATTTTTCCCATTGGCACCTGTTCTCTTCTCTTTTGAGTAGCAGTTAAGTCTTGTTAACTGCTTTCCCAGTGTGGTTCTGTAACTCTTCCTCCAACCCTCTATTCTCTCCTCCTATGCTGCAAACATACGTGACTCCAACAAAATGAAAACACCACTAAAAGGAAGTTGAATTCTGAGTAACTGAAAACCCAGTAAAGGCCTCCTGAGAATAGATAATGAAACACACATCTCCCTGAAGGCAGAGAGGCTGGGGACTATTAGGACTGGATATTGTATATACTGTCCCTGTACTGGGCATTTTGCTTAATTATTTGTTTTTCCTAAAGGAGGATTAAATCATTGGGGAGGGGAAGATTACATTGATTGTGATATTTTTAAAAAGGGATGAATAAAATGTATTTTAAGCATTTGTTGAATTGAATTGAATTCAGCTCTCTCCATGCCCTGACCCACTTTTTCCCCACATGGCCTCCCCTTACAGTCCCAAACCCCTGCCCCAAAAAGCACACTAGGTGCCCATCATTTGGGGATGGCTGAAAATAATTATGGAACATAGATATATTTTACTTTCCCCTACTCACATTGTAGACGCTTTCTGTAGGATTCTTCCTTCTCTGCCAAGAGAAAAGAACAAAAAAAAGGTCAGAAGTGGGGAGAGATCTCTTCGCACGCAGAGGGGAATTCAATCGATGGTTGTGTCTTTAGCGCATGGAGTTGTTCCTGCCTCTTTGGGATGGGAAGCCCTTGCTTCTCCATAGACTCCAATGATTAGCAATCATCTTTGAAGGGAGACTGAGCTGGCAAGTGGGGTTAACTCTGTGTCTCCATACCCGCCATCAGACACTCACGATTTGGGCTCAAGCTGCTTTGACTGGTCATGTCTCCATTTTTCTCCCTCTTCTTTGAATGACACCCTGTGTTGGTGAGAGGCACTCAGAGAAAGCCCCTCCCATGACCCTGCTGATCTGAGCGCAGCCAAGGCAGAAAGCTTGCCTTTAAAAAGCAACTTTAGCTAACTCCATGTATGACAGATCCATAACAGGTGGCTATGGAGTCGGGGATGTTTGGGAACATCCCTTACCCGGGAAGCTACTTTTGCTCCCAAGTTCTTTTAGCTTACGTGACTCTCCCTATTTCTGCCTCTTGGCTTCCTTCAAGCTCCAGCTATCATCCCACCCCCTCCAGGAAACCCTTCCCAATCCTTCTTCATTCTAGGGCCTTCTTTCTGTTGATTATTTCCTATTTTATAGCTTGTTTGTAAATAACTGTTTGCATGTTGATTCTCTCATTAGACTGCAAACTCCTATAAGGCAGTGACTGTCTTTTGCCTTTCTTTGTATCCAGAATACTTATCACAGTGCCTGGCACAAGGTATGCACTTAATATATGTTTATTAACTAATAGCTAAGTTCCATGAGACCGCAAAATCTGTCCTATCCAAATGTTGTATCTCCTTCAGGCTCTAGTATGAGACTCTGCAGCTAGCTGTACTTATATTATTCAGTCATTCAGTCATGTCCAACACTCTGGGATTCCATTCGTGGTTCTCTCAGCAGAGATCTTGGGGAGGTTTTCCATTTCCTTCTCCAGCTTATTTTACAGATGAGGAAACTGAGGCAAACAAAGTTAAGAAACTTGCCCAGGGTCACACAGCTAGAAAGTGTCTGAGGTTGGATTTGAATTCAGGTCTTCCTGACTCCAGGCCTGGTGCTCTATCCACTGTGCCACTTAGTCGCCCTGATTAAGGGACCAGGGTTCAAGTCTAGATATACCACTTTTTACTTGTGACACTCCAAGCAAATCACAACCTTTCCAGACCTCAGTTTCTTTAGCTGTAAACTGAATTAGACTAGATGAGTTCTAAATTTCCTTCCAGCTCTAAATTGATGATACCTATGGTTCTTTGGTGCCATTACTAAAGAAAGAGCCCCTGAGTGGATGGAACTGTGGTCTAACTCAGTGTGACCATCGTAAGTCAAGAACCATTTGCAAACTCAACTCAACCCCAAAGCATATTAGTGCTGCTATCCAATGTGGTCATCCTCTGCCTTCTAGGGAGGAAGAAAGAGAAGCCATACTCCTTTGTGCATAGCAATATGCTCTCTCCTTGTGGTTGTTTACCCTTGTTTTCACCGCCAGGTCCCCCCACTCAGGGGGAGATTAGCATCAGAGAGAACACCTCCAGAATGACATCCAGGAAACCAGCAAGGGGCTGGGTTACCAGACATAACCAGGTGCTACACGGGAGTTCTTGTATGTAAGATATGGGGGTGGGTGCAGGTAGGGTTTCTTATCAAGAAAAGTGGGATATATAGAATGGGGGTGGGTTGAGGCAAGTAGAAGGGGCAGAGGGTATCTGCCCTACCTGTGGCTAGACATGTTAAAAATCCCAAAACTCATTCATTTGGAATGGATGTCAGAAAACTCCCTTCCCCACAATAACAACTTTTGGAACCTACTGCTTGGCTGGAACCAACTTCCATGAGAAGTTCAGTAATACCACTGACCATTCATGTGACCTTGAACATGTTTCTTGGCCTCTCTGACCCTGTTTGGCCATCTATAAAATGGGCATGATTGCTTCCTTTACTAGGTGACTGTCAGCATCTGAAGAGGCAGCAGAGGCAACAGTTTTATGAAGTATAATGTGCAATGAGCTGACATTTTCATAATGTTTTGCAGTACAAAAATCATTTTATGTTAACATTTGATCCTTGTAACCGTCCTATATGGTAGGTGTAGTGTTATATCCATTTTGCAGAAGAGAAAGCTGAAGACTTACTACCCAGGACCACATAGCTACCAAGGGTCCTAGGTCTTCCTAACTCTAAGTGCAGTGGTCTATCCACTAGGCCACATTGCCTCCAAAGAACTTTCAATTTGGAGACAGGAGACTTTGGTTGGATAACCAAATCTGCTGGATGAGCAGGGCCTCAGTTTCTTCTGTAAAATATGGGAAGGGTGTATGGGGAATACCTAATATTTCTGATGTCCCTTCTGGTTCTAAATCACAAAACTTCATCTCCTGATTCCAGGCATTTGCATTGGCTGTGCCGCATGCCTGGGATGCTCCCCTTCCTCACCTCTATCTCTTGGCTTTCAGAGCTTCCTTCAAGATTTCCCTCAGTCCAACTTTCTACAGGAGGACTTTTCCAATCCTCTTGCTGCTGCCAACCCTCTAAGATTACTTCTGTCTTTATCTTGTAAGTACATAATTATTTGCATGCTCTCTGGACCACATTCAATGAGAAAGATTCATTGACCCTCCTCGCAGCACACCTGGCCATTCCAGGAGATCTCTTAGGAGGCAAACATGGCATCTGTAGTCTCTTTTTGCAAAGCAGGTGTAGGCTTGCTTCTCCAGCATATTTTGGTTGCTGCCCTCAGGCCCTCTGCCACTGACCCTTTATCCTCATGTCCCCAGTTAATGGGGCTGCCAATGTCTTCTCCAAGCTACCAGAGTTAAACACTGCTTGCTCCCAAATAATATATGCTCCCCCTCCAACAACAGCAAACAACAGAAATCTGGGCTGTGCGGGGCAGTGGATAGAGATCAGCCTGGAGTCAGGAAGACCCAACATCAAGTCAGGCCTCAGTTCCTTATTAATGGTGTACCTTAGGCAAGTCACTTCACCTCTGTTTGCCTCAGTTTCCTCAGCTATAAAGTGGGGATAATCGTCATAGCATCTGCCTCCCAGGATTGTTGTGAAGATCAAACCAGACGGTAATTATAAGGCACTTGGCCCTTCGGAAGCACTGCCTAAATATTTGCTCTCGTTATTTGTATACATTTATATTTTAATTTACATAAATGTGCCTCTTGTGGACAGAAAATCCTAACTCTCAGTGTGTCAGTCCGTTGATCAAGTATTTTCAATAAGCTCCAGACACTGTGCCGAATGGTGGGGAGTCAAAGAAAGGCAAAGGAGCTCACAGTCTCACGGGGGAGACAGTAAGGAGACAACTGTGTGCAAACACGACGTACAAGGTAAGTCAGGGCTGGTTACAGAGGAAAGAAATTATGATTAAGAACTGGGAAAGTATATAAAATAAATGAATCTAGACAGCCTTCGGGAAGGGTATTTAAATCCTTCACAGAAGAGCACTGGAAAAGACAGAGTCTACCAATGGTTGCAAGGGTGGGGAATCTGCATCCCTGAGGCCACGTGTGGCCTTCTAGGTCCTCAAGTGCAGCCCTTTGACTGAACCCAAACGTCACAGAACAAATCCCTTTAATCAAAGAATTTGTTCTATAAAACTTGGACTCAATCCCAAAGCTGCACCCAAGGACCCAAGGTTCCCCACCCCTGAGGGAAAATGAACCAGATTGGATCTCTCAAATCAAGGCCATGATGTGGCTGGAGAGAGAAGGCCCCACATGGGGCTTGTCCCTGTAAAGTCATGAGCCTACCTATTAGAGCAGCCTAGACAACCACAAGGAGAAAGCTTTGATGCTCACCAAGGAGCCGGCCTTCTCTTTCTCCCTCCCCTAGAATTATAATAGTGTACACACCCCGGGCAGTAACACCAACCCTGACAGCTTTCGGATGGAGCTGGGCGATAGCTCTTGACTTTCTTTAGGAACAAAGATGATAAACTCAGACCAAAATGCTCCAGAGGGCAAGCATGCATGGTGCAGCAAAAGGAATGCTGGGTTGAATTATACTTTTGAAATGTATAAAAGAGAACTGAAAGAAGGCCAGAAAGAAAAAAGCCCAGAGGAACAGGACAGCTTTGAAAGTTACGTGCTAAATTTATTATAGACTTCAAAAGAAAAAGCAAGCTGTACAGAACAGACATTTGCAATTTCACGAACAATCCTGTTCTGTGTACACAACAGTGCTTGTAATAGGAAGCATTCATGTTTATGCCAGGTGCTTTACATATAGGATCTCACAGTAATTTTTGTACCACCTACCTTACAACTTTGGAAGACAATCTCTTGACAGGCCTTAAGACACTCAAGAAATCTGAATGATGAGGAATTATCCCTAAATCAGGCCAGTCAGCTTTGCTCTGTTCCATAACCGGGACCTTATTGATTTCACAGTCACGATGGAGCCTGGGTCTCTAGTCACATTGGATTGTGACCTTCTCCAGTTCTGGGGGAACCTTTCTGTGCATCCCCAGTGCTTAACACATGGCCCAGAGTAGGTGTTACATGAGTACTGACTGACTGGCTGACAATGGGAATAATAATTCAGCACTGCTAATGAATAAAATCAAGGCTCACTGATGGTGGGTCCAGAACATCACCATGGGTGGGTGGATAGAGGATGAGGATTAATTCCTCCTGAGGAGCTGCTTGAATCCCATAATAATCAATCATTTGGAGGGGAGCCTGGCAATGAGGTGAGAGAGGGACAGTCTGCCTCTGATCGGCACAAGGTAGAAACGAATGAACACAGGGAGGAAAAAACATCATGGGAACAGAGGGCAAAGCCCCAGAGTGAGCAGTGCAGGAACAAAGGAAGCCACAGAAAGAGGGGAATTTGGCACCTGTTTTCCTCCCATCTCTGGGTCACGGCCTCTTCTCTTATCTAAAATGTCATATTCTTCTCTTCGTCCTGGGGAGAGCTCCTGAAATAGAAAGGCAAAAGTCAGTGGAGAGTGGATAATCCAGGGGAGGAGAGGAGAAGGTTCTAGAAGGAGAGGGCAGTTTGGTGCCAGCACTCTGGGTCTGGGTCTGGGGTTTGGGGAAGGCGAGGAAAGTAAAACCAGACAACTAGGATCTGGGTGATGGCACCAGAGAAGGAACAGTCACACACTGACTCTTAGTAGGCAATTTGGTATGTTGTGGAAGAAGTCAGTATACTTGACACTGGAAGATTTGGACTGAGTCTTCACTTAACCCCTCTGAACTTCACTGTTTAAAAAAATGTAAGCTATTTATTTTTTAAGCTATTATTAGCAGCTCCAGAAATGTCCCGTGTTTCCAGTAACCTAGAGAGTGGTGGACATGAAAGAGACCTTCGAAGGGGGGTCTCCTCCTGGGCAGGACTTGACTCGACTTGCCTCAGACAGGTATCCATACTGGACGTAAGGTAAGTAGCCCTGAATTCCCCCAGTAAATCTTGAGAAATTGCTACATGGCCAATTTGCACATAATTACCTCAGATTTGCATGACTACCCCAAAAAAAGTCATTACCGCTAGAGTGTGAAATAAAGTTCACAGGCTGTCACAGGTGCATTGAGAGCCAATCCTCTGGGGACTCCTGTAAAAGGGGGCCAATGGTCGCATCAATAGAACAGGCCCCCAGCAGGGGGAGCACAACAACTCAAGGGAGAGTGAGGCCACAGAGAACGGAAGAATCGAAATGGGGAGGATCTCTGAAAAACACAGCTAGGAACCTGGGTTTGGAGTTCTTCAGGCACTGGACAATCTGATCTCTTTTCTTAAAAAGTCATAAACCAGCAAGAACACACTGAGGGGCCATAGTGTGGTTGGGGAAGTTCTAGACTTGGAGGCAGGAGATGTGGATTCAAATCCTGCCTGCAACAGTTAACTGTGACTTTGGGTAAGTCCATCAAACTCTTGGAGCCTCAGTTTCTCCATCTGTAACATGTAGATAATAATACTTATGCTACCCTACTTCACAGGGATGTTGTGAGTGATACTCTGCAGAAACTTAAAATACTAAGTAAACGTGAGTTATTATTTTGGTGGTGGCGCAACTGCCATGGGTGGCATCGTATACCTAGTACATGGTACACTACAGTCTCTGCAAAGCTGAGGATCTGCAGAAGTCCATGGTAGGTGTGAGCAAGGGTGTGCTGGTAAATGTTTTAACAACTGGTTCTCCAGGAAAATAAATGTACACATGATACACTTTTCCACATAATTAGTGTTAATTAATCTTTCTACCATGACTTTCTGAAGTCTGGACAATCAGCAAAACAATCAGCCAGGCCCTGGTTTGTACCATTGGATGATTTCTGGGGTGTAAATGCTCCCACTGAAAATTTAACAATCAGTTTTTGAGAATTTGTTTAACCTGGTTCCTGTGTACCCTTGGTTATGAGCAAGTTATAGCCTATTACAAAAAACTAAAAAAGGAATTACATAGAAGAAATCATGTAAAAAATGTCATCCAAGAAGCATCTGACTGGGCACACAGCAAGAGAGAAGGATCCACAGTAGACAGCCTGCATCATGTTCCTTTGGTATCCTTGAGACAGCAGGAGGACACAGGGGAGCACAATGGCTGGACCCTCTCTATGGAATTGTGGTAGGACAGAGTTGAGAGTTCTTTAGGGTAGGTAGGCATGGATGAGATGTGATGGACACTGTTGAAGACATTACGTATCAATGAGATCTGCCTCTTTCTCTTTGTCTCTTTCTGTCTCTGTCTCTGTCTGTCTGTCTCTGTCTGTCTATCTCTCTCTGTCTCTCTGTCGCTGTCTCTCTCTGTCTCTCTCTCTCTGTCTCTCTCTCTCTGTCTCTGTCTGTCTCTGTCTCTGTCTCTCTGCCCCCCCCCCCCCCCCCCTAGATACTTACATTGTAGAGTTGATTCTGGTCCTGTTGGTAGCTGGAGATTTTGGCAGTCTTACTGAACTAAAGAAAAAAAAGAGAGAGAAAGGGAGAGTGTAAGAGAAAGAAAAAACAAAAACAATATTGACCTCATATGCATACGCCAAGGATTCACCGAGAATGAGGGGCCAGGCTCCTGGCCTTGAGAGGCCCCATTCCTGTGGGTTCCCAACAAAGGCTCCCAGCACCTGATGACCTTTCTGTAACTTGCCACCCAGGGTTCAGCAATTACTTCGCTGGAGCTCCCAAACCAATCCAGTACCACAGGCACTTGGACATCTGTTCTGTGCAAAGTGTTGTTCTAGAGGCAAAGACCAAATTAAAAGCAGTCCTTTGGACTTCAAATCCAGCCTTCTTTCCAATGTATTACCAAGCATTTGACTGTACCCCGGGGAGGGAGTTTCCATGCTGGGCATTCCCCAACCTGATGAAATCACAGGTTTGAACAAGAAGAAAAGAGACCAACCTTTGCTCTCAGGAACAGGGCCGTGATGATGACTCCATAAATGAAGAGGATGCCATCTAGAAGGTAGCACAGTCTTGGGTCTGCCAGTCCAAAACTCTGGGCCTCTGTGGGAAGGAATTGTGTCATAAGAGATGGGGAGATTCAAACTCTGTGCTCATGTGTAATATGATGAAGTTAGACTCAATGACCTCCTCCCTCCTCTCTTTTCCTCCCTCTCCACTCACAGGCTTATTCTGGACTGTTTTCCAGGCAGGACAGTTTCACAAGAAAAGAGCCCCTCGGCTTTCAGGGAACCTCCCCCCACTTATATAGGAGGGTCCATCTTGCCCAAGTCCATCCCCCACCCCAAGTGAGGATAAAGGCAGTAAATTCCTATTTATGACAAAAGCTCCCATCTCCTCAGGTTTACTTATAAAGTTTTATGAAACATTCTCTTCAGGCAGGCCAACATCATATGAAAAGAAAATATCGGGGCTAGGATCTGAATCCAGGTTCCCAGACAGTCTAACTCCAAGGTCAGTGCTCCACCTACTGCTTCACCCTGTTTAACTGGCATAGTCAGTATCCATCAAAGAGGTTTTATTTTATCAGCACCTACTAAGTCTTAAGGAGTTTGCCACACGCGATAGCTGTATGCATGTTGACCAGCTGAGAGTTCATTCATGCAGAAACATTTATTAGTCATGTGCTGTATGTAAAGCACTATTGTGGGGGGAGGCATAGGAACTGAAACCTAAATCACTATCAGTGGAAAGGAAATTATTGAAGAATCTGCTGGTCATGGGACCTTTCCATATGTGTTTTCTCCCACTGGGGAATTTTCTTGAGAGCAGGGACCATCTTACTTTTCTATTTCAATCTCAGAGCTTATCAAAATGATAATAACTTTCCTTCATTCATATTCATTCATTCATTCATGTGCATTCATTCATTCATTCATAAGAAAGTTCTCTTCCTTCAACGTGTAAAATAGTAAGATGTAAGTAATCTCACGATCTTGCAGAAGAGATAAGATATAAACACACATCATTGTGTGTGTTCGTCCTTTGTTGCCAAAGAAGACCATGCCATCAGAGAAATGATGGCATGACTCCCACTTGACTTTGTTTTGAGTGAGGGAGGGCTGTGCAGGTCACCAGCCTCACTTCTCCTCCAGAGCCATCTGAATCCAGTGACCAGATATTCATCAGGATGACTGGAGATGACCCAGGATGAGGCAATTGGGGTTGTGACTTGCCCGAGGTCATACAGCTTGTGAGTGTCAAGTGTCTGAGATGAGGTTTGAACTCAGGTCCTTCTGACTCCTGCACTGGTGCTCTATCCACTGCACCACCTAGCTGCCCCCCCTGCCCCACATCATTAGTACAAAAGGAAGATGTGAACTTCACAGACTAAAACTAGCTAGTCTTGTGACCATGGCCAAGTCCATATACATCTCTGAGTCTCAGGTTCCCCATCTGTAAGATAATAGGGATAATAATGAAATATCCATGTCACAAAAGGGCTCCATGGATTATAGCTAGATTTAGAATTGAAAGGAAACTTAGAGGTCCTCAATTCCACTGCCCTCATTTTACAGATGAGGAAACGAAGGCCAGAGAGGCTAAATGACTTGCCCAGAATCACATAGCTACTAAGTGTGTGAGACAGGATTGGAACCCAGGTCTTCTTGACTCAAAGTTCACAGCTTTGTCTACACTGCTTTGTAACCATAACATACCACAGAAATGCCAGTAACGATTATGATTATCAGTAATAATGATAATAATAATAAAATTCTTCTCAGTATTAAGACTTGACTCAAAGACTCCCATAAAGTCTTTCATAATTCCAGTCCTGAGCTCTTTCTTGAACTTTTATGGCACTCCTATATGTGAGCAGGCCATTTAGGGTTTTGTTTTTCTCTAAGTGTTCTTCATGTGCACATTGTCTCCTAGGCTTCCGTTCTACTACCTCTGCCATTTTGTATTCCAAAAGACCTAGGTAAGTAAGGCTAGGTTTGAACTCAGGACTCCCTATCCACTGTACCATCTAAGTAAAGATTACAGAATTTAGGTGGAAGGATCCTAAAGCTCTTATCTTGTTCACTCCCCTCATTTAAAGTGGACATGGTAGAGCACGCTTGTCATCCCTGCTACGAGGAAGGCTGAAGCTAACGGACTGCTTGAGTTTGGGAGTTCTGAGTTGTAGTAAGCTTGAAGTCAATCTCAAAGCCACGCTAAATCGGTATTAATAATATAGTATAGTAGTATATGTGAAATATACTACTATACCATATTATTATATCTGCTATAATATAGTATATTATTATATGTGATATATAATACTATACTATATTATTATATGTACTATAATATAGTAAGCCCACAGGAGTATGGAAAGCCACCAGGTTGCCCAGGGAGGGGTCAGACTGGTCCAGGTTTGAGTGGAATGCCTTTGTACCAATGAGATCAGGCCTGGGACCAAAAGCCGGGATGACATAGGGGAACTCAGGCTCAGAAAAAGTAACCAAACCATATTTTTAATCAAGTGTGTACTATATGTAAAGGACTGTGCAAGAAAGCAGAATAAAAACAATTTTTTAAAATGGCATAATCCCTCTCCTGAAGAAGTTTACATTCTGTTTGGGTGTGTGTGCATGCATGTGACATGTACGTAAATTAAAAAGATAAGGAGTAACAGAAAGAGGTATCAAAGTGATCTGGGCACATTGAGAAAGAAAGAATGTTAACTATGGGGAGAGAGGAAAGAACTTGGGGAAGACTTGATAGAAGAGATGGTCCCGAAGCAGAGCTTAGAAGAGATTCTAAAGCTGGAGCCCAGAGAGATGGAACAATTTGCCAAAAGCCACGAGGCAGTAATTGGCAGAGCCAAGGTTGGCAAGGGTTCTCACACCATGCACCTAGTCTGCCAGGTGGTGGGCAGCCACAATTACTGGGCTCTGTTCTGCATCATGGGTTGGGTTGGGTTTGGTTTTTGTTTCCTCTCTGCCTTGCATCCCTGAAGAATTTTAGCTGTTACAGGGTTTTTCTGTGTTTGGGCTTCTTCCTCCAAGGCTCCATCCTCTTGGCATTTTTTACTTCTGTATTTTAAGTTGCTGGCTCTGTCTCCTGGCTTGCAGCAGGTGTGCCCTGCCTGGGGGAAGCTAGACAAGGGGCTGGCTCCCCCTCGTGGACCCTGGTACACCTGCAGGCTGCAGGGGCAATTCCCCATCCCCAGGAAGATGAACTAGGGCAGTGCTGGGGGTTATGGACCCCTTTGGCGGAGCCATCTGTCCTGCCTGCCTCTGCCAGGTCCCCAGAAACCACTTCAGTTCTGCTTCCCTGGCTCTGAGTCTAGACACAAAAGTGGGGAAGGGAGAGGAGGCTGAGTCACCTTCTTCCTCTGCCACCTGCCTCTCATCTCTTCTCTCTCCTCCTCCCTGTTCCTTTTATCTCTCCTCTCCTTTCTTCCCATCCTTCCTTTCCCCCTTTCCTCCTCCTCCTCTTCTCCTCCTCCTCCTTCTCCTCCATCTTTGTCTTCGTCTCCTCCTCCTCCTCCTCCTCCTCCTCCTCCTCCTCCTCCTCCTCCTCCTCCTCCTCCTCCTCCTCCTCCTCCTCCTCCTCCTCCTCCTCCTTCTTCTTCTTCTTCTTCTTCTTCTTCTTCTTCTTCTTCTTCTTCTTCTTCTTCTTTCTCTCCTCCTCCTCCTTCTCTCTTTCTCCCTCTCTCCTCCCTTTCTCCCTGTCCTTCTTTATTCCTTTCCCTTCTCTCTTTCTCCCCTCACCTCTCCTGCAGAGCTGAGGAGGAACTGGGTCTTTGTATGTGAAAATACTTTGTAGCCTATAAAGCAGTATACAAAAGTAAGATAATATCCCTTCCTTTCTCCTTTTGTTCTCTCTTCCTCTCTCCTTCCTTTCCCTCTCCTCTCTTTCTGCTCTCTTATTCCTTTTCCTCTTTTTTCTCTTTTTCTTCCTTCCTTGCTTCCTTCCTTTTTCTTCCTTCCTTGCTTCCTTTCTCTTTCTTTCTTTCTTTCTTTCTTTCTTTCTTTCTTTCTTTCTTTCTTTCTTTCTCTCTCTCCTTCTTTCTTTCTTTCCCTTCTTTCTTTCTTTCTTTCTTTCTTTCTTTCTTTCTTTCTTTCTTTCTTTCTTTCTTTCTTTCTTTCTTTCTTTCTTTCTTTCTTTCTTTCTTTCTTTCTTTCTTTCTTTCTTTCTCTTCCTCCCCTGCTCATACTTTGATGACAGTACAGGAGTCCTCCATCCATCAACAAGGCTAGGGTTGGATTGGGAGACAGGGAATTTCTCTTGCAGAATCCAGGGATGCAGACGCATGTTCCTCATGGCCTAACAAAAAGAGCAGTGGACTGAAAAACAGGACATTTGGATTCTGGGCCCAGCTTTACCCCCAGCTAATCACCTGCCTGTCCAGGCGCCAGGTTCCCTGTTTTCCAGAAGGCCCCAAACCCTCCCAGCCTAGTTCTCTTTCTGCTCCTGAGGGGACAAGGACAAGCACCACTCACATTCAGTTCATTCTGGCCTTGCCCATAAATGGGAACTTCTGCCCTCCTGCAGAGGGAGGGAGAGAGAGAAATGAGAGGGAGAGAATGAGGACCCTCTCAAATCTCCCTCCAGGCTCTAAAGCTTGTGCTCTGACTTTGCTTGTCTCACCATCGAATACACTGCAGAAAAGGGGGGTGACTTTTGAGGGGAGAGCTCAGGCTCATGACACTTGGCCCAAAGGGTGCATTTGTTTAGTCTCCATCCAGCGATCATGTCAATGACCCACATTGTCGTATTACTGCCGAGCATTTTCCTCACAACAACCTTGGAGGGGCAGGGTAGGTAGTACCAGAACAATTATTTCCATTTTTCAGATGAGTAAGTGTGGCCCAGAGAGGTAAGGAGTCTCACTCCAGGTGTCACAGCTAGGAAGTAGAATTCAGACCCTCTGAATCAGATCCAGTTTTCCACACTTCACTGCCAGCCTAAGACTATTTTTCCCGAGTGTCTTAGTTATCTGCTGTCCTCTTCACAATAACAGCTAGCATTCATATAGAACTTTAAGGCTGGCAAAATGCTTTACCATTTTACCAAAAATTTACCAAATTTTCTTGTTTGATCCTCAAAACAACCCTGGGAGGTGGGTGCTATTATGATTATCCTTATTTTACAGATAAGGAAACTGAGGCAAACAGAAGGGACTTGCCCAAGGTAAAATAATTAGTGTGTCCAAGGTTGCATTTGAAGGCGTCTTCCTGATTTCAAGAGTGCTAGATCTGGTGGCGGGAAGAGCAAATTTCAAATCTAACCTTGGACACTCATTGGCCAGATGACCCTGGGCAGGTCTCTTAACCTCCCTCAGCCTCAATTTTCTCATCTGGAAATTGAGGACATTAATGATACCAACCAGCCAGGTTGCTGTGAGGATCAAATGAGATCATATTTGTGAAGCTCTTTGCAAATCTCAAAGTTCTATATAAAGGTTGGCTATTATAATCCTCTACGCCACCTCGCTGCCTGAAGATAGCTACAAGGGATATGGTTTAGGGGAGAGCGATAAAAGCCTGACTCTCAGATTTTGTCATGATGAAAGACACAAAAATAAGAATGTTTCTTTTTTCTTTTCTTGTAAACCCAGACTAGAGGATTTGGAGACAATATACGGAGTTGTTGTTGAATCTGAAAGGTCTTCTTGAAAACTGCTCAGCTGTTCCTTCTTAGCCTGCCCTATAAAATGAGAACAGCGAAATCATGGAGCTGTAAATCCAGAACAAATAAAAAGGAATATGTCCTCCCACTCTGCACAGTCAGCAGGGTGGGGACCTGGGGAGAAGTGGGGGCTTCTGGAGACAAAATTTTTTTTTAAGGGATGATAATAACTTTATGACTAATGACAAGCATGCCACACGCGTTTCAGTCAGGGAGTAGAGATTAACCCCATCTCTCAGGCTTTAGACAAAGCAACAGATCTCTTTGGCATTCAGGCAGAATGGGATCCTGCATCCCGCCATCCATGGTGTCCATCCAGCCTCGACAAGCACTTATCTACGTGCCTGACCCTGTAATAGTCTCTGAAGATACAAAGACAAAACATTTCCTGCTTTCAAGGAACTTCCATTTGGCTGTGAGAGACAACACATACATATATAAGTATGTGCAGAATAAGTTCAGAAATACAACACTTACATAGTACAGGGAGTTAATGCAAGGCAAGGCAGCTAGGTGGCACAGTGGATGGAGCACTGGGCCTGGAGTCGGGAAGACCTGAGGATAATACAGCAATGAAACTAGACATGTGTCTAGTATGTAAACATGTAACTATGTAAAATATGGAAACTAATAAACATGTGTTTCTGTTTGTCCCAGTCTCATCTGTAGAATGAGCAGGAGAAGGAAATGGCAAACCACTCCAGTATCTCTGCCAACAAGTCCTTAATCTTGTTTGCCTCAGTTTCCTCTTCTGTTGAATGAGCTGGAGAAGGAAATGGCAAACCACTCCAGTATCTCCGCCAACAAGTCCTTAATCTTGTTTGCCTCAGTTTCCTCTTCTGTTGAATGAGCTGGAGAAGGAAATGGCAAACCACTCCAGTATCTCTGCCAACAAGTCCTTAATCTTGTTTGCCTCAGTTTCCTCTTCTGTTGAATGAGCTGGAGAAGGAAATGGCAAACCACTCCAGTATCTCTGCCAACAAGTCCTTAATCTTGTTTGCCTCAGTTTCCTCTTCTGTTGAATGAGCTGGAGAAGGAAATGGCAAACCACTCCAGTATCTTTGCCAAGAAAACCCCAAAAAGGGGACACAAAGAGTCAGACACAACTGAAAACAACGACAAACATAAGGTAATTTGGGAGGAAGGGGACTAGTATTTGTGGAGAAAGGGATGGGGATTAGGAAAGACTTCCTTGGAAGAGGCTGGTGCTCTAGCTGTGTTTTGAAGGAAGAGAAGTTCCATGAGTCAGAGATGAGACAAGGAAGGAGTCCCTGGAAGAACCAGGCAGGATGCAGGTTCCTAATGCGTTTACATAAATGTCCAACACATGCAGGTGCTTGTGGGGGAGAACAAGATGTCCCAGATCTCAGGAAAATTCCAGGGACATGTTGATGTCCTAGTTCTTTCAGCCTACTCCCATATGGCATGAATTCGAGGCCATGCATCATCCAAGTTGCCTGTAGGAGGATTTTCTCCAGTTTATCTGGATCCTGTCTAAAAATGTGTCTCCCCAAACTGAACAGAGATCTCCACATGTGATCTGACCAGGGCGATCAATCAATCATCAGCAAACATTTATTAAACTCCTACTATGCGTCAGGCATTGTGCTAAGTAAACTATCACCTCCTTTTTCCTGGAAGCTGTGCCTTTCTTACCGCATCCCAAGATCTCAGAAGCTTGTTTGTTTCCTAAGTCAGTCTGGACTACAGAAGAAAGGAGGCATCACACCCTAAATCTGTTGTTGCACAAACTCTGGACATGGATGCCTTGGAGGTTACCATTTCACCTTGGGCCTCTAAGTCTGAAAAGATGGTCTTTTCCCCCCAGCACAGCCCCTTACCCTTCTTCTACTGGGAGGTGTCAAGGAATCTCCCTGATACTTAACTGAGAATTGCACTACCTGTATATTCACCAAGGACCACCTCTATGTGTCCTGAGCTAGGACAGATACAAAGAGAATATGACCCAGTCCCTGCCCATTGACTAATAGATCTCCTAACACCTACTTGACCTAGGACATTTCAAAGTCTTTTCACAGGAGTCATCTGGAATCAAAGCTCACAATCAAAGCTAGGGAGATCTCTAGGCTACCACCTCCTCTGGCCACCTTTCTACCCCCATCTATCTACTCTTCCTTTATTGTTGTGATCCTAGGTCACAGCCAACTCACCCTCCCCTGAAGTCAAAGCATTTAGCAATCTGGTCTTGGGACACCTCTTTAATTGTACCCCTATTACAACAGAATTGTGTTTTCATGTTGTTTAAACAGAGAGGTAGCATGGCAGCCAGAAGGAGGAAGAACACTGGGCTGGGAGGAGTCAGAAGGTTCCTAGCTCTGCTCCCTGCTATTCACATGACCCCGAGGAAGTCACTGAGCCTCTCTGAACCTTGGTTTCCTCATCTGTTAAACAGAATGGACATACACTATCTCATAGGATTATTGTTAGGAAAGCACCGTGTAAGGTGAAAAATCTTATATAACCAGTAAGATTAATAAATTAAATCATACTATTATTTAACTTCTTAAATAGTTCTTATTACACTTTTAATTCTCAAAGATCAAAGATAAAGTGTACATCCTTCACATTCAATACAGCCAATATGTGATAATACAATTCATCTGTGCTACTGGCAATCAAAGCTAACCTCTTTTATTATTAAATAATAATATCCCCCTTCTGACATATACCAGGCAGCTAGATGGCTCAGTGGATAGAATGTTGAGCCTAGTGTCAGGAAGATCTGAGTTAAAATCCTGCCTCGGATGCTAGCTATAT
Source organism: Notamacropus eugenii (assembly GCF_028372415.1). Lineage (NCBI taxonomy): Eukaryota > Metazoa > Chordata > Mammalia > Diprotodontia > Macropodidae > Notamacropus > Notamacropus eugenii. Next base: position 479,057,676 of record NC_092873.1, on the reverse strand, counting down.
GCCCCTGGGCTATGACTTAACCCTGTTTGTCTCAGTTTTCTAATCTGTAAAATGAGCTGGAAAAGAAAATGGCCAACCCCTCTAGAACCTTCACCAAGAAAACCTCAAATGAGGTCCCAAAGAGTTGAACACGACTGAAACATCAAATCTGACGTATACCATTCTTATTATTGAATGTAGGAGGCTACTAGCTTTGAAGAACCCTTCCACATTATTCATCTAACACATACTGATCACATATTCTGTTCAAGGAACTATAAAAATTCTCAAGTCAAGACATAAAAATAAAAATTCATATTTCTATAGCACTTTAATTATTATCCTCCCTATTTTCCTGAAAATGAAGCTCTAACTAGTCAGAGACATTTAGGTTGTCTCCATTATAATGTATGACTATATTTGTAACCCCAGGGTTTAGCACAGTGCCTGACATCACTTAATAAATGTTCTATATATTATGTCTAATCTATCCGTTTAATCTTAACCATCTATTCATCTATCCATCAATCATCTATCTGGGCAGCTAGCTGGTACAGTGGGTAGAGCACCAGTGCAGAAGTCAGGAGGACCTGAGTTCAAATCTCAACTCAGACACTTGACACTCACTAGCTGTGTGACCTTGGGCAAGTCACTTAACCCCAATTGCTTCATCCTGGGTCATCTCCAGTCATCCTGATGAATATCTGGTCACTGGATTCAGATGGCTCTGGAGAAGTGAGGCTGGTGACCTGCATAGCCCTCCCTCACTGAAAACAAAGTCAAGTACAAGTCATGTCATTATTTCTCTGATGACATGGTCTTCTTTGGCAATGAAGGACGAACACACACACACATAATCGTCTATCTATCCATCCATGGATAGATATCCATGGATGCATCCATCTGTCTATCTATCTATCTATCTATCTATCTATCTATCTATCTATCTATCTATCTATCTATCTGTTTGTCTGTCTGTCTGTCTGTCTATCTATCTCCTGGAGCTGGTATTTGAATGTAGGTTTCTTGGTTCTAAGTTCAGTACCCCTTCCATTCCTAAGAGATGCAACAGACCAACTCAGGTGGACGAAGCCTTCTTTGCTCTCTGCCTCATCCCTAAGTCTAACACCTACAGCACATAAAAATGCCCTGAAGTCAGCCTTGGTCCCTCCTCAATGACGCAAAAGAGAGGCAACTTCCACATCACACCCCTCTGACCTGGACTGTAGGATTCCCCTGGGTTCCTACACCCAACTGATGATGAAGCTACTTGCCTAGTAAACAGGAAATCTGGTGCCCTTGAGGAGGAGGCAGTAGCTTGGGGAATTTGAAGTACATAGTTGCCTGAGAGAGGGTGGGGGGAGGAGAGGTGGTGCTTACACAAAGCTCCCTATCAGCCCAGATAAAGCCAAGCTGAACAATCCTTCCTCTCCCTTGCCCAGGCTCCTCCCCACATGCCAATTCTGGGACACATCTGGAAATAAAGAAGATGTCCCAAAGCTCCAGCACAGTTTTTAAAACCATACTAAAGCTTCAACTGCATAGCTTGGGAAATTCTCCCTTAGATTCAACAAATACACTTCACCACAGCAGGAAAGATCTGTGTTAGACATAGAGAATAATTTTCTGTCCGTTAGAGAGTATAAGTTCCTTGAGACTTGGGGCTAGGTTTTGTTTTTTCCTCTTTTTTTGTATCCCCAACACAATGCCTAGCACATAGTAGGCACTTAATAAATGTTGATCTCAATTGACCAACCATTTGAAATATGTGATATACTAGAAAGATACCTCTCAAGTAGGCTGAGAGTTTGCCTTCCCCAAGTGGAATTTAGGAATAGGTAAGATTCTGACCGTACTTTCTGCCAGCATTGTGCTTTTCAGGGAGGGAACATGGGATGGTGAGAGAAGCATTTTACTGGATTTAAATCCCAGTTCTGCCACTTATTACCCATATGGCATCACACAAGTCTCTTCACCTCTCCAGAGCCTCAGTTTACTCATCAGTAAAATGGAAAGTTGGAACTAAGTGACCTTTAAGGTCCCTTCTAGCTCTGAATCTATGAGTCTAAAACTGATGAATCAGATTGTTGCTGCGTGGTGTGACAGAAAGGATGTTGGACCTGGAGCCAGAAGAAACTCATGTTCAAATCCGGCCTCGGATACTTCCTAGCTGTGTGACCCTGGGCCAGTAACTTAACCCTGTTTGCCTCAGTTTCTTCATCTGTAAAATAAGTTGGAGAAGGAAATGGCAAAACACTCCCGGATCTTTGCCAAGGAAACTCCAAATGGGGTCACGAAGAGTCAGATATGACTGAAAGGACTGAACAGTAACAAAATACTACTTGTAGTCTCTACATTATAGGGTTCCTGAAGGCTCAAACGAGATAATGCATATAAGCATTTCTGCAGACTTCATGGTTCTAGATAAATATCTGTTAAGCTTTTGGGAACTGAATATGAGGCTTCCTTTGGTTATGTGGACAATTAGATGGATAATGATGATAACGATAACTAGACCTTTACATTTTGCTAAGCAGTTTACAAATATCATCTCACTCAATCCTCACAACCACTCTGAGAGGTAGGTGCTATTAGCCCCATTATACAGATGATGAAACTGAGACTAAGAAAAGAGCTTGTAACATTCCTGGGGCTTGATTCAAATTTGTATTTTCCTGACTCCACATCAGGAGCTCTATTTACTATGCCTTCTAGGGTAATAAAAATACCCATGTCATAGGGCTATTGTAAGGATCAAATGAGATAATAGGACAAGTGATTTGCAAACCTTAGGTTTGTTATGTTTATTTATATTTATGTATAATATTTATATTGCTATGTTAGCTATAATTATTCTTACAAAAACCCTGACGGAGTGTACCCCGTACATGTCATTCAGCCTCATATCTAGTCTTCAGAATGCTGTCATCTTTAGTGATGGTGTGATCTACATGCATACTCACATATGTGTGACCATAATCACACATTAATATGGGAATTGGGGGTAGGGGTGTAGTAGGATGAGACATGTGCCTTCCCCATCAGACCTCAGACAGACAGACCCCCGGACACCTGTAAAAGGACTCAAATGTTCAGTGTCAAGCCTGTATGCTCTCCCTGGCTGAATCCCTCCTCATCGAATCAGAGAGATCGTAGGAAGGAGGAGGGGAGGAAGGGTTCATCTTTCTCTTTGTTGTCCTGGGGAGAGGGGACTCCAAATTTTATTAAAACAGTTATTCTCAGAATCAACACTCTTTCATTTCTGACTTGAGAATTCAGCCCTGAGGGGAGGCTCTCCTGGAGAGGATCTGCAAGAATTATCCAGGGAGTAGATTAAAGATTAGGGGAGGAGCCTAGGGTAATTGTATAGAGATATATAGATTAGATCGATAGATAGATATCCCCCAACTCCCTTACTCTGTCCCCTTGAAGAAAGGACCTCCTTATCAGGCAGGTCTCACTGTAGTAAACTCCAAGAGATGAATATCTTCTTTAAAAAAAAAACCAAACCAAAATCTCTAGGACAACTAGAAGACCCTTCATTACTCGCCTCTAGGCAGAAAGGCTCAGCCCCACTCTCTCCCAGCTTGGGATTCACGGTCCCCAAAGACGCAAGCCCTAAGTTAAAAATTCTAACTGAAAAACGCAAAGAGGTTTTAAGGTGAGTTAAAGGAAATCGAGCGGCAGAGAGAGCAGGAGGGAGGGAGGAGTTAAGGGCGCAGCCCAGCCCAGTGAGCCCCTTTCTCAGTGGGTCCCCTTCCTCCCCTCCCTCCTCCCAGCTTCTCTTAGTGTGGTTAGAGAGAACAGTTCACCCTCCCCTCTGGGCCGACTTTGACAGCTGTTTCTCTGAGTTGGAGGTTTCCTGTGCAGCGCAGCAATTCAGAGGGGAGGGGGTTATCACAGCCTGATCTCCGTATCTGAGGCACTCACACATGCACCCGCCGCCCCCACATGCGGTCCCTTCTTGAAACACCACTCTCCACTTCCAATCCCCCCCCATCCCCCTTCACTCCCTCCCACCCACCTAGGCTCACTCTGAGACCTGTCACAGGCTTCAGAAGCCTAGGGGTCTCCCTGGTGTCAGGCTCAGGGGGCTAGGAAAGGTGTCCAGTCCTGGGCTCCAAACCTGAGGCATCTTCTGGTTAGGATAGGGAAACCCCGCTCGAAAGTTTCCAGGTAGACCTCAGTAAATGCTTGTGGATGGACTCCTGAGACCTGGAATCTGCTACATGCCCACCCCAAACATGCATAGACATAGTCACGCTTCCACATAGTTGTATATTGGACAGGAGTTTAGAGTCCCAGTTTAACCACCAAATCATTTTTAAGTAATTTGGAAGAGGTCATACTGTAAGTAGCATGTCCACATTCTGGGCGCTTTCTATCAGAAGCCCGACTAAGGTGGGAGCCTGAAAGCTCAGGAAAGTTCTCAAGTGATGAGCTCTCCCCATCTGAGTCTTTCTAACCCTCCATCAGAGAGGGAGCAGGAAAGAGGAGGGGTCTGGCTATGTCTGTCTCTGTCGCTTTGCTCACACAGGGGGACTCCAAAATGTCATCATAACAGCAGTTCTCAGAATCAACAGACTATTTCTGAGACTTATTGCATTTTTGTGATATTAGGAAAATAAATCACAATAATAAAAAAGATATGATAAATCTGAGAGGTCAAAGCCTACATTTAATATAATGAAAAAATCTAAATTCAGAGAAATGTTGAGCAAAACATTTTGCCTCCTCCTAGATTAAAATTTCACAAATACCAAAAAGCAATTAAAAAGCAAACACAAATACTTTAGTCAAGTAAAACTACACTCAGCAGCTTCTTTTCAGGTTCATACTATGAAAATATGATCTATTGATTTCCAAGATATTTGCCATCTTTCTCTTCATCCTCAGTGACTGCTGAATCCACACTGATGGCCCTCCAATACTCTTACCTCAAAATTTGTTAATCTCTGAGATTTACTCTTTAGAATTAAGACTAAGAGAGAGCTTTCTCTCTCCCTGATCAGAACCCAAAGGATTCCCTGCCTCAGGCCAGAGAAAGAACATTCCTTGCCATGGTGGGAGGGAAAGCCTTTCTTTGCACAGCTACAATTAAATGTTGGGTCAACCCATATCTAGAAACTATATTTTCTTCTGCCAAACAGTACAAAATGAAGGGTCTATGACAGAGGTTCCCAAACTTATTTGGTCTACTGCCCCCTTTAAAAAAAAATTACTCAGCACTTCCCTGGAAATCTACTTTCTTTGATCCTTTAATGGTTTTTTGAAATTTGCATCATTTCAAAAATATATTTTTTTTAAATGACATCTTAAATTTAATAATTTATTGTAAATTTGTGGGGTTTTTAGCGCACTGAAATTTTGATGATGCAATTTGACATCCCTTAATATTATAGTATAGTAAACAAGTCATTACACACACGTATTCCTGCAGATGCATGCTGGACTTCTCGATGATGCACGACACTCGCCTGCCAACACTTGCTTTTTAAGACCTATCTGTAGACTTGGCCACCGATCTGTTATAACTTTCATTTTGGGTAGCTATTTGGAAAGTTTATTTGGAAAAAAATGTAATCACTATGACTTTAACTGTTACACAACAGATGAAACATGTATGAACGGTTTTCTTAATTTTCTTCTCTTCTTTCCTTATACTTCCACTGCCCCCTTATTTTTATTCAACACCCCCAGTTGCACCGAGGCTACTACTGTGCCCCCCTCAATTGTTCCAGTGCCCCCCAGGGTACTTTGGGAACCTATGGCCATGATAAAGGCTGATGGACAACCTGGATCAGCCTCGTCAGGGCCGAGATACTCTTGAGCCGCCTGGGTTTGAGTTCAGGCTTTCTCACTGACTGTGTGACTTGAAGTAGTTCATTTATTTCTTAGTTTCCTCATCACTAAAATGGTGATAACAAATTTGTACCAGCCACTTGAAGTCACCTGGGTCAACCCCCTCATTTGAAAATAAAGAAACTAGTTTAATTCAGCTAACATGTGCCAAATGCTTTATTGTGAGCAGGGCACTGTGCTAGGAACAAGACTCTGTCTTTGTGGATTTTGTACTCGAGTGGGGATACGAGACACACACACATATATGCACACATACAAATACAAACTAATACATGAGGGCAGAAGAGCCTCAGTTTTCTAATCTGTAAAATGGGGACATATCTACTTGGACTACTACCTCAGGATTGTTATGAGGATCATATGGGACAATGTTATTTTTCATTATTATATCATATCATATCATATAAACCATATGTATCAGAGACAGGCCTTGCATCCAGGTTTTCCTTTGACCTGAGGCCAGCTTTCCTATTATCTACTATGTGATGCCTCTCATTAAATGCTAATTTTTTATTAACAAACCTAGACAATTCTAAATCTATGAGTTTTAGAGGACACCTGCATTGGAATTCCTAAAACTGATCCAAAAAGGGGTAGGGTAGCCTTCTCAAGGGACCAGATAACTTGCCTGAAAAGTGAGGTACCTTTACACCACATGGGCCCATGAGGCAATAAGCATTTGGGGAAGCCTTTGACTTTCCCACCACCCCTCACCTTCCCTCTCCCCACTTTCTCTTCATTGTGGGTAGTCTCACTGTGAGTGCAATGGATCAGCACATGGAAACATTACCTAGGTCCTCACATTTGGGGTTGAGCCTAGAGCTTCTATCTACACCCCTCAACCCAAGCCATATGCCTCCATTGTCCCCAACTCCCCAAAAGACTATGGCAGCGAAGAAATAAGATGTGATTGAGTAAAACTCTGTTTTCTGTTTAAGAAAAAAAATCTGTAGATACAGAAAACTCATACCCACAGTGAAGTGCCCACATATCCCACCTGGTTCATGGTGGTGAGCCTCAGTGTGGGCTGAGTCTGTTCGAGGGAGTTCAAGAGACTCCTTATTTACTGTTCCCTCTAAATTCACTGGGGCTTGAAGGACATTTTCTCCTGGTCCAAGTCATTTCTGAAATAGGTAAAGTGGGAATCAGATGGGTGGGGGTTGAAGAGATGGAGAGCACTACGGAGCAGAAAGAGATCCCCCCTTCGCCTCCCACCGTGTGTTTTTCAGTTTGCCAACACAGCAAACAAAACCCACTCGATGTGATCATTCGTTTGTGACGCACTTAATCATGGATCAAAGATCCCACAGGTTCTTCTGATGCTGCCGCGAGCCTTGCTGGTGGGTGTACAAGTACACGCTCACACGCACACATATTCACATACACACATACACTTTTGTATATTGCCTGCTTTCTTTTTCTAAATTTTTTAATTTAAATGCTTAATATATGACAAGCATTTCCATGACATAGTATAGTAATAATTTTAAAAACAATTGTACATGGAATGCAACAGCCTAAACTCTCAGTTGAAGGATTAGACAGGAAGGAAAAAATGGACTTGCTGACTCAACGTCATGCTTGACTGGGGTCCTCTGGGTCTCAGAGGTCTTTTCCATTCTAAATTCTTTGGTCCTACAGTCCTTTTATATTTCTATAGGTGTCTGCAGTGAATTAAACAATAGCTTGAAACTAGATTGTATGAATAATTTCACCTTTCCTGACGTAGTCTTGCCATCAGTAACATGAGGATAATAACAAAGATATCTGGTCTATCTCACAGGGATAACATGGCAATAAATGTGATATGGTCAGGTCTCACCCATCCATGCCAATAGAGAGGTGAAGTAGTACAGACAGCCTAAAACAGTAAATATGGCAGAGCCATTCATAGTTGACTCTATAATGCCTTTATGGGATTTTTTTTTCCCCTAGGGAGATTTCTCTTTAATTGTATTTTACTTAAACTAACGTAAATTCCTTTGTATTTCTGGAGCATAGGCCATCTGGGAAATGGTAGGGAATGTGCCAGGTGATGAGAAGATATTTAAGATTTAGCATGGGCTGAAATAGAACATGATCTGTACCTAAAAGATCAAGACACAAAGGTGATTTAACTTCCAAGTGATGCTATCAGGAGGTCCAAAAGCTTGCAGGGACTTCTCTGAGGTCACACAAAAGGTTAGAGGTAGAAACCAAGCATGTTTCCCAGTCTCCTCAGTAATCACGCAGAGGCAGGAAGGTGCTTCATCTCTGTACTCTGACCACAACCTTCTTTCTTGCTCAATAAAAAATGGCCAATTGAGGAGCATCTTTCTGTGGGGCCCCAAAGCATCAGTGGTAACTCCTTGACTCATTGAAATGGAAGGGTTGGGGAAGAAGGTGGCTGGTGTTGGGCAAAGTAAATGATGTGTGTTGCATGGTGCCATAGACCAGGTGCATGGCATACTAGGGATGGAAGGGAGAGAACCACGTAAAGGTACAAATGATCTACCAAGAAAGACATGGCTTAGAGAAACATCTTTGACTGTGCGGAGGCAGGAACACAGGTAGAAATCTGCATGAGGCTTCCATTGTGCAAATGCAGATGGACACAGTTTGGTTGTAGTGTACGGTTGTATCTCTGTGCATTCTTTTCTCTGTGCGTGCGGGTATAGTAGTAGTGTATATGTTAGCAAGTCTATGTAAGGGTATAAAAATACGTATTAATACGTGTACATGTAAACCTATAATTGTACATGAATGTATGCATGTAAGTGTATAGGGGCGAATGTACATATGGGTATGCATGCCTGGGTGATAGATGTGATATATATGGATGCATATGTATACCTTATTTGCATGTATACACAGGAGGATATCTACGTCTATGAATGTGTCTTGTATATACGTGTACATTGGTCTACACTCATGGAGAGCTCCATGGTGGGAGCTCCAGGCAGAGGCAGAATTAAAGCAGGGTAAGCACTGGCCAGGAGAGGGTTAAAGCAGTCTTTCCTATTACAGTCAATCTCCTGCTGCTGACCCATTTATAATGGAGAGGCATTTGTGCCTTTCTCCCCGTCTCAGTTCTGCTTCCGTAGTGGAACAGGGACGTGGACAGAATGTACACAGTCAGAGCCCAATCGATAAGAGGGACAAGTTTGAGTAGTATTTACACCTTGAAGGAGCTGGTTTTATGGCTGCAGTCTTTCTTCCCACCTCCCCCTTTTGTCTCTTTTTCTGCCTCTCAACCTCAGGCTCATTTTCACTCTTATTTCAACACTGTGTGTTTACCTAATTTTTTCTTCATTCTTCCCCTTACACTGTTATCCATTCTTTCCTTTATCTTTCCATCCTCAGCTCAGTATCTCTTCTTCTTATACATTCTCTACTCCTACCCCACAGCCCCCATCATTCACCTTCCAGGAAACCTAGATAGACACTTCCCAGACTCCCTCTTCATTAGGAAACCATAGGTAAGGCACTATTCAGGGAAATCTTGTTTAAGACCTCTGGAGAGCCCCCTTTACCCCGCCTCGAATGACCAGAGGGTTGTACCTGAATAGGAGCCCCAGCTCTTTTCTGACAGCGCCTTTCGATAACCTAGCTGCAATGACTTCTGTGCAGTCTGCCTACTAAGGCATGAACCACTCCTGGCTATTAAGCAATGAAAGTCACGCCATATGTCATTCCATACAGGAATTTTCTCTGGGATTTGTAAGGTCTCCAATCTGACCTATGACCCTCAGACTTTTAGCTATCCATAATCTTCAGACAGACAGAGCACACAGAAGCCCACTGCTAGATTTGCTTCCATTTTTAAGACTTGGAAAGACACAATTAACAGAATTCATTCCTGGCTCTCGTTTGGCTAAAAGTGTTCAAATAGCCGCTGGCCCATTACCTGACAAAGTTATGATTTTTAAAAGCCCAAATGAGCTGCCCTAATTTACCAAATACCCAATGGAACCAACCTGGGAAAAGAATCAAAATATTTTCCCTGGAAGAAAAAAACATAATAAAAGAAACAAATAGAATCATCCAGTGAATTAGCTTGAATTGGAATTTAATCCACATAGATTTCCTAAAACTATCGAGCCAAATCAGAATATTAAAATATACTCTGAAATGATCGGCTATTTAACTTCATACAACTCCGGTTTCCCAGATATGATTTCCCAGCGTGTGGGGTAGAGAAAAGGGTGGTTTTAAAAGAAATAATATACATGTTTATACATATATTTACAAACCACACATAGGTATATCTTACACTTAGATTTATAAAGCAAAGTGCAATACATATATAAGCGAGTATTTATAAAGCATGTATTAATGGTTTTATTTGCTGACTTAAGAACTCACAGCCCTGGAAGTGTCCTTCAGATGAAACGAGCTAATGGAGCACCCTGCAGAAACTGCAAGGCTGGATAATAAAACATATCTCTGTGGTACCTCAGGCTCTGAGACAAAAATACTACAGTTGGAGATGGTGTATGTCTATGTCTGAATTGAAAGTACGTATGTATATGTCAAATGAGATAATATATGCAAAGCACTTTGCCAATTTTACCTACTTTAGTGCTATAAAAATGTTATCATTACATAATTGTGTATATATTAAGAGGATATGTCAGTGAGAAGTATTGTACAAACTAGACTTTCATTAGACATATTCTAAAACTCTTCCTCTGCAGTGTCTTTCCTTCAGATCTTTAATTAAGAGACATGCCAATTCATCTATAAATAATATTCCTGGTCTGAGCTATACCGAATATCGCTCATTGACTTCCCCCACCCATGTTTTCAGGTGTTAGCCAACACCCAGGCAGCCACTAGCTCTACACTGGCTTCAGTGTGCCATCTAATTCCATCCCTTGCTTTTCAGGATTCAAGGAATGGCTTGATGATGAATATTTTGGGAATAGGCCCTTTTGGGAAACTGAAACTGTGTATGTGTGTGGTTGTGCATGTAAGTTGGATGTAAAAAGGACGCGTTTCCTTTAACAGAAACTGACCAAAGCACTTTTACTGTCCAAATATATTTCTAGTTTTTTTCCTTGGAAAATCTTCCCCTGTGTTCCTGGAAGCAGCAGGTTGGAAGAAACACACCATAGTAATAAGAGGAGAGAGGCAGGAATTTTAATTAGAGGCTTACTACCTTTGAAGCACCTGGGGATTGGGGGTGGGGGTGGGGTGGGAAATAGGAGCCCTAAAACTCAAAAATGTCACTGTTTTGAAAGCAAAATGAAATACCCTGAAGGGGAGAAAATAATACTACAGACCAGTATTTGCTGAAATGGCTCCAAATGTAGCAATAAGCAGGCAGTGCTATTCAGCTAAAGAGAAGACTGTGAAACAACAGAGGTAATCTGTTTTCTTTATTTGCTTCCATGTCTTTCTCTTTCCATCTTTTTCTAGCCTTTATTTTCTTTTCCATCTTTTTTCTCTTTCCTTGTCTTTTTATTTTTCATCCTTTCCATTTTCTTTCTGCCTTTCTTTTCTTGCTTCTTTTCTTGTTTATTTCTTGTTTTTGCTTTTCTTTTTTTCTTTTATCCCCTTCTTTTTTGTTCCAATTGTTTCTCTTTTTCTTTCTTCTCTGTCGGTCTTTTTTTCCTTATACATACATGTTGAAGACTCTCCTGGCCTGTCTCTGGTTTGTTTGTTTTTTTAGGTTTTGTTTGTTTGTTTGTTTACAGATCTGCACTCCGTGGGCTCTTAAAATAATATAACCCCCTTCTGTGGTCCCCACCCCCACTTCTCCCTTAATTGTATAAAATGAGCTTATCACCCAAAAGATCCATTCTATCCTCTTCCTTCAATCACTTGCCATGCTTCCTTTCAAATCTTTAGGCTAGACTAGCTGTGGGGCAAAAGCACTGGCTTTCCTGAAATATTTGGGGGATTTATTTCACAGCAGTAATTATTTATCTAGCCAGGTCTGCCAGGAAATTCCAAGCACCCAGTCATTCAGAGAGCATTGATGACTGACTGTGCCCTCTTCATATTTCTCAGGCTGGTGCTAAAACAGCTTCTGGAGCGCTTGGCTGGGCTATACTAGCTTGCTATCCTTCTTCCCTGTTAATTTGAGTGTTCAGATGATGCATTGCTCATGTACACACACATACATTCTCTCTCTCTCTCTCTCTCTCTTTCTCTCTCTCTCTCTCTCTCTCTCTCTCTCTCTCTCTCTCTCTCTCTCTCTCTCTCTCTCTCTCTCTCTCCCTCTCTCTCTCCCCCTCCCTCCCTCTCTCTCTCTCTCTCCCTTTCTCCCTCTCTCCCTCCCTCCTTCTCTCCCTCTCCCTCTCCCTTTCCCTCTCCCTCCTCCCACCTCTCTCCCTCCCCTGACAGTGGTGTCCAGGGAATATTGCTTTTTTGGACTTTGACACTGGCTCCAACTTTGAGAGGAATTTCAGTGATATTTACCGCATAGAAATTTTTCATTGGAGCTCTGCTGACAACACAGTAGATTTATCCTGTTATCAGCTAGCCACTCAGTATGAGATTTAAACATCATTAACGTCACTGGAGGCTGAGGCTGTGGGACCTTTGGCCACCTTGCAAGGGTTCTGCTCACAGCCCATTATTAGCTCTAACAAAAGGAGAAATGTGAAGAGTATTGCTTAGGAAAATTAAAAAATAAAATTCCAAACCCACACTGTCTCCCCTTTGCATACTTCTCAAGCTGGTTTGTAAGAACGGTGATAACCTGCCTAAAAAAAACAAACAAAAATATGACAAAAAAAAAAAACTCAACACAACACTATGCTATTGGGTTTACAGGAGGATGAAAGACAATTTAATTGCAAATTAATCTTTATGTTGATCCATGTCAGTGTCAGTGAAGACCAAATGATAACCTAAAATCCTGGATCCCCATCGTGCTCATTTGTTTTTATGACCCCTGAGATCTCAAACTTTCTTACACAATATGGAAAACAACTTTAAATTACCTTTACCTACTTCATAGATCCATAATCTCACTGGCATGATATGGATAATTCCTCTGTCCATGCAGATCACAATCTCTCTATGTATTACTAGGAGGTTTTGATGAATTGCTGGAGCTAGGAAAATGAGACACCTGATGGTCTGGGTTTGGCCGAGGGGCCTGACTTTAGCTAGTATAGTCCCAAAAGTTGATAGACACACGACATGGCCTAGTTGGTGGGGCCTGTATATTCAAAGTGTTTTCCACTTCGGTCTAATTTTCAAGACTCCAGGGTCACCTCCATGCCAAGATGGCATAGGAGCAAGACTTCAGCAGAGGCTATTGAATTGTGAAAATTGTGAAAAATAAAGATATACCCAGAAGGTAGAAAAATCAATGAATGATACCATCAAGAAGCAATGAATCATGTATTATAGAGTTAAGGAAGCCAAAGGGATAGCTTTATGTTGGAATTATACCTGATCCTCTTCATACACTTGGTGGAATTGGAACAGAATTAAGTTAATTTGAGAACTGATCGGAACATGAAAGTGCTTTGTAAATCATGAAGTGTCATCCAGATGGAAGGTATTCGTTACAACAGTAACTATAAGGATGATGATGACAGTCTTCTACTAAAGTCCCACTCCTACACCTCATCATGACATGAAGGTGACCTTGGCTACGATGCTCAAAGACTATTTCTACTGACCTGCAAAGACTTGACCTAATAAAAAACAGAATGCATGCTAGTCCTCCGAGGAGCAGCCTTGCCAAGCATGGAAAGGCTCATCCCTACATATCTGGTGGAATGCATACTGACACAAATGAAATCTTAAGCATTGAAATACATAATAATAACAGTATAGTAATAATAAAATCGTTATTTCTGGGAGAAAGAAACCATTCATTGCAATCAAACAAGGCGGATATGAAACGGCCTCATTCTCTCTATGCACACAACTACTGACTTGTTTTTCTCTTCCTTTAAGAGCATTCAGAAAATAACAAACCTGCTGAATTCCACTATAGATTGAACCAGGTATAGGATAAAGAATGTCATCATTACGTTTCTTTTTCTAAATAATAATTTCACATAGAGGAATTTTATTTAGAATATTAGCTAAGTTTTTTGTTTTGTTTTAATAAGCTTAACCATACTTTCGTCTTTATTTATCTTTTAGACAAACACAAGCAAAAACAAACCAAAAGATGACCAGTCCAAGGACTCAACGCATAAATCATGTGTGGTGATTTTCACTCCCATGCCCCCTTTTTTGTACTTATTGGGCCACTCAAAACCCCCTTTTGGAGTGCTCAAGGAATATAGATTCCCTGAGGAATTTAGCTAACCAGTAATTCCATTGTATTAGGTTATTACCTCCTCTCAGTGCATTTCCCTATCCACTCTGACACAGGAGACAGATACTTTATAGATAAATAGGAAATGCCATAAAAATTTACACACCTTCCCTGGAGCTAACGCGGAGGTTGGAGTTGGCTTCCAAGTTAGTTGGCAATTTCTCTAATTGCCAGTGGTGTTGCAGTCACCACAACCTATTGGATTGGAGTGAGTTAGAGACAATCATGCTCTCCCTAGGCTAATCTGTTTTTCATCCTGGTGTTTTAGGTAGTCCTACCATCTCAGTTTAGTGCTCAAATTTATGTGTCTGCACCTGTCCTCCCCTCTGTGATCACGTAGGTACACATACAAAATGTCCCAACAATAAAACCTGACTGAATTGATTGTCTCCCGGTGACCTAGAGCCTCTGTCTGCCTTGATATTGGCCCTGTTAGGCTGTGGCTACAATACTCACCCTCCTCCTACCCCCACCCCCACCCCCCAACACCTTTCTCATTCCAGATGTTTCGTAACAAATTGAAATTGCAAGACCCCATATTACACACCATAGCTCACCAATCCCCTTAACCAATTCATAATTGACTTTTAAATCATTTAGGTACAAAAGCAAATAATAATAGGTCCACTGTTCAGCAGCTAATAAATCCTAGCTCATGAAAACGGAGGGAGAAAGCTTAGATCATAAAAATTAAATATTTATGTAGATACCATATCCACACAGATATATAAATGCATACACACACATTTTAGACATCGCTATTCATTTTTAATTTCTTATGTGATGTCTAATAATAAAGGTTTCTCCAAAGGACAAACGAAAGGACGGTTTATTGCCTCCAAATTAATAAGAGAAAACTTCGCTGTAATATCTAATGTTCTCACTCCCTTCCAAAAAAAAAAGATGCCAAAAATATTAAATCAACAAAATTATCTTTTCTCTATAGTGAGGATCAGCCAGTTAATATCCATAAAACACTGGGAGCTCCCTCAGCTGAAGGGTGCTATATAAATACAAAATATCATTGTAATTTATTATTGAACAGAGTCCATTTTTGCGCTGAAACCATTTTTCAAACCTTCTACAACCTAGGTTTCGCTGATGGGCGCTTTGACAATGAGCCAAAACACCTCTCCTGGACATCAGGAGATGATCCATCAATTTAATACAAAGACTCCTAAAAGAAGGTCTGCTGATAACCTAGCAAAACCTGACATAGAATCTCACTTTCTCAATTAAGTTCCAAGGAACACACAGTGAGCCCAGGTCAACGGGCTGCCCAGCATCTCAGGACTAAGCATTCTTTTGCCCTTTTTACATTGCTGACGGCTTGTTCAAAGTCTGAAGAGGGGTGCCTCACCTTCATGTTAAAGCAGCTTCCATTGGTACCTACTCTCTAAAAAAATCACCTTCTCTGCTTTCCCACCCTCAGATAAAAATTTAAACAGAATAATAATGAGTAAAGTGATAAGAATTTACAATATTTCTGCTCCCTAAGCCAGTAATTTGAATTGTAGTTCTATTTTAGCAAATTGTTAGCAGCGGCCAAAGTTTCCCCAAACTAGCTGGATATTGTGATGGTGGCTAATAATAATAAAGGACTATCTTACTCCTAGCCAGCCAGAAAACTGGGTTGAGTTTTTGAGCAGCTGTATATAAGCACAGAAAGCAAATCACAACCCAAAACAAGGAGTTCCTATAACTGAAATCTCTAAGTGGGGTTAGAAAGAGAAATAGGTCTTTTGAAATTGCCTCGGTGAGTGAGATCAGTACCATCTGGGGAATGATTCACATTTGAATGAGGAGAATCTGTTTGATTAGAAGAATCTAGAGACCAGAGAACTGGTTAATCAAATAGAAGCTTAAAGTTCCATTGGCTTTTCTGTTCTGAGATCATTTTGGATATGCCAAAGGAATTGTTAGGAGAAAGAGACGGCAGCTGTTTCAATTTTAGAGCTCCTAGCGCCGTGTGTGTGAAGTAGATTCAGTTTTTTAATTAAGGCGGACAAATACTGGGTCAACCATTTTCTATCTGGTGTATTTCATTGTCCAAACAGCGCCTTCTTCACTGCAGGACCAACACCTCTCCTCCTCCAGTTATAGCTAGCCTTTCACATTTCATTTTCAAGATAACAGGATCTCTAAAATTCATCATCATTCACTAATAAAAGGCCAGGAACAAATATAAAAACTCAACTGAGACAACCCATGACTTTCAGTTGTTGAGACTCAGAAGATTTTATAATTTGATTTGTCACAGAGAGAATCAAGTCTGGTTCATCGACTCAGATCTGGTAGGGAGGGGAGGCTTTGAAGGGGGAAGGAAATTCCATTTGGAATGACCTCCAGCAAACCTTCACAACTAACAAAATTGGAAGTGTTTGCAGCTGAAGGCCAAGGTTTTCAAAACCCTCTTGTGCATCCATCAATAAATTGCTATTTATGTGCACACAGACAGACATAAGAGTAGTCTGGGTAAGGAAAGCACATGTGGAAAATTTAACTTTGTTAAAATTTCAATTCAGAAAATGCAAAATTTGAAGACATTTTTTTTCAGAGCTGGGATAACTCTTGGAATCCAACCAAGATACATGTTTTGTGGTCTATTCAAATTCTCCATTCCACTGTTATGACTATTTTCTGACTTCCAAAATCTGGCCTCCTTGCCTGTCTAGGGGTTTAAGTTGGCTTATTTAAAAGAAAGACATAAATTAAAAGGCCGTAGAAGAGGAAATTATAAAAGTGAATCCTTGAGAAAGGATTTTTTCTCGAAGTGCTCCACAATGCTGGTGATTGTTAAGACCTTCACAAGGTGCCCCAGTGCTGAATTCTGGGACTGGCTGAGCAGCGGTGGGACCAAAATAAAGGATGAAGAATTGAGAGTGGCACACACAGGTGCACCTTAGCTGCTGCTGCAGACATCGCTTTGTCTCATCCCGTCTGCCAACCTACAGCTCTAGAGAGAAAAGTTTCCACCCTTCCACTTGGGGAAAGGTCCTACCATGAATACTTGGAATCGCTCGGGGACCTCATCCATACTTTCAATCTGCGTGCTTTTTCATCTTCCAGGGACGGTTGTTGGTGGAGGGAAAAGGGTAGGGGGAGCCAGTCTGAATCATCGGGGAGGAGGATCGAGCACCCTGTTTCCTCCCCCTCTTTTCACACCTCTAAGCTCCCCTACCTCCCAGAGTCAAGTTTCTTTTTTCTTTCCTTCCTCCACAACCACTGTTCCACTGCAGCTCGTTGCCTGGCCAGACCTGGGAGCCCCGGCGCTCATTTCTTCTCTGTCTGCAGGATAGTCTCTGCCTACTCAGAGAATCTTAGAACTGGGAGGTCCTTTACAAGTAATCTAGTACAACCTCCCACCCAGTACAGGAATCGGAGACATTTCCATGCTTGAAAGCCTTAAATGCCTCACAAGGTAGCCGGTTGATGGACAAGCCTATTAGACAATGCTCTTTTTTGTTAAATTATTATATATGTTATATAAAATTATTATGTTATATTAAATTAAATAATTCCCAAATCTGCCTCTTTCGATGCCTACCTGCTTCTTCAGGCAACTAACGGGCCTTCCAAGATGTGAACACCGACAACATTCTCCCTCCCCCCGATTCCCTCTTATACCCCTCAAGCACAGATGTTTGAAGCAGACCTCCGCCCCTTTTTCTGCCCTCCCCCCACCCCAGCTCCCCATCCCTCAGCTCGTTCGCTTTCTGCTTTGGTTTTAAAAGATGGAGGCCTTTACCTAAATTCTAAATATAGGTGGGGATATATAAATAGTCTCACTGTTCTCCCTTCCCCTATCACTCCCCGCTAAACCTCTCTCTTTCCTCTGGCTCAGACCCCAAACATTCGGGGGGCCTCCAGGCAAATCGACGCCAGTTCCTGTAAAGTTAGATGTGGGTCTCCCTTCCGCCCACCCAACCTAACGCAGCCCAGCCAAGCCCGCACCCCTCTGGGCAGAGCCACTTGTTATCACTACGGACGTGCGCGGGCTGAAGGAGGGGTAAGCCTGCACCCCCGCCCGTGCCCCAAAGACTCGGAAACTTGATTAAACGGACCAGTAAAGGCACGAGTCTCCCCCTCCCCTCCCCCTCCAGACCCTTATTAAATTAGAACCGCAGCCGGAAAAAAGGGTCTGTTTCCTCTCCTGGAAGTGAGCGAGAGGAGAGATATGAACAGAATTTTCATCTCAGTAATGATGATAACATCCTGGGCTTTGCATCTAAAACCACTGAGCAGATGTATCTCTTCGTATAGCTGGGCGCTGTCTCTGGGCATGAACTCGTGTGCGTGTGTGTGTGTGTGTGTGTGTGTGTGTGTGTGTGTGTGTAAATTTTGGGGTGTCTGAGATCCTGGGGCTGGGGAGTTAGTTGGAAGAAGCCAGGGCGGCAGTAGAAGGGGGAGATAACGGGGAAGGGCAAGTGTTAATATTCTGACACATTTGGTAGGATTTCTTCAGAAAAGCCTCCAGCAATTCACCTCCCCACTGAACTGCTCCCCCCGCCCCCAGATTGCTGGGCATACACAGTCTACACAGACCACGAACTGCCGGTTGTTCTCATCCTTTGTAGAAGTGCTGGAGTGATGGCACTCAGGCAAAAAGGGATGCTCAGAGGCTGATAATGGATCGAAGAAAGAGGAAAACCACTTTATGCTTATTGGACCTAGGTGCTATAAGAACAAAATGTAAGACTTGAGTGGGACATAGGACAGCTAGGTGGAACAGTGGATAGGGTGTTGCGCCTGAAGTCAGGAAGACTCATCTTCACCAGTTCAAATCTGGCCTCTGACACTTACTAGCTCTGTGACCTCAGGCCAGTCACTTATTCCTGTTTTCCTCAGTTGCCTCATCTGTAAAATGAACTGGCCACTTCTTTGCCAAGAAAACCCCAAATGGACTCATGAAGAGTCAGACACGATTGAAAAACAAGAAAAATGGGACCTAACAGCCATTGTAAGCACTTTGAAGGATGTTTATGAAGAAGGGAGATTGAATTTGTCCTCTTTGCCCCCAACAGACAGTTGTATTCCTGTGACAAATTGCAAAGAGGCAAATAGAGGTTTGATTGTTAGGGGAAAATCTCCTGATATTGGAGTTATCTCAGGGTGGAATGTGGATTAAGTTCCTCTTTAAGAAAGAAGGAAACCTGGAATATTATTGTGCTAGAAGAAATGATGAGTGGGCATACTTTTAGAAAAACCTGGAAAGACATATGAATGGATGCTGAGTAAAATGAGCAGAACCAAGACAACATTGTACACAGTAACAGCCACACTGTGTGATGACTGACTTTGATTGCCTTAGCTCTTCCCGGCAATGCAAAGATCTAAGACAAGACTCATGATGGCAAATGCTCTCCACCTCCAGAGAAGGAACTTTGGAGTCTGAATGCAGATGGAAGCAGACTATTCGCTCTGTTTTTCTACAGTTTTGTTTTGTTTCTTCCTTCTTGTGGTTTCTCCCATTGATTCTAATTCTTCTTTACATCATGACGAATGTGAAATTATGTTTAATTTGAATGTATATGGAGAGCCTATATCATCAGATTGTGTGCTTTCTTGGGGAGGGGAGAAAATTTAAAACTCCAAGTCTTATGGAAGTGAATGTTGAAAACTAAAAATCATTAATTAATTTTTTTTTAAGAAAAGAAAGGAGGAAACCATTGTCTTCAAGAAGAGTTTGATTGACCAATGTCATTGTAGAGGGGATTCTCACAGGTACAGGTTGGACTGGATGAGAGGTTCCTCTCAATTCTGAAAAATAATTTCCTAGCGGGGGTGACTTTCACTCAAGAAGTAAGGTAAAAGTCATTGGCAAGAACATGTATGACTCAAAAAGGTAAGTGGGCTAGCTGGTAAACCCAGAGTTAGGGAACCAGGATTAGTCACTATGGAGAAGGGGAGTGGGGGCAACTGAATGATTTTTAAGGAAAAAGATGCCTTATCTTCAATTACCAAAAAAAGGATAATATCAGGAATAATTATTATGTTATTGAAAAGGAGAGAAAGAGGGGTCCCCTTTCAACTTGGAAACTATAATTCTATAAGCCACAAGAGGAATTTAAGTTAGACATCACGAAAAATTTCAGAAATGAAATGTTTATTTAAAACAGTGGTAAAGATTGCTTAAGCATCAAGGGCTTACTAGAACAGTGTCATCATTCACACCTCATAAATCTACAAACCAGGGCCTGATTTATTGTTTTGTTGATTTTTTTAGACTCAAGAAAATGTAATGATGCAAATTAAATTTAAAAGTGAGTGTGCATATCTTCCCCCCCAGCCGAATTATTAAATATTTCCCAGCATACCCCTATATTACTCTATCAACATTGTTTGAGCTCAGCAGGAATGCAGAAGACTCGGAATGAAATCACCACTAGACCAGTGATGAACGTTAAAAACAACTAACAAGCAATAACAACAGGCATTTACATGGTGTACTGTACAAGCTTGCAAAGTGCTTAAAGTCCATTATTTCATTTGAGACTCACAACAATGATGCTGAAAGGGATGGTAGAATTTTCCTCTTTGGTAATCTTAAAGAAGGTAGAGAAAGCTATTTGGAGGTGGGGAATGGTTCAAGTTCAAGTATGGTTGAAGATGGGGATAAGATTTAGCATTTTTCCAAAAATCACTTTCAGTTGTATGATTTTAAAATAAAGATTCCCTACCTAAAGCTAATCTTTCTGTTTGTACTCTAGAACCCATTTTTCACCGTCCAAGCTTTCTTGTCATTTTCATGCTGATGACTCCCAGGTCCACATCAAATCCCTGTCCAGCTGCTTACAGAACCTTGACTATCTCGTCATTAACACAAACACATTACCTCACACATCCCCATTTTCTCATTTCTGCCAAAGGCAGCGTGAAAGGCAAATCTAATATATACTAGCAATGTGACCATAGTCTAACTTTCCTGAGCCTCACTTTTCTCATCTATAAAATGGGGGCAATTTTTATATTACCTACATCACAGGAAAGCATTTTGTAAGCTTTAAAATGGCAGCTAGTATTATCAGCGCATTTATTTGGAGGTTTTTAAACAGAGGGTAGAAGGGGATATTATGGGGGGCAAGGGTTCCCAGCCAGGTATGGATGGCTCTAGGTGACTTCTGAGGTCTCTTCCAACCTTGAGATTCCCTCACTTTCTAGGGTTTATCTTACAGTCTTTCCCCCTCAGTATCCAAGTTGTAACTGAGTTCTATCATTCCTTACAATATGTATGTTATTTCCAATTCTAACACACTCTGCACAACATTTTCAAACTCATCTTCCTAACCTAACATTTTTATCATAGCATTCCCCTGAAGAAACAAATAACCTACGATGGCTTTTTATTATGAACTCTTATTATATTACCTATCAACCAATTCAGTAAACATTTATAAGACAAAACCTACTGCCCTTGTGGAACTTACAGTACAGTAATGGAGCTTCACAATAACATCTACGTCGTGCTTTAATATTTGCAAAGTGCTGTACGGACATGATGGAGAGTACGATTAACTATTGCCATTTTACAGATGAGAAAGCTGAGTCTTTCAGAGGTTCAGTAACTTGTTCAATATCACACTAGCTAGTGAATATCTAAGGTGGTATTTGAATCCAGCTCTCCTGACTCCAAATCAAGATATACTTCCTCATTGTATAGTCTCGGGATAGCATTCAAGGCTTTTCACCAATTAACCCTATCAGCCTTTCCAACTTTTTCCACTACTCTCCAAAACCCATCTTCCATTCCAGCCAGACTGGTCTCAATCTCAATCTCAAATCTGAACTCAGACACTTACTAGCTGTGTGACCCTGGACAAGTCACTTACTCCTGTTTGCCTCAGTTTCCTCATCTGTATGTAAAATGAGTTAGAGAAGGAAATGGCAAACCACTCTAGTATCTTTGTCAAGAAAACTCCAAATGGGATCACAAAGACTCAGACACAACTGAAAAGACTCAACAACAACATGGAGGAGAAATAGTCTTGAGAGTCAATAATACAGCTAGGAATCCAGAGTTTCTACCTCCAAAGGCTGACAGTAGCCAAGGAGACTTGGACTATGTATCCTTCCTTGCCACCTACCTTATTATTTCTCTCAGTGACTGAAAACTTATATATGAGTATAAATGCCTCAAGAGGAGGTTATCATTTCTTTTATCCCTCTCTGCTTTTAACCCCAGATATTTCTGGACATGGTATCATGGTATCTGGACTTAGAATTCTACCTCCACCACATAATAGTTGCATAATCCTGGACAAATCAGTTTCTTCATCTGTCTTCTCTCAAAGAGTCTGTGGTTGGTTCTAAAGAAAGGCCAAAGCCCAAACCTAGAAGTCAGTTAAGAAAGTGTACCTCCTTCCCTTTTTCGTAGAGGCAGGGGCAGGTAGGTGGGGCAGTGGCTGGAGCGCTGGTCCTGGAGTCAGGTAAATCTGAGTTCAAATTTGACCTCAGATGCTAATAGCTGTGTGACCCTGGGCAAGTCAATTAACCCTGATTGTCTCAGTTTCCTCATCTGTAAAATGGAGAAGGCAACGGTAAACTATTCCAGTATCCTTGCCACTCCAAATGAGGTCACAAAGAATCAAACATGACTAAATGACAACAGGAGACTATAGGTGTGGAATACTGACAGAGAGTCAATGGGTTGGTTTTATTGAATTGTTTTGTTTTTTAATTTTCTTTTAAAATCTTTCTTACAAGTGATGGCTCACTGAGGAAGAGGGCAGAAGATACATTCAGAAATGAATGTGGTATAAAAAATGAATGATATCACTAAGATACAATTGCCAACTTTTTTTTAAATAAATAAAATGAAAGGTCAGATTCTGCTGGCCCCAGGTGTCCTTTCTTATGAATAAATGACAATCTGGTCTCCCTGGCTCTTCCTCAGGCTTTGTTTTGAATCTGTAGCTCACTTAGAGTGGGTGGGGTGGGGCAAACCTCTCTTCTCTCTCAGACTTTCCTGTAAAGCTCATTTCTTAGTAGTCAGTCAGCATTATCCACTCGCTCTCTCACCCACGCTGGCCTCCCTCCCCCATCCCCTTCTGCCCCCAACAAGCAAAACTTCCCAAGTTCTTAGGGAAGGGCTGATCTTTGAACCCTTTGTAGCAGGTAGAGTAGATGGAGAAGATGGGGCAGGACAGCCATAACCTTGGGGAGGGAGCCATGTCCATCATTGATACTCCCTTTCTCCTCACCACCCTGGAATAGTCAAAAGAGTATTTTTAAAAAATTATAATCCCTTGATACTGAGTGTGACCTAACCTCCAGACAGATTGCCAAAGGATTTTATAATAAGTCTCCTCTCTCTAGATGGATTGCTTTAGTCACCACTGAGATGCCATCATCTATGGCATGGGAAATAAATAGGCATTTAGTCCTGCCTCTTCCACAGTGGATGGGAGGAGGAAGCCAGATTGAATTATGGTGTTAGTGAAACTGATGGGAGAGGAGAAGATAAATTCCCCAGATAGGAAGGGCTCATCCTTATGCCCACCAGGGCATCCATGAGCCTCTGCTTGTCAGGATACGCCCATGAAACAATTCTCAGAATCATAGAATTCTAGAGTTGACTCTATCACCTTCATTTCACCGTTGGGAAAACTCACTTCTATATTTAGCAGATGGTAATAGTTTCTTTTTTTTTTCAAAAAAGGTAAAGCCTTTAACAGTCCCTTGTAATGTTCATTTATAGAAATCATTTATATGTAACACATAATTATTATACAAATAATACAAATTCAAATGCGAATGGCATAGAAGTTATAAACCCTTTTGGGGAGATGTTCCAGCCCTGGACCCCTTAACCACATATCCACATCTATACACTTTATGAGCTTTCGGTGGCCTCAGTTTCCTCATCTGTAAAATTAGATTCATTTAAAAAAACATTAGGTGCATAATATGTACAGTTCTACTTTTGGTTATAGATCATAGGATTTCAAGTTGGACAAGACCTTAGAGGTCATGTGTGAGGTAAGAAGCAGGGATAAACAGTGAGCTCAAGTAATGGACCAGGGTTCAAGTTCTGCCCCTGACAGATCTTAGATGTACAGTTATTTGCGTGATGTCTCCCCTATTAAGATGTGAACTCCTCGAAAACAGGGACCATGTTTTCTGCTTATCTTTGTATCCTTAGCTCTTTGTTTCATGCCTGGCATATAGTAAGCAGTTAAATGTTGGTTGGTTGGTTGGCCCAACTGGTCTGTGTGGGTTCTACAAATCAATTTACCTCTCAGTGTCCCGGGACAACTGAAATCATAAATTATACAAAAGCTGCTGATTTGCATCACTGGAGCAATTTTCACACAGAGGGAGTCCCCTATATTAATAAAATTACAAATACAGGCCAAAAGAAAATGTCCAAGGCACTGTATGAGGAGCTGGGGTTAAAAAGACAACCACAAAAAAAGAGAGAAATAATTCATTCCCTCAAAGAGTTTACTTTCTTCTTTAAATAATAGAGCTAGACTCTATGAACTCAAAGAGCTTGTCCAGCTTGAAATCCTTTAATTTATCATCTTTTTTAAAATGGTATTTTATTTTTTCCCCTAGTTACATGTCAAGAAAAATTTTAGCATTCGTTTTTACAAGATTTTGAGTTCCAAATTTTTCTCCCTCCGTCCCCTTCCCTCTTCTGAAAATGGGAGGCAATTTGATATAGTTTATACATGTGCTACTGTGATTTATAACCTAAAGCAGGGTTCCCCTCACATCGTTACCTATCTTACACTCTTGTTGATTGCCCAGTGGGCCAGAAGATCTCTGTCCCTCCCTCCCATACTGACCCAGGCCAATCAGAATCCCTCAAGGGTCAATTGCCTCAGAGAAGATACCTCCTAATTAGGGTCCCTCCTCCCTCACTGCATCACTTTTACCACTTCCTGCTAAATGCAAGCCTCCTCAGAGGTCCCTCTCCCTATGGCTGGCTTTGGTGACACCTGGCAACTGTCTGAATGCCTGGTGGCTCTGAATCTGAGCTCATGTTTTACAAGGGAATTCCCAAAGCACAGTCCCTCAGTGGAGCAAGCTGGCTGCCTGTTCTTGGGGTGGGAGTGGAGAGCAGATGGGAGTCAGGATTAAAGAAAAGGCAGGCCTGGTGCAGCTGGTTAAAAGGTCACCGTCAAAGGTCTATTTGATTTGGGCCTATGTGTTCTAATGGAGAGGAAGGGGAAGAATTAAAGACCAAGATTAAGAAAGAGAGTCAGGGAAGAACCTGCTGCAGCTGCCTCTCCCAGGTCTTGACCCAGGGGCATCCCCTCCTCCCTTCTCTCCCCACTTCTTTTCACTCCTTCTTGGCCTTTTTCTAGGAGCAACCTGACCTTCAGGAGTCTTAATTCTCTGGGCCAGCCTTTTCACACAACATCATTTCCTCCACATCCCCTCTCGTAATTGTTTCCCTTCTTGCCTTCCCATCCTCCATCCCTCTATTTCTCTTTCCTTCCCTCTGTCTTCTTTTCATCTTCCTATAAAAAGACTGTCTCCATCTTCCCCTGCTCCAATGTGAATGAATTATCTGAGGTCATAGAGGAGATGAGGCCCAAGGCCTGGGGGCAACCCAAGTCACGAAGTGATATTTTACATGGCATCTAGGCAGCTAGGAGCGCTGGGACCAGCCGTGTGACCCTGATCAGGTCTCTTAACCTTTATCTGCCTCAGTTTCCTTAACTGTAAAACAGGAAAATAATCCCAGGGTTGTTGTATGGATCAAGTGAGATAACATTTGTAAAAGGCTTAACATACTACCTAGCACATAACAGATGCTAATAAATGATTGTTTGCTTCCTTACCTGGAGATGGGTTTATTTAAATTATTTTCTCTTCCCCCTAAACAGTGGTTTGTTTTTTTTTAAGAGAGAAGGTAGAAAGAGACAGAAAAAAAATAAAACCAACATGGCACTGCATATCGAGTGATGAAAGACCTGGGTTAGAATTCTACCTCAGGAACTTAACTGTGTGAGCCTGGGCAAGTCACAGTCCCTGTTGGCTTCATTGTCCTCCCCCATTTGTAAAATGGATGGCTTTTAAGGTTTCTCCTTGTTGTATATTGACAATCCCACGAGGATAAGAAGACAGAGCTGAGGGAAATGGAGACTTCAGCTCAAGGAAAATGAGTCACAGCCTTCCATAACCAAGAGAAACACTGGACAGAAATTTGTGGGAAGAGTCCAGGGAAAATCCATACTGAATGGACAGTTGGGCTGCTGCCCAGAAAGCGGTCTGTCCTTGAAACTAAAAAGAGTAGACCTAGGGAGCAGGCAAGAAAAGACCCTGCTTGAAAGCTCATCTTGGGTCTGCTGATGGAAAGAGGAAGGACCTATCAGGAAGAAATGACCCCAAGGGGAGTGAACAAGAAGGGGCCTTCAAACTGAACACTAGGTTGTGGTTATTTTAAAAAAGCAAGGACAGAACCCACTGTCAAACAGTTTACATTCTCATGGAGGAAAGCAGTGACCAAGAAAGGATATTTTGGTGTGGAAAGTTACCTGAATGGTGAGTGGCGCCTCAGGGCCATAGAGAAACAGACCTTTCCAGAAACCATAGCCAACAGTGAACTCATCATAACACAATTATAGTTCCAGAAACTAAGGGCAGTGGGGGCCTGGTGGAGAAAGCTGATTTGAAGTCAAGGAGACTGGGATTTCAGTCACACCCTCGATGTAGGAGCTGTATGACTCTGCTACTCTGCCCATCCTCTCTGTGCTCTGGACAACTCGTATCTAAGACTATAAGTTAGATATAAATTGCTCATATTATATTAGTGGAGGGAGTTTACACAACCAAACACTTGGGCACCTAATAGTCCAAATGTTCCCTAAGCTTTCCTCTAGTGATAATATTCCGTGGTTCGGTGGCATCCAAGGTAAGCACACTAATTTGTTCAGCAAATGTTTACTCATTCTTTCCCCAAATATTTACTGAGGGACTCCTCTGCATATGGCACTGTGCTATGTACAACACCCATACACACACACACACACACACACTCACACACACCTCTTGCCTGGGCACATATACGGGCATAAAGCAACCAGTGGGTTGGCACTCACTCAGATCTTGCGGTACAGCTTCTCTAAAGGACCAGGATGTCTGTGGGTTGGGAACCTTCCCCCACACCTTCACCCCACCCCATGGCCACCCCCACCCCAGCAGCAGCAGGGGCAGCTGTGTGACTGGACATTTCATTAGTTTGCACCTCATTAAGAAGCCACTTGAAAAGGAGCTCTGAGAATCACATAATGGATCTGTGGGATTTTCAATACCCAGCCTCCAACAAAAGCCTAATAAAAATTTGAGGACAGGATTCTCCCAGGAGGGATGTGTCATCATGGAATAAAAATGGAAGAGATAAAGAACAGCTCCTAGAGGGGCTTTCTAGATTGTAAACTCATTTCTGAGAAAAAGTGAGAGCTGGGGATATGTGTGTGTGATCATAACGACGGCTTTAAGGTTTACAAAATTGTTTCTGCACGACAACTGTGAGGTAGGTCGCACAAATATTACCATTTTACAGACAAGGAAATTTAACCTTAAAGAGGTTGTGACTTGCCTAAAATCACCCAGCTGTCAAGTGTCAGAATTAGAAATGGAAGAGAGCTTGTCTGATCCAAGTCCTTCTCACTTCTGCCTAAGGATAATGTACTGTTTGCATATTTGTATAAATATGCATGCACACACACTTGGCAAGCAGAGACTGTGTACATCAATTTTACATGTACTTTATATTTTACATGTATTTGACCTTTTACATGTATATAAAAATCCATGCCATCTCCATTAAAATATAAGTGGGAGGGAAATCTTACCCAGTCACCTTTGCTTGGGTTGGTATATTATAAAAGCTTTGATTCCCTTTGCATCTGGAATAACGGTTAAATAAAAATATCCTGCCTGCTTCTTTTTATGTAGGTGATATAGTTATCCACAGTTCACCAGCTTTTATGGGAGGGGAGAGATGTGAATGAAGAGACAAGGAGGTAGGGATGAAGGGAAGAAGGAGACAAAGAAAGGGGGAAAGAGAGAGTTGGGGGTTCTAATCTTCCCTTCCCCCACTCATCATTTTTGCCTTTTATTTAGCCTATAGATCTGAAGATTCTAGAATTAGCAGGTTTGGAGAGAACTTAGGCTGACTTCTGTCTCTGCTTACTTATGCAGGCATAGCTTGGAAATATTATGGATTTGGTTCCAAACCTCCAAAATAAAGTGAATATCGCAACAGTCACACAATTTTTTTGGCACAAGTTATGTTTATATTATACTGTAGTCTCTTAAGTGTGCAATAGTATTATGCCTAAAAAGACAAAACAATGTTCATACTTTAATTTAAAAATACTTTATTGCTAAAAAAAATGCTAGCCATTATCTGAGTCTTCAGGGAGTTGTAATTTTTTTGCTGGTGGAGGATTTCATCTCAGTGACTGCTGACTTATCAGGATGGTGATTACTGAAGGTGGGGGTGGCTGTAGCAATAAAATAAAACAACAATGATGTTTGCCACATAGATTGACTCTTCCTTTCACTTGAACACTTAGAGGCCATCGTAGGATTATTAGTTGGCCTGATTTCAGTTTTGTTGGGTCTCAGGGAATAGGGAAGTCTGAGAAAGACAAGGACAGTAGGTCAGTGGAGCAGTCAGAACACACACAACATTTAGTGATTAAGTTCACCATTTATATGGACATGGTTCATGTCACCCCAAAACAATTATGATAGTAACCTCAAAGATCACTGATCACAGATCACATAACAGATGTAATAATAATGAAAACATTTGAAATATTGCGAGAATTACCAAAATGTGACAGAGAGACACAATGTGAGCACATGTTGTTGGAAAAATGGTGCCCATCGACTCACTTAATGCGAGTCTAATTTATAAAAAGACAAAATAGCTATGAAGTACAATAAAACAAGTACACCTGTATCTGTGTCCTTCGGCAAGTGGAAACAAACACTTCACGTTTCTCGTTGACTTACACACACCATGATTAATCTGAGTTTCTTCATCAGTGAAATGTAGGGGCTGGTGCTACAATCGTGGCTCTAGACCTGAATGGTCATCTAGTCCAGGTCCCTCATTTTACAGAAGAGGAAACTGAGGCCCAGGGAAGATAAGTGCATTGCCCAAGGTCGCACAAGAGGCAGGATTTGAATATAAACCCTATGACTTTCCACTGTCATTTTGCTTCCCTAGATGGTCTCTGAGGTTCCTGCTAGCACTACTATAGCTTGAGTCTTTGTAAGTCAGATGCTTCACTAGCAGAATCTGGAAGAAGGTTGGTCCCATTCTGGGGCTCTAAGATGGGATCCTGAGCTGGACTTTCTTGGGAGATAGATGCACGGGAGAGGCACCAAAATTAAATTCAGAGAAGGGGATTCAAACTCATGGGCCACTAAACATGGCAGGACCTCAAGTCGAAGACGTACAGAAGTGATTTTTCTTAAGCACAAATCTGACTGGGTCACCTCCCTTCTTGCTAAATTCCACTGGCTCCCTATCACTTCTACAATAACATGTAAACTCCCTTGTTGGCCATTTAAAGCCCCAGCCTGTCTTCCTCTCTTTAGCACCTACAAGGGTTCTGCCAACCATGCCTTCCCTCTGTCCTTCACATGGCACCGTGTCTCTCCTTTCTGCTTTTCACTGGCTGGCTGTCCTCTGTGCCTGGAATGTACTCCCAGCTTACCTCCTCCTTGGATAGAATCAGTCCCTCACCACCTCCTATTGGAAGCCTTTCCTGCTTTCCACAATTTCCCAAACTACCTTTTATTTAACTGCCTTGGATTTATTTTACATTGATTCTGTACAGATTTATTCCATATGTATACACACACACACACACACACACACAAGACAGAATGTTTGGGAGAGTAGGGACAATTTAATTTCTTGTCTTTGTTATTCCTAGCATCCTGAGATTGTATTGAGAGGTATGTATAACAGAAGAGAGAGTCAGGAGACACCTGAGTTCAAATCTAGCCTCAGACTGTGACTCTGGGCAGGTCACTTAACCTCTGTCTGCCTCAAATTCCTCAGCTGTAAAAAGGGGATCATAATAGCCATTAGGTCTCAGGGTGACTGTAAGGACTAAATGAGATATTTGTAAATCACTTATCACAGCACCTAGCAAATAGTAAACACTTATTTCCTTCCCCACTGGCAAGCCCATTACTTAGCATGATGCCTGGTACCTTGCAGGTACTTGATAAATGGCTGTTGCTTGATGCTACGTATTCTTTATAGACATGACATTAGGTGGAACTACTGCCCCAGAAAACATACTTATATATAATGTGTGTTGTTGTTGAGTCATTTCAGTCATGTCTGAGTTTCTCCTGAAAAACACTAGAGTGGTTTGCTATTTCTTTCTCCAGCTCATTTTACAGATGAAGAAACTGAGGCAAACAGGGTTAAGTGACTTACCCAGGGTCACACAGCTAGTAAGTGTCTGAGGACACATTTGAACTCAGGTCTTCTTAACTCCAGGCCCAGAGCTCTATCCACTATTCACCTAGTTGCTCACATAATATATTATTTCTACATATTTAAATGAGAAGTAGTGAAACAAAGAAAAATGGAGAATCAGCCATGGAGTCAGAAAGATCTAGGTTGAAGTATTGCTTTTCAAATATCCATCTTTATGACTCTGGATATCTCAGAACCTCTCGGTGGCTCCCAGAGCTCTTGGATTGTTACTGAGTAACTCTGTATTTGTTATTTTCTAATTGTAACTCTAATTTTTAAAACTCTCTAATGTTATGGGGGTGGAAGAAGTTTCCATTTGGGGAGTTCCCCTAAACTAATAGAACTGTAGACACAGACTAAAGGGGAAAAATATTTCAATGCTTTTATCCTCCCCCACCACATAAACATCTCCACAACCAGCCCCCTAACTTCATTGTAGAATATGGAGGTAATCCTTAGTTTTTAAAGACTATGTCTCTGTAAGATCCTTTAGAGATGGATGAGACCTTAGCAGGCATTAATCCAATCCTCTCATTTTACAAAAAAGGAAACAGAGGCCAGGACACTTGTGCAAGACCACCCAGGTAATCACTGGCAAACATGGGATCAGAGCTCATGTCCCATCGACTAAAGCCAGTGTTGTACAAAGAAGCAGAAACTCTGACCCTGGGTTGGAGAATTTTTGATAACCATCCTGGCAACACATTGTCTCCTGTCTGACAGTCTTTGCCTATTGAGAAATAGAATGAAATTCATGTCTGGCCAAAATTAATATCCAACCAAAAATAATTGTGATTGCTCCTGCTTGAAGTCAACCCAAACCCTGTGAAGCAGACACCTAGAGGACATTGATAATTTTCATCCATTTTTGATGTCTACTCAATAAAGGCCAATTGTCTTCTCACACTTCTAAGTGGAGACAACCTTTGGTCTGTCATACTTCTCTGAGATCCCCAGGGACCTTTAGCCTAGGTCAGAGTTGAGGAGCTTGCGGCCTTGAGGCCATATATCCTTGGGTGCAGCCTTCTGACTGAGTCCAAGTGTTAATGAGCAAATCTTCTTATTAAGGGGATTTGTTTTGTGAAGTTTGGATTCAGTCAAAGAGGTGCACTTGAGGACCTAGAGGGCCACATATGGCCTTGAGGCCGCAGGTCCCCCACCCCTGGCCTAGGTGAATTCAGAGATGTTCATTAACAAAGATTGGCTACCAGGTGATGGTTATTTTTAGCCTCAGTAATCCTTGAAGACTATGTACTAAGTGTACATATGTGATGCTGATCTATATTATTAGGTGGCAGCAATGAAATCCCAGGGTTTTTGTGTAATTAAGTATATTTAAATTCACACATATATGTTTGTCTGTCTATCTACCTACCTGTCTATCTATCTGCATATGTTCATCTATCCATCTATGCATCCATTTACTAATTTGTTCATCATATCTATCCATCTATCTGCATCTGTGCATCCATCCATCTGTCCATCAATCAATCTACCAATCTATTGATATATCTCTCTATCTTGTTTATCTATTTATATCCATCTGTGTATCCATTCATCAATCAATCTATCAACCTATTGATCTGTTTGTCCTGTCTGCCTATCCTGTTTCTCATCTGTCTATCTCTCTGTCTATCTATCTGTAGTGTGGCATAAGGGAAAGAGTCAAAAAGAGCTGGATTTAAGTCCTGCCTCTGATCTCAGCTGGCTCTAGAACCATGGGCTAGTCACTAAATCTCTCCGTATCTCCTGGCAACTCTGAGACTATTTGCTTAGCAAATGCTTGTTGATCGTTTTAGTGAGTTGCAGTTGAGTTATTTAATGTGTATGGGTGGAGAGACTTTCCATATTGAGAGTTTCCACCAAAGAAATCACAGGTCCAGAGTAAAACAAAACAAAACCAAACCCAAAGTCATAGAATCTGTAGCTGTGTGTACACACATACACACACACAAATTTATCCATTCACATGTGTATATACAAGTGTATGTATATATGTATATATTTATACATGTGTCTATATCATGTGTATATATGTCATGGATGTGAGAAATACATAGAGGTCCCCAAAATACAGAGATAGTCCTAGGCAAGGACTTGATCCTGGGTGACATGGCACGAAGGAAAGGTTTAACCTTTGTTGTGCTAAATGAAATGACAACACTGCCTTGCTTCTGCTCACCAGTTTGAGGCCCCAGCATTTTCTGCTGATTTAGGGGGAAAGGGGAAGCAATGGCTAGTGATTTCAGAAGCCACTGTAGATACAAACAGAAAACCTACAAAAACAAAATGGCCATGAAACTTTGCTGAAACCCTGTGCCTAGGCACTGGTGAATTTTCCTCTGAGGCAAATGGGCTGCTTGCTTGATCTGAGTCAAAATCACAAACTGCACCCCAAAAGAAGGGCTAGCTCTGGTGGGAACCCCAGTCGGCCTATCATCCTTCTCTGGAATGAATGCCTTTCCACTTAGTAGTAAATGAAGCTGACTGTCCCTTTGGAAGAACAGCGTATTTGGCTTATAAGAATTTGGCTTCTGCAACTTTTCACCTGTATTCTCTTAACTCTTAACCTCCCTGGGCTTCAATTTTCTCATCTGTAAAGTGAAAGGAGTAGAATCTTAAGATTCCTTCCAGATCTAAACATATGCTCCCATCCTTCCTTTCTTCAACCAAGGTCCCTGGGGGTCTCAGAGAAACATGGCAGACTGAAGGTTGTCTCCACTCAGAAGATGACAATTGATCTTTGTTGAGTACATTTCTAAAATGGATGAAAAGTTAAAAATTATTTTTTTATGTGTAATTGAGGGGAAAAAAATAAAATGGATGAAAAATATCAATGCCCCTCAGTCTCTACTTTGCAAGGTTTGCATCAAGGCCAAGAAAGAACAAAACCTTACAGCTAGTTTTGGTTAGATGCTAATTCCCTTTTATTTCTGAAAAGGTAAAGAGAATGCCACCTGTTCCTTAACAGTTTCTTGCCTCCTTTCTCTTTCCCTTTTTTACATTCCTTCCCACAAAATAACTATGCAGGCAGGGACCCCCAAAATTATTTAGTTCCATCTGTTCGTTTTACAATTTTACCAAAATTGAGGCCCAGAGTAATTGCCCAAGGTCATACAGCAAAATTGAAATTGGAATCCTCTTTCCTGTTCTTCTCCCTTCCTTTCCTCTTTCCTCTACATCTACACCTTTCCTCCCTCTCCCTTCCCATGTACCCCTCTCTGTTTTGCATATAGTCTGGTGTCATGGAAACTCTGGGTTCAGATACTGGCTCTGTCCCTTGCAGAGTCATGGTATCTCTTCCAGACATTGTTGTCTCCTCTTTAATAATACAAATAGCACACAAATCACTCTAATGTTTGCGAAGCACATACATACATAATCTCAGTGGAGCTTCAGCTGCCCCTATGAGCCAGATGCCACAAATATTATCATCCTGATTTTGTAGATGGAGAAACTGAGTCTCCAAGAGTCTTCCCCTTGGT
Source organism: Notamacropus eugenii (assembly GCF_028372415.1). NCBI lineage: Eukaryota > Metazoa > Chordata > Mammalia > Diprotodontia > Macropodidae > Notamacropus > Notamacropus eugenii. The sequence continues at coordinate 479,023,610 of NC_092873.1, read as the reverse complement.
CATGCTACTAGGATGTATCAGAGGTGGGATTCAAACTCAGGTTTTCCTGACCCTGCATCTAGTATTCTAATTCAGGGACATCAAACTAGATTGCATATTGACTTAGAAAGCCACATATTAACATTATCTATATTGGGTTTTTATTTATATTTTGTTAAATATTTCCCAACTAAATTTGAATTTGGTTGGGCCCACTCCAAAGTTTTGCAGCCTTTTGGCTCTCTCCAATAGCAAAGCACCTCTGAAAGTGAGGAGGACGAACTGACTAAGATGACAACTGGTCTTCGTTGAGTACATTTCTAAAATGAACTCCTTCCACCTGATAATCTGATGATCCCATGATCAGTGGGTTCAATCCTAACTATCTGACTTAATAATGTGTGACCTTGGGGGAAGGAAACAAACACTTAAGTTTTTTAAGAATTAAACGCTTACTATGTGTCAGGCACTGTGCTAAGTGCTATACTGATATAATTTCACTTGATCCTTACAACAAGCCTGAGAGGTACAGTTGATTACGATTATTTTACAGGTGAGGAAACTGAGGTAGGCAGAAGTTAAGTGATGTGCCCAGGGTCACACAACTAGGACTGTTTGAGACCAGATTTGATATTAAGTTTCCTTGACTCCCGGCCATGCATGGAGACATGGCACCATGTAGCTTGACCTGGATGAGGTGCTAACCATCCTTCAGCCTTAGTGCTCTCACCTGTGAAATAGGAATATTTTGCACAGCTCTGGCTCACTTAAATCCAATTCACACACTGCTGGGGATGGAAGCTCAATTCCAGGTGGACAGTCTCGGGCGGGTAAAGGTGGGAACTTCTAAATCTTAGAGTTCTCACGAGGCCGCCCCAGGAAACGACTGGGAATCGAGGTGAACCGAGCTATCTCGTGTATTTCCGCCTCTTCCCGTGAGAGACGTGATGGGAGAGAGCTCTCCCCGCCCTCGAGATTGTCCCGGATCTGGGCACACTATTGTTATCTAACAGCACGGTATTCAGATGCAAACTATGCTGCTGAAGAGTTTAAGCAGGATCAGGAAAGCCTGAAAGCGCTCTTGGGTGGAGGGGCACGGAGCGGACAGGACAACAAGGCTCCGCTTTTCCTCTCTCCTCTCTCCCCTCGCCCTCTCTCCCCGCTTATACTTCTACTTCCAATCTCTTATTGTAAGATCTTTGCCTCCTTGGGAGATTCTTTGCTCCCTCCTAAGGAAGAATTCCCCTGCACTTGTAACTAGACCCTGAAATAAAGCTCAACCCTTGTTCGACTCTGGAACGTCCTTTCTCTCATACGAGCATCCGGTTTGGCCAACTGAAGACCTCCGGTAGAGGTAAGGGAAGACTCGGGTAGCCCTCAGGCCTCTAGGCCTGGCAACACACAAGTCAAGAAGTCACCCTCATGATGTCATCAATCCTCTTCCAGAATGAGGAAACAACCGCAACGATAAACAATAACAAGAAGCAATATTTTTCTTGTCTCATTAAGTCATTGGGAGGAGCAATGCAGATGATGTATGTGAAAACATGTTGTACGCTGCAAAGCAGTATTCAAAAGGAAGTTGTTATCCCCCAGCCTGTCCCACTCCTCCCTTCTCTTTTTCCTTCCTTATTTCTCCATTCCCCTCTAATCTTTTCTCCCTTCATTCTCTCACTGATCTCTTTCCCTTTCTTCCTTTTCCTTCTCTACCATCTTCTCTTTCTCTCTCTGCGTTCTCCTCCAACTCCTTCTTCTCTTTCTCTAGGGTTTGGAGACTCAGTGAGAGTGAGGGTAGACAGGGTTAATTGGTAGGAACGGGCAAGACAGAAGAGAAACATTCCAGTTTCTTTTTTCTCACCCCTGTCCAGTGGAGAGGTGTTTGTTTCTGAGATAAGAAAAACTGACCTTTTCTGAAAAGTTGGTGATTGAAACAGGCTCAAACCACAGCCCTTCTGCCTCTCGAGTCAACATTCTGTACCCAGTCTTATTAGGTCATGGTCTCAAAAAAATTCCAGTTCCATTCAAGGGTTTCACCAAGTATTGCCCCAGAAATCACTGAATTAAGGAGAAAAGGAGAGGGAAAAGGCCTTCATTAAATGCCTACTGTGTTCCAGATGCTGAACTAAGTGGTGAGGATTCAAGTCCCTGCTCTGAAGGAGTTTACAATAGTCCCCCTTTAGACTGTGAGCTCCCCCAGGGCAGGGACTGGCTTTTGCCTTTCTTTGTACTCCCAGAACTTAGCAGAGTGCCTGGCACACAGTAGGTGTTTAACAAAATTTAACAAAAAATTTTTTGACTCGCTGACATTCCAATTAAAGGAGATTATGCATACAAGAAGTGTGCGTTCCTAGAGAAGGGAAGGGAATTTAGGCTTTGAGAGTCACAGGAATGGTAAGTGGAACAGACCATTAACCATTTTGCCCTTTGCAGAAGTAATGGTAGTAATGATTTGGTTACTGTTCCCAGAGCAAAAACAGAAAGTGTGTGAGGGGAGTAGGGTGATAGGAATGGAGAAGGGATTACACATGTGAAAATGCTGGGCAGATAGCAACATGCCCAGGGCATGGTTGGATGGGATGAAGCGTTCAGGAGCCTACAAGAGGGACTGATGGTAACAATACAGGGTATTCCAAAAGTCTTAGTGCAGGTTTTGAGCTTTAGGAGCTTAAAACCCGCACTAAGCTATTAAAGCTTAAAATTGCACAAATTCCTTTAGGGCACCCTGTATTTAATTTCAATTTAATAAGCATTTATTAAGTGCCTATTAAGGCACCACATGTGATAGTTGACAGGAGCACAATGTGAGATCCATTTGGGCTCTGCTCTCAAGCAACTTACAGTCTAATAGGGGTTTGTACACACAAAAATAGTCAAGATCCAAAGAATCGCAAGATTGAGAATGAGAAGGGACCTCAGAATCATCTAGCCTATTGAGTGAGAAGAGTACAAAAGAGAGGTCCAGGCAAAGTGCTATCAGAAGTTCAAGGAGGAGGAGACTATATGGAAAGTGCTGGACAAAAGGCCATTTGCATTTTGCTCAAGACTCCAACATTTAACATGGTGCTTCTGTAGCTAAAATGTAAGTTACTGGAGGGTAGGAATAGTTTTATTTTTGTCCTTATACTTCTGATACCTGGCCTGGTGCCTGGCACAGAGTAAATAATAAATATTTGTCGATGGATTGATTGATATAGGTTCACCGAAGGGTTGTATTATGCCATAGTCCTTCCTTGTGCCTTACAGAAGGATGGAGCCTAGTAGCAGTTCAATAAATATTTGCTGGTTGATCAGCTAGCTAATGGCTTCACTCCATGATGACATCTTCATTCGACAGAGGATGAAAGCTTCCTGTAGCTTTAGTTTACTCTGCACCATCAGGAAGAACCTAGTAGGAGTGGAACAGTCCTCCATGTTCACTCATTGGCTTGGCTATGCCCTCCCTGATGGGACATCCTCAGAGTATCACATTGCCCTCTTTATTCAAGAACTAACTTGGCTGATAATTTACTGAGTTAGATTGTGAGAGGACTGAACCCAAAGCAGGGTTCGATAACATCCAGCCTGTTTACCTCTTTCTCTCTTTTCAAAGAGATCTGCTTTTTTCTCACTTATTTTATTTATTTCATGCAGAGAGAGGAAATTCATCCAGGAGTTCTCCAGGCCAATGAAATAATGCATCTAGTCCCTATATCTTATCCTTCTATATTTTGTATATACTTATGTGAGTAGGTATTGTTTCCCTCATAAAACGTAAATTCCTTAAGGCTGGGGAAGATTTCATTTTTGTCTTTGAACTCAAAGCACTTAGCACAGTACTTGGTACACAAGAGATGTTTGATGGATGCTTGTTGATGGATGGATTAATTGATTCTGCCCATTTTTGATTTGATTAATTGGTTAATTTGATTAATTGATTCTTCCTCCGTTTTTCTTTTCCCACTAATGAGAACTTCATTTTCATCTGTTCTCTCTTGTCTCTCCTCCCTCTACCAGGAGCATCTACGTCATCACTAAAATCCAGGGCTCAGAAGATTGCTGATCTCTGACAGATACATTTGTGTGTTCCTCTGATGCCCACCTCTAAGACAGCTCTTTGGCTGACCACCATGGTCAAACCATCTAGAGAACATCACTCAGAAATGTGGAACATCTCTCGTTCTTGTGGATAGCACTTTTTTCTGACTGACCAATATTCATCAAATATTTACTAAGTCAAAAGAGATATTTAATTTATTTTACTTTTATTTATTATTTAAATTTATTTAAAATTTAAACTATTATTATTAAAATGCAAAATTATTTAAATTGAAGTTATTATTGATTTTTTATGTTATTTTTGCAAAAAGTGCTTAGCACAGTGCTTGGCCTGCAATGGCTGCTATACAAATTTTTCCTTTCCCTTTCCTTTCCCTTCCTTACCAACATGTGAATGATGAGGCACTTAAAAGATTTATGCCGAGTTAATGGAGGAAATATACCTGCACTGTGATCTATTGAGGCTTACTGCTTTATGTCAAGTATTACCTCAGATTTCTGTGTTTATTTCTCAATGATCAAACCAAAGAATGCTGAAGTAGGAAAGCACTTCAACCAGCATTTAGTCCACCTGCTTTGTTTTACAGATAGGAAAACCACAGCACAAAGAGGTCCCATGGGAGAGTTGGGATCTAGCTCTCGGATTCTCTGACTTCAAATCCAGGGGTTTTTCCACTCTACCACCCTGGCATTGCCCATCAATCAGTCTCAGTAAGCCCTGATTCGGGATGAGGGTCTGAGGAGATAGCCAGCCTCACTCCATTTTCCAAAGTTCCCGAGAGTGAAGATCTCTGGCCACTGTAAGATGGGACATCCCCAAGAAAACTAGGGTCCCCAACTCCAGAAGCAGATGGAGATATTTGATAGCAGTCTGCAAGCGTTTGTAGTAGATTTATTTTGTGGCTACAGAAGACAACGCTAAGACCAAGAGACAAAGAAAGCAGACTTTGGCCCAGTGTAAGAAAGAGCTTTCTAATGGTTCTAGCTACCTAAGAATGGAATGGGCCATCTTAAGAGGTAGTGAGCACCCAAGCACTGGTAAGAAAGATTCAAAGAATCTTAGGGCTGGGAAGGATCTTAGAAGCCATCTATGTCAACACCTCCCTGAAGTATTGCAGTACCTCTTCTGCAATATCCCTAACAAATAGCCTTTCTGCCTCTGATTGAAGACCCCTAGTGATGGGGAGCTCACTACTCCTTAAGGCAAGCCATTCCATTTTTGGGGAAATTTATTTGTTCGGGAACATTTTTCTTATGTCAAACTGAAATACGTTTCTTTGTAACTTTCACCCATTAATCTTCCTCCTACCCTCTGGGTCTAAGAAGAATAAGCCTGTTCCCTCTTAGACATGATAATCCTTCAAATGCTTGAAGACAGCTATCATGTGCCTCCCAAATCTTCTTTTTTTCAGGCTAAGCAACTACAGTTTCATTACCCCATCCTAGACAGCATAGTTTCTATTCCCTAGATATTCTGGTTGTCTAGCTCTGGGTATGGCCTTGCTTGTTACTTTCCCTTCTAAAATGGGGCATTCAAAAGTGGACAAAATGCCCCAGGTGTCATCTGAGTCAGGGGTGTGCTGGAACCAGCTCAAACTGGCTCACAGGATTTAATTTCAGTGGGAAAGTTTAGATAAAAATAATTTTTATCTAGGAAACTGGCAAATGATACACAGCAGAGTTTGATTTCATTGTTTTGTGGATTGTTTAGACTTCAGAAAGTGATGGAGAAAATATTAATAACATAGATTAGATTTAAAAGTGTCTTGCTTACATTTTTCTCCCAGAGAACTGGTTGTACCAGCATACCCTTGCAAAGTACAACCAGACAAAAAGCTCTCTCGTCCTAAATGTCACACCTCATTAACATAGCTTAGCTTTCCCGAGAGCCCTCACAGGTGGTTGACTCATATGAAGTCTGTAGACCACTTAACCCTCAGATATTTTTCACATAAGCTGCTAGCTAGCCTTCTCTGCTATTCCAGACTTGAAGCAGATGTTTGATGGCCATCTTCATTGACAAAAGTCTGCCTTAACTGAGTGAGAAAGCTGTGGCTGCTGGGGCCACTTCAAAGTTTATTTGAGTCACACTAGGCTGTTCCTATGGCCCTACATCACTCATATGGGGTATCAAGCTCACAAACTCCCACCTGAAGTCTCTTTTTTCCCTGAATGATGGAGGAACAACTGTTCATTGTTCAAGCAGCAATCAGGGGACAAATGTGCACGATTAAGCTCCTCCAAATGTTCTCATGCCATGGTGTCTGTTTGATCTGGTGAAGAATCAGGGTCTCACTTTGGAGGGTCTGGGCAGGGAGCGTAAGGTATCCTACATTGGCACAAAAGGATGAACTAATGACTGGCATGCATAGAGTTGTTTATGGACAGTTAAAGAAAGGTGACAAGGATGTCAGTGGTGGTGATGGGATTATATTCAACCCAAAGCACAGAACCTGCAGCAAGAGTGACCATGTATTAACTCATAAAATCTTTGTCAATTTTCTTTGGTTTTGCCTTCTTTGATAAGAAGTCTCAAACTTCTCCATTGTCAAGTATAGCTAAATACTTAGAACTTCAAAAATATTTCCAGTGAAGGAAAATATTGACAGGACTTATTGAAGATGTGGTTTCTCAAAGGATCACAGATTAAACTCTATCACATAATACTCAGAAACAGACCTGGCTGGTCATATGCTTTAGCCTGACAATATGTATTGAGAATGTAACCTATTTACCAGTAAATTCATGGAATTTCTGAATGACATTGCTGAAGAGTGTTGTTCTGTGGCTTTGAACTGACTGAGATTAATATAAATCTTGACATGTTAGTGTGAACATATTCTTTACGCCTGCTGTCCAGACTATATGCAATTAGATGGATGGCCCATAGAATGGGTCTGTCAGTATATATATCTTGGACACATGAAAGATAAACTGGGCCCAGAAATGAATAGGAGGAAGAGAAAGGGAAGGATTATATTTGAAAAACTGTAGAGCAAGCACTTCCAATGACCCCAAGCTTCTCCTCAAACAAAAACTCATCCTTTTCCCCCCCTTTTTTAACACCAATATTCTTCCAGTGAGTCAATGTGACTAAGAATCATGAAATACCACAATCTCTGAGAAATCAAAATTGTAGATCACTCATAGAGCAATGGAGAGACATACAGTGGACGTAAATAGGCTGCAAAGCAGGTAGAGCAGTGTCTAGTAGATGGAGAGCTAGGCCTGGAATTAAGAAGACATGAGTTCAAACCTGACCTCAGACACTTAAGTAGTTGTGTGACCTTGGACAAGTCACTCAACTTCTATCTGCTTCAGTTTCCTTGTCAGTACAAAGATACTAATGGGATACCTCCCAAGACTGCTGTGGAGATCAAATGAGGTGATATCTGTAAATCGCTTTGAAAACCTTACAGAACTGTATAAATGAGAGCTGTTATTACTAATATGAAAATATATATATACATATAACATATATTATATATATACATACCCATATACACTACACCCACTATGCACACACACACATATCTACATCTGTCTATCTATCTATCTATCTATCTGTCTATCTATCTATCTATCTATCATCTCAGAGTTTTAGAACTGGAAGAAACCTCAGAAGCCAGTTAGTCCAACTCCCTCCTTTTATACTTGAGGAAACTGAAGCAGGGGGAGGTTATCATGTCCTTGGGCATCCAGGTGCTGCAGTAAATAGAATACTGGACCTGAAGTCAGGAAGACTTCTTGAGTTCAAATCTGGCCTCAGACACTGACTAGTTGAGTGATCCTAAGCAACTTCACTCCTGTTTGCCTCAGTTTCCTCATCTGCAAAATGAGCCAGAGAAGTAAATGGCAAAGCACTCCAGTATCTTTGCCAAGAAAACCCCAAATGGGGTCATAGAGAGTTAGACATATCTCAGATGACTGAACAACAATAAACAAAACCCTGGAATCTTGTTGGAATAACATTTGGGAAGGGATGAAGGAAAATGGATACCAGTGAACATTATGAGGATAGAAAGAGGGAGGTACGTGCTTTGGAAAGTAAAAATGCCTGTTGTTCTAGGGGAAGTTAGAATTCCAACTATTTTGTGCACCTCAAATTTCTAACTGACCAATGAAGTGTGAAGATAATTCTAGGTTTCCTCTATACTACAGGCCATGAGGTAGGGACATCCAGGAACAACATGATCAATTACTCAAGGACTAGACTGACAAAATGGTGGCTCTAGAAACACTCTCCCATTGGGAAGAGATTGACTTTGAAAGTTCAGGCATTTTTAATTTTGAAAAAACCAGGCAAATCCACATCCTGTTTGATTAATGTCCATGAAACACACACACACACACACTCACACATACACACAAGAACAAATATATGTGTGTGTGTGTTTTCTACTTTGCCTTTGTTAAAATTGGTTTGATTACATTTACTCCAAAGCTCACTTATTTTGGTAAAATCAAGAATGGAAATTTTAACCTCTAAAACAAACTGTCTTTGAAAACAAAACAGCAAATGAAAATAGTGTGTAATAATGGAAGTTGATTTGCAAATTTCAGTAAAGCTTATTTTCTTCTCTGAGGTTATGATACTCATAACATACAGTGGGACAGTGGAAAGCTTGAAGTTGAAAGACAGGGGCACAAGGAACAACTCTGCCACTGATCTGGGGCAAATCATCAAGTCTCAGTTTCCTCACTGGCAAAACAGTGGCAAATAACACTTGCCCTGCCTACTTGATAGATTTTCTGTGTCAAATGAAATAGTATGTATGAAATCGCTTCTAAAAAATTGCAAAGTACCATGTAGTCAGTCAATCCATAAGCATTTTACCAGGTGCCTACTACGTGCCAAGTACTGTGTGAGGTGGCAAAGATACAAAGATAAAAATTAAATAGTCCCTGCCCTCCAGGAGTTTATATTCTGTTGGGTCAAAATGTTCATAGAAATAGCAGATGTGAAGTATTATTATCATGCACCTCCTTAGTAGCTCTGAAATCCATCTCTCTTCTCCACTCCTACTGCCAGTATTCTGATGCAGGTCAACATCACCTACAGGAATGGTCTCCTAATTATTCAATCTGCCTCCACTCAGTCTTCCCAATATATTGCCCTGCATTCATAGACCCATCACCTCCTGAGGGACACCATGACACTTCTCAGTGATCCTTAATGCCTTCCAAATCAAGTACAAATTCCTTAATCTGGCTTTCAAATCTTTTTGCAACCCAGCTCTTCAATTTTGTCTTATACCATAACCCTTAACACTATCTATACTCCAAATAAACTCAACCACTCACCATTTCTTGGTTGCATCCTTCCCTTTTCCATCTCTGTGCCCAATACCCAAGCTGACTCTCACACCTAGAATGGATATCTCCCTCTACCACTGTGTATTTTGACTTGTCTTCCACACATAAACACACCTTCTTTCAGGTTCTATCCAGGAATGTGCTACAAATGTCTCTCCAGAGGGAGAACACATCATTAACATTTTCTCATCACTTTCTTTAGTCAAGAGTACAGAGGTTCCCAAAGTAGGTGATACCCCCCCCAAGGGGCACTGGAATGATCCAAGGGGGAGCAGCAGTAACCTTGGGTGCAATTGGGGGGCATTGAATAAAAATAAAGGGGAAAGTATAAGGAGAGAAGAGAAGAAAATTTTGAAAAGCTGTTCATATATGTTTCATCTTTTGTATAACAGAATTAAAGTCGTAATGATTACATTATTTTCCACAACAAGTTCTAATCCATCAGTGGTCAAGTCCATCAACAGGTCTTAACAAGCAAGTGTTGGCAGGTGAATGTGTGGCACATCGTCAGGAGGTCCAGCATACATTGGCAGAAATATGTGTATATAAAGACTTATTTTCAATATGATACTATATGATTATGTGACATGATATTGCATCATCAAAATTTCAGTGCATGAAAAAAATCCACAAATTTATAATAAATTATTCCATTTAAGATGTCACTTAAAAATATTTAATATTTTTTGGAAATGACACAAATTTCAAAAAATAAACCATTAAAGGATTAAAGAAAGTAGATTTCCAGGGGGGTGCTGAGTAATTTTTTTTAAAGGGGGCAATAAACTAAATAAGTTTGAGAACCTCTGGCCTATAGAGTCAACAAAAACAAAGACACTGACTTTTGAGAGTGTACCTCTGGTTCTATCTCACATGCCTTCCCTGATACCCTTTAGCTGGAAGTGATTCCTTCCTCCTGAAATCTCTCCTAACAGCTTTCTAGAAGCTCTCCTTTGCCCTTATCAATTCTGCTGTGCATTGTACTCATGTGCATCCATCTCCCCAGATAAGATGTAATCTCCTTTGAGGGTAATCTGTATGAATGGTTTCAGGCTGGCATCTCCCCTGCCATGGCTAGCAATGAACCTAGCAAACTTATTTAGGGAGCCTTTAATGAGTTTTTGTTGAATTTGTTGCTTCCACACACAGAGAGCCTCCCTCTAGTGTAATTGGGTCCTGTTCATGAGATTTCTGTACATTTTTGGGGCCAATGTAGAATTTCTACTGGGTGAAGTTCTGCTCCTTATGCTACCTTGTAGAAACGTTCTCAGTGTGATGAAATTTCGACATTGAATCAAAATCATCTTAACCATGACCCAGAGGAGATTATGCTTCCAGGAGGACAATACATCCCATTAAAATGAGAACGCTCATGATGACTAGGCAGACAACACCTTTTACGGGCTGGCTTTTCATTTTCTAAGCGAAGGAAATCCTTGAACATCACATAGCAGCCTAATGACCTACAATAATTCTTGCCACATCGATCCAGGCTGTCATTGCTTCACTCCCTTCGTTCTTCAGTGTAACAGGATGCTGTATTTACATTTTTTAAAATCAACACCCTTTGAGGTTGAGTGTTTTTTTTTTTAATCATAAATTTCCTCCTACCCCCATCAACTCCAAAACACCTAAGTTTGTAGTGTGGAAATGGAAAAAAAGATCATGAATGATCTCAGTGTTTTGATATGCCACCCAGTAATTTTTACAAAAGTAAACTGGACCCCTTCCTTTCTCTCTCTCCCTCTCTCTCTCTCTCCCTCTCTCTCTCCCTCTCTCTCTCCCTCTCTCTCTCTCTCTCTCTTTCTTCCTCCCTGCCCCCCCCCCAACCCCAGTGATGTGCTTGCTATGCAAAGCAGTTTAATTGTTAAGAGGAGAGAGGACCCATAATGTAAAGTGTTCTCTGTTCTTGGAAATCAAAACTCTTGAGCCTATAGTATCCTTGAGTAAAACTAAATAATATTAAAGTAACTGCCTTTGTCGTCTGGGCCTAAACCCACCTGCCCTTGCATTTAATGGCACGATAATTTCAATTCTCCCTTTCAGGTCATTTTACAGCTAAGGAAACTGAAGTCCAAGGAGTTAAGAGACTTGCCCAAGGTCCCTCAGTAAATTCACACTAAATGTTAGAGGCAGGACTACAGATCTTACTAGAATCTCAGAGCAGGAAGAGACCTCGGAGGTTTAGGACCTAAACAAGAATCATCATTACAGATGAGGAAACCAAAACTACCTAGTCCAGGTTCACATGGCTAGTAAGATGGAATTTAAAAGCAGGCCTTTCCTGCTTTAAATTCAAATTTAAATTCATCAGCACAGTCAAGCTGCCAAACAACGTACAACACAGTAGACAAACGGTCACCCAGTCTTCTGCCCCTCCCATTGGCCCTGCACTGAGGGGAAATTCCATCACCTCCTAAGGTACCCTATTCCACTTCTGCACAGTTCTAACTCTTAGAGAATTCCTCTTTCCATCAAGCCTAATGCTTCCTCTTTGTAATTTCTACTCATTAATATCCATAACTCATCCACATTCCACTCTTCATCTTCCTGTCTTGGGTCAAGCAGAAAGTGTTCATTCAGCTAGTGGTTCTCCCTGGCCCTTCTCCTACCCATTTAGGGTTTGGGGCTTTTGGCTGAGCTCTCTAAGACTATGTTGTATTTATATTCAGACACAGCATGAAATCTTCCAAACACCTAAATACCACTCTGCAGATGGATTCAACCCTGATGTTACAAAAGGGCCAAGAACACAAGATGAACTTTTCCTCAATGGAATATTTTGAGTCATACAAATATAACCTGAAAATGTGAGATGCTTGGCTGCCCTTGATCCCCTGGGAGAAGATTCAAATCAAGGCTCATCTGACTTGTGTATGCCAAGGCATGTTAAGAGTACTAGGTTTCCAAAAACGATGGAGAAACTCAAGATGAAAATACAAAAACTCACATCCTGTGACATTTTTAAAAAAGGAACTGGCCACCAAAAGTAGAGAAAATTCTTAGCAGAGGATACATATTAGGGGAGAAGGGAAAGATGATAACCATGTAAAAAGGAGCTAAAAATGTGACTGAGATGGAAATATTTCATTAGACTGAAGTTCTTAGCATGAATATATTTCCAGATTATGATGATAGTGGAAATAATATAGTTTGATCCTCTGGCCTGAAAATCAAAAGTGAGGGTAGTATGAACCTCCTAGGGATTTATGAGTAGATGGAAAGGATTTTGTAATATCATAGGATTTGGAACTTGAAGAGATCTTAAGGAGCTCTCAATTCAGGGGCTCTTAACCTGGTTCCATAAACTCATTTTTTAAATTTAATAACTGTATTTTAATAAAAATTCACTTCCTTTAAATTCTTGTGTATTTTATGCATTTAACAACCTTATTCTTAGAAGGGATCCGTAGGCTTCATCAGATTGTCAAAGGAGTCATGATACAGAAAAAGCTAAGCTCCCCTATTCCAATCCATCCTTCCTCATTTATCTACTTATTTGGGCAGAGGGAAGTTACAAAAAAATATCTATTTTCTCTCCCTCCCATTGGAAAAACACTGACAGCAATGACAAAATCCTTGTAACAAACATAGTCAAGCAAAATAAATTTCCTCATTGGAGGTTCAAAAATATACATCTCATTCTATATCTACATCTATATTTATACCTATGTCTATATCTATCTCCTCTTTTTCAGGAGGTGGATACTATGAATCACTTTTGGTCCTCTGGAACTGTGAGTTATCTCTGCATTGACTGGAGTTCTTAAGCCTTTCAAATTTTTTTGTCTTTACAATCCAACAATATGTACACACATATGTGTATCCGTATATGCATACATACATATATGTGTATCTATTTGTGTATATATATGTATATCTATTTGTGCGTACATATGTAAGCAGGAAGGTTTTTTCATCTGTGTGTATGTGTGTCTACAAGATGAGGTACCAACTACTTAATTTAAATTAAATCTTTCCTATCAGGCAGCTATTTTGTTCCTCAAAGAAGACCAATGGCATCATGGGGTGATGTCTTGACTTGTGTGTGAATTGGATTTAAGTGAGGAACAGATGGGCAAAGTCATCAGCCTCAGTCTCTATTCTAGAGTCATCTAAGTCCTGTGGCAGCACAAAAATCAACATGACTGTTGATGACCCAGGATGTAGTGGATAACCTTGGCCTTACTAAATCAAGTTTGTTTCCCAGGTCTTGGTTTGTCTGAGGCAAAACCTTTCAATGACTAAGGGCTAGGCAAGAATTACAACAAAAGATGACCTAATTTGCCATCAAAGAATGTCAGGCTGGGAGGACAAGACTCTCAAAGTTTCTTGCCCAGAACAGAAAACAATTTCTGTTTACACTCATTCTAAGCCAGGCAGCTACAGAGCCTGAGAGAAGTACCCTCTCTGCCTAGAGCCACCTGCTGCAGCATTCCCATAGGTTCCCTTCCTCACATGGGCCATCAGTCAACAATGCTGGGCCTTCACTTTGGCTGGAATTTGAATTTAATTCCTTTACCTATAAGAACCATCAGTAATTCAGTTTCTCTGTCCAGAAAAAAAAATATTTCAAAACTCATGAAAATGTCCTTCCCACTTTTAGACCAGTGCCATTGGTAAGAAGACCAGACAACAACGGTCTCATAACAGGTGTGCAGCTGCAGTCGTGTGGGCAAATCTGTGGGTTCCTGTTCTTGGCATCACGGTCTTTGGTCTTGTTGCCAATTTCACCCCTCTTATAGTCACCAACATATATTTCCTTGTTTTCAAATGACCAGATTCTAAAGAACTGTCAATGCTTACTTAAGAAGGATAGCCTCCTCTAGCCCCAGGTCTGCAGCAGCTTTCACAAGGCCAGGCGCTTAGGAGGAGGGTTTCCCTGGCTATTGAAAGGTTATTGAGGGCAGAAACTGTTTTCACTCTAGTCTCTATATCCTCAATGCTTAGGCACAGTGCTGCGCATACAGTAGGTGCTTAATGCTTGTTAGTTGATTGATTTGGTGGACTCTCCCTCCTCCCCATCTCACACACAATGACCAGACTTTGATGTCTATCTAAAGTTTCTGGTACACCTCTAGGGCCAGCTCAGTAGGATTTACCCTATATGTCTAGAATACAACTTCCAGGAAATAAAAAACCATTTGAGAAATGCCATCCTGGATGACTTTAATGCCCTATCTATCTCAGTCTTGTAGATAAGAAGCCTTAGTGAGGCCAACAGGTCTTCACATGTTAGGGATGTGTCTGAAATAGCCACAACTCTCTGGTTCCTTAGAATGGATGACACCAGCAGCACTCACTGACATTGTTAGTGTCAGGCATTCACACAAGTACTGTTAGGTGAGTCGATGTCTCACTATGTAACAAATCTAAGGAAGTCTCCTTGGCACAGGATCTAAACGTGGGCCTTGATTTTATCCTAAATATTCCTATAAATGAGGCTATAAAGGTAAGGTGAGGAAGTAAGATGATATAGGAGACAGAAGGGGAAAACAGACCACATAATAAATTAATGATTCAGGACCTTCAATTAAATGCTGCCCAAGGAACCTAGCCAAGACTTAAAATCTATTAGTGTTTAATTGTTCACAACCACCAGGGAGTCACCCAGAGATGGAAATTATCTGTCAAATGTAGTATCAGCACCAGGGGATAGAATGTGGGTGTTGTGAAGAAAAAGTCCCACTCTTCTAAAAACAATCTGTATATAATACTAAAACTTATAATAAAAAAAACAAAAACAAAACCCAACTGAACATATCCTGTAATACAGAATATACCTTAGGGTAAATACCGTAGGTACATGCATTAGTGGATATGTATAACAATAAGGTTTAACATAGAGGGAAAGGTCTCAGACACTTGAACATATTTATCACATATTATATGCTTTTTTTGGTGTAGTCAAGGACTAGGAGAGTAACTGCTAAATCAATTGGGAAAACACCATACAAACTGTGGTATATGAATGTTATGGGATATTACGGCAATCAAAGAAATGACAGAATTGGGAAGACACATCAACTGATACTGGCTGAAGTCATCAGCCACAAGGGGACAATTTTCACAGTGACCCCAGAAGACCTCTTGGCTCTGTTCATGGTGCGTAGCAATGGAGACTTGAGAGGCCTGATGGAGGAGCACAGCTAACATTTTTATATATTGCCGTAAGGTTTGCAAAGCGCTTCACATTCACATATATATATAAACATATTTTTTTACATTCACATATATATATGTATAAACATATACATATATTTACATATATTTAGATTGTCTCTTTTGACCTCAACAACCCGGGAAAGTTGGTGATACGATTGTCTTCGTTTTACAGATGGGGCAGCTAGGTGGCGCAGTTGTTAAAGTGCCGGGCCTGGAGTCAGGAAGACTCATCTCTCTGCCCTCAAATCTGGCCTCAGCTACTTCCTATATGTATGACCCTGGGCAAGTCACTTAACCCTGTTTGCCTCAGTTTCTTCCTCTGTAAAATGAGTTGGAGAATGAAATGGCAAACCACTCCAGTATCTTTGCCAAGAAAACTCCAAATGAGGTCACAAAGAAGTAAATGAACAACAAATTTTACAGATGAGGAAACTGGGGCTGCAGTGGTTAAATGACTTGCCCAGGTCCCACATCTAGTAAATCTCTGAGTAAGATTTACTCTCTGGCTTTCTTGATTCTAAGTCCAGCACTCTATGCGCCTTGATATCTAACTGGTCTTTGGTATGGATTTGGTGGACTACAGGTACAGAATGAGGCATGAATTTTTAGAGACAATATGTTCATTTCTTTTCTTTGACTCTACTTCTAGTTACAAGGGAGAATGCTTTTTGGTGATGGGTAGTGGGGGAGAGTCATTGGGAAGTGACAGTTATAAAAACCAGAAAAGATCATGAGTAAAATATATGTGTGTGTGTATATATATATATTTAAATAGCCCTCAACATACTTTTTTGTGTTTTTTTTTTATCCCCAGCCACACAGGCAAATGAAGATACTCCTTCGCTAGTGATGCTTGGTTCAGAACCCCTTTCTGTACCCGTGTGCATGACTGCCATTTCCCAACAGCAGAGATGCAGAGGAGGCTGTTCCACTATTTTCCACACTCTATATTTGCAGACCTTTCTCCATGAGTGCTAAGAGGAAAAAGAAGTGAAGTCGGTAGGTTATTATTGCTTTCCTCTGACCAAGCTGCCATTGACTCCACATTCCATCCTTTCTGTCATCACCAAGAACGATTCTAAATTGCAGCCCCGGTCCCTGTTCTGAACAAAAACTAGTCTCACCAGAAACTCACACAAGCGAAAGTCAAACAAACAAAGACGTCCATTTTCCTTCCCAGCTCAGGGCTGGCCCTGAGTCTTATTTCTCAAAGAGTTATTGACCCCAAATCAGAATCAAGTGTGAGCAGAATGACCGTATTCAAGTGCTGGCCCATGTGCATGACCTTGTGCGAATCCCTTTTCTCTGAACCTCAGTCTTCTTTTCTGTAAATTGAGGCTGGATTCAATGATCAATATGGCACAGCACAAAGAGGAACCGGACTTAAATCCTTCCCCTTCTACTCATTGCCTGTCACCCTGGGCAAATCCCATCACTTCTCTCTGCCTCTGTTTCTCATCTGATCACTATGGGCTCCCAGACAAGCTGACTTCTTCAATCCCTACAGGCTCTGACTTTCTGGGATTCTGACTTCTAATGATCTTTCTCACAAGGACATGAACAAATTGGAACAGTCATCCTGCTTCAGCTGAGCCCCCGATGGTAATAACCTGAAAACCTGCCTTTTGTCCACCTCTCCCTGAGGAGGAAGTTGGACTGAGGATTGAGTGTGCTCGTTGTTTGCTCTGTGGGACAGAAGTGTCAGGTGAAGGGCAGGAAAAGGGGTCTATGCACATGCGAACAAAATCTGCCTTACACCCACATCTGGTTCTGTAGGCTGCACTTCTACTCATATTCATTTCGAGAGTAGAGAATATGCTGGTGATGTTTCTCTGAAGGGCAACCCCTGGTGAAACTGGAATCCCAGGCAGCCTTGCTTCTGGGTGAGACTCATTTTCTCCATCTCCTGGGGGTGGGGGGAGGATCCAGATGAACAGTGGTGAAAATCACTATATGTGCAAGTCTACTGACCAAGTTATATGTTTTCAGGGGATGCTATCTCTAAGATGCCTAGGTCAGAAAAATACATCTCTATGTCTTCTGCTGTGCTTCTGAACTGAGTTCTCCACTGTGCAGTTCTAGGGTGGTGGTTTGATAGTCCTTCAGAGGTTCCTAGCTCAGACCTCAGATACTTGCTATGTGAATGATCTGTACCTGTTTCCTTTGTGATAAAATGGGCTAATAACAGCATCTTTTTTTGCAAAGTTGTTGCAAGTTCAAATGAGTTAACATATACAAAGTATTCTGCCAATCTGAAATCCTGCATCAATGTAAAAGCCAGCTAGGCAGTACAGTGGATAGAGCACTGGACCTGGAGTCACGAAGATACAAGTTCGTAAACTCACCTCAAACACTTACTCGACATGAGACCCTGCACAAGTCACTGGGAACTAAATCACAATAATGTAACCCCGAACCTCCTTAGACCAGAAAGAGGAAACAGAAACCTTAATCGTCATCAAAAGAAGGTGGGGTAGGGGGAGGTTCTAAGTCCTGGGCTGACTTTGACTCTGGGCAAGTCATTTTAACACCTCTAGGCTCCAGTTTCTCTGGTTGTAAAATAAAGAGATTGAACTAAACAACCACAACTAGGAGGAGGCACCTAGAGTCATATGCTTGGGCACTAAAATTTCAAAGGTGCAAAAATTCAATATAAATTTGTTGTTGTTGCCCAGTCATTTAGACTCTTCATGACCCCATTTGAGGATTTCTTGGCAAAGATACTGGAGTTGTTTGCTATTTCCTTCTCCAGTTCATTTTACAAATGAGGAAACTGAGGCAAGCAGGGTGAAGGGACTTGCCCAGGGTCACACAGCTAGTAAGATCTGAGGCCAGATTTGAACTCAGGAAGATGAGTCTTCCTGACTCTAGTACAGGTACTCCACTGCACCACCTACCTGCCTTATAGTATTTAATATAAATAGTCTGGCAAAAAAGAAACAGAACTTGCCCACCCCCCCTCCCCAGAGACTATGCCCTAGAACAGAAGTTGTTAACCTAGGGTCATGGAACTTAAAAAAAAAAATTGATAACTGTATTTCAATGTAATTAGTTTCCTTTTTTAATGCTATGTATTTTATTATATAGGTAGCCAGGTGATTCGGTGGAAAAGATGTGGTATAGAGGTGATGGGAATGCAGAAATGTTAGGGTATAGAGTAGCATCCACCTGGAATGAATTCATGCATTCAAACTGTCTTCCAGTCAAAGCAGCAAGGTTTATTGTAAAGCTGACAGTGTAGGTGATATTCTTAGGGAATCTTAGGGAACTTAATAGGGGTAAGACTGATGCTTATATACAAAAAGGACAGTGAAATGATCTGGATAGGATTCAGGAGTGGTCAGTATATGCAAGTAGCCTAGGGTGGACCAAGAACACAGTGAAAGGATGTCAAGTAAGCTAATTAGGTGATCTAGGTGGGTTGGGGTGGGCCAGTTGTCTTGGGTGGAGGTGCCAATGATCTGGCCTGTTGAAATTCAGGGACTGGGTTGCGTTCAAAGACATGGTCTTTTCCTCTTAGGGGTTCATCAGACAAAGTCAGGAAGACTCATCTTTCTGAGTTCAAATCTAGCCTCAGTCACTTACTAGCTGTATGAGCTTGGGCAAGTCACTTTTCCCTTTTTGCCTCAGTTTCCTCATCTGTAAAAAGAGGTAGAGAAGGAAATGACAAACCACTCCAAGATCTTTGCCAAGAAAACCCCAAAATGGGGTCCCAAAGAGTCAGATATGACTGAAATGACTAACAACTATAACAAATTTTATTGTGTGCATTAAAAACACTATTCTGAGAGTCCATAGAGAGGTTTCACCAGACTGCTAAAGCAGTCCATAATACAAAAAGGTTAAGAATCCCTATCCTTAAGGAACTTTTACCCTGGGATCCTGCTCTTCTGATTAGTGACTCTCCAAATATTTTCTGAGAAACACCCCAGCCACCATGCTTCCCTTTATTCCCTACTCTCCAACCACTTCCTCCACAGCTTTGCCAATAACCTTGTCTTGTCTTTCCTTTACTTCCCTTCCCTTTCCTAACCCTCTCCCTCCAGTTCTGGAACCATGATCACCAAACAAACTCTCCCATTGTTCTTGGATGGGGTATAACAACCTCCTTTACTATGCCGCCATTCACCATCTCTGACCACCACATCTCGATATGTGTTACATCCTTCTTAGAACGTAAGTTTCTTGAGGGTAGAGACTTTTTTTGCTTTTGTATTTACAGAATATCTCCAGTGCTTACTTAGCAAAGTTCTTGGAACATAGTAATCACTTAACAAATGCTTTTTCACTCATTCATGTGACTTAGCATCTAGTTAGCAAGAAAATTATTTAAAACCAGAAGCTGCCAGATGTACCCATCTGTGAGTCATTGTGGCAACTAATCCCCCTTATTACTCAAGTGAGTTTGTCTAAATTATTTCTTGTATTATTTTCACACCATGAATTACAAGTTTGATCTCTTGTTATTTACCCCAGGTGCCCAAATTGCTAGTTAGGACAATGATGCTAAATGATCTCCATAGTCCCTTCTAACTCTGAAATGCTATGGGGTTTTTTTAGATAAACTGAGACATCACTGAAATAACTTGAAAGGAAGCTGTCCCCTTACTGGGGCATTTGGGGAGATTTACTTTGTGGAAATGGGTTTGAATCTTTGATTCTGCAAGAAATTTACCTCATGATAATCAAAGGAACTTTATGACCTTGATGAATCAGTGGCTCTTTTTTTAAAAAATGGGGATGTTAGAACCCATTCAGGTTGTTGGAAGATATTATGTGGATGGAAAAGGCTCTCTCTTCTCTTCTGTTGTGGCTAAGGGCAAAATATGATTGTTGGTCTTTGCCTTATTTACGTTTTCATTGCCTATCACTGAATATCCCTTAGATTATCTATCTACCTATCTACCTTGGGTGGGTCAGGGAGTCAAGGATGATGAAAAAGAATAAATGGCTGGGTTTAGAAATTAGCTTTTGATAGTGAACTTGTCTGATCCTTCTCCCCATACACTCTAAAAGTGTAGTTACAGGCTCCTGGCATTCTTTCCTACCCTCAACTCAATTTTCTTTCTTCAACATCCTACTCATCTACTACCTCCTCCAGGAAGCCTTCTTTAGTCACCCCAATCTACTCTGAAGGCTTTCTTGACTACCCCAATCTACTGAATTATATAGCTGATTGTATAAAGATGTCTATATAACTAGGTAACTGAACTGCTATGTAATCTGGACCATACAATTTCATCGCATATGGTGACACCAGTTGTAATAGGCTAGGCCTGTGGGATCAGTCTGGTATCTCAGGTCAGAGATGAAGGCAAAACAGGTTCACTGGTGGTACATCTTATAGTTAACAAAAAATTTACTTAGATCTAGCATGGAAAGGATATGTAACAAGAAGTGACTTTGATTCACTGAGTGGGGCTCTCTGCTAACTGTGCTGCTCATGATGATCCTAGGGTCAGAAGCTTGAGGAACAGCTGGAACCTCTCCTGCCCCTGGCCTTTTTGTAATTAAGATACCCGAAAACTGCCAAGTCTTAAGTCATCTGAGCCAATTTAGTCCTGAGGACCATATTTCAATGTCTTGTGAAGAAAAAAAGTCTAGCCTACCTAGACTGTGAGGCCTGCCAGCCGTGGGGCCTTAGGAAAAGGCAGCCAAACCCATGTGTCAGGATCCTTGAAAATATTGCTCCTGTCACAGATGATACACAAATTCTCTGGGAATAGAGTTTGTTTGTTTTTTTTTAATGTAGTTAGCCTAGAGGTAGAGGAATTTGGGGTGAGTTTCAGGTGGTACTGGATGGCCACTTAAATTGGAGGGGGCCTCCAAAAGTCTCAGAGCAGATAGCCTGGGAATGTGGCAGAGAGACAAAAAGATCATTTATTAAGCATTTTCTATGTGCTAGGCATTGCGCTATTGCTAGGGCAACATACAAGAGTAGACAAGACAGTCTTGCTCTTAAGAAGCTTAAATTCTAATAGAAGAAGATAACACATAAAGAGGTTCTGGAAAGCTGGGGAAGGAAAAGTTACCTAGCTAGTAACCCAGATCCTCTGACTTCAAGTTCAGCACTTTTTCTAGCACAAGACATTATAGTCAGCTCTTTAAAATAAATTCTTCCTACAGTCTCTGCCCACAACCCCCTAAAGACTTGTCACGCTGACTCTAATCATGTAATCTCCTACCAAAATTCAGATTCAAAGTTTCCCAAAAGTCTTAGCGTAGTTTTAAACTACTAAAGCTTAAGAAGTAGCAGATTTGCCTCACTTAAAAAAAAAACCAAACCAATGTACCTATTCTCTACCTCAAGAAACCTTTAAAAATATACTTTAAAACAAGATGAATTAAGTGGGGGGAGGGAAGATTTATTATATTATTATAATATAATATGTTACAATTAGATTATTTATATTATAAAATGATCCATCCATGTTCAAAATAATTTGCTACAAGATTCTTTAAATTATAAGCTCCTAGCTGCATTTAAAATGTGATTTGTTTCATACAAATCTTCCAAGAATGGATTTACTGTGTAAAGTGATGTCTACCTTGCATATCAGTGGCATGTTCCAGTCCAAGATGTTTGGCTTATTACCCTAACTTTCATGCTGACTTTTTCCTTATAAAGACTTTTTAGCTAGGGTGAGGCATTTAATCATTGCTGGAAACATCACGTATAAAATGGCAGCAAGGCAAGGCAGAAGCTAATGTAGAGTGATGGGTGAGCAAGCCCTGTTTATGTATAGTGTAATGAATTGCTTTGGGAGGAGAACCGAAAGATAATAGAGAAGTGTACATGGAGTTGTGTGTTTAAGTGCTGGACAAGATGACCTCTGAAGAGGGAATCTACCTCGTTGACCTTAAGATTCTGGAAAAGCTGATCAACAAAGGACTACAGCCACTGGAGCCTACTATTCTATGAAACCAGCCTCCCAAAAAAATCCTGGGTAAGGATTTTCCTCTGTGAAAGCTACTCTAGATAGTGGACCAGGCATGCAAACTAGTACAGTTCCACAAACCAAAAAGTTGACCAAAATCAATTTGAGACCTTGAAGAAATCCATCTATAGACAAGCTGAGACACTGACAAAAACAGACTGTGACATATGGCACCAGTAGTGTCTACCTTTGGTTTCTGGCATTTTATGCCATCAAATTTACCTTCTCTGTCACATTGGCCCAGTCAATATGATTGATCTGAATGAACTGTTTGCTAGCCTATGTGTATGGTGCGTGACACACAGTTGATGATCACAGTAATAAATACGGATTGGTTGCTAAGTGTTAGGTCAGATTGTTAAAATGAACGCCTAAACAATCAGACTGCAAAACTGGCAGTCTAGTTTTAGCAACCTTCTTAATGACCAGGTTGAATCATCTATGGAAATCCAACATTTTGTTTTGCAATTTGACTGACTATTCAGATGATCAAAAATTAAGTGGATTTTTTACCATCTTAATACAGTGACAAAGAATCATAGACACGGCCACTGGGGAAATTCATTGAACATTTTATAGTCTAGTCCTACTTTTTTTTTAACCAGTAGCTAAATTTGGGGTTGGTTTGTTTGGCCATTCTGTGAGTCTGACCTAATATTATCTATGCTAGTGGCTCCCTCACCATGAGAGATGACATATGGAACTTCGACTGTGAGTTCTGAGAATTGGCATTTTCCATTTCTCCCCCTCACTAGTAACCTATGAACCAGATGAACAACAGGCCAGGGAAATTCCCATGAACTTCAGCTCTTCATGTTCCATAGATTCCCAAGCTCAATAAAGTTTTTCTCCATTCTCTTCTCCATAGAAGGGAATTTGTTATAATTTGCTAAATAATACGGCACAGCTCATTTACGTGAGTGAGACCAAGAGGAGTTCATCCCCATTCCCCAAAGAACACGAGTATACACACAAACACACATACACATTATGAACGGTCTGAGTAGCTCTACAATTAAATGTTGTTTAAGGAAAAGGCAGAACTTCTAGGACGTTTCCAGCTGGCTCAGTCTTGTTCTTGCTCTGGTCCCTGTAGCAGCACTGACTAATACCCACTGCTATATCCAACAACAACATTGGCTCCACAATCTTCAGCACTTGCCCCCTTCTTTTCATTTCTCCCTATCTCTTCACAAAGTTCTGTGATACTTCTCATTCAGGTAATAAGAGCTGTTGTTTTAACGGAGCCACATATGGAGGACTATGGTTCACATTTCTCAGAGACAGGAATATGTTATCTAACAGACACAGTCAATCCTCAATTGTCCACACCAGTGGAGGGAAATAGTGTCCTAATCTTCAAATGTTAGATGGATAACCAAAAAATCAGTGGAGTAGATTTGAATACTGAATTCCCAAGCAAAATTTGGCAAAAGAACTTAACCTTATAATTCCTTCTAATGCCTCCTTCCAATGGAAACCACCCTAAACATTGATTTTCACCTGTGTTCCATACATTGCTAGTTATTCCTTATGGTCTTGAGTTTTTTTCATGGCATTATTTGACTAAAGCTACATTAAAATGGCTTTGCATCTGCTGAACGCATACCAGCTATTGGTCCTGTGACTGGAGTTGTCCTGGAGCACACCAGACACTTAGCTTGGGGGGTACAGAAGAGCTAATCTGGCATTAAATTTAGGCCAATTGAGGGTTTATCTATTTAAATCCTAACATTTGTTATTCAAAAATAGTTTTTCCTTTGCATGAGGTGGAGGGAAGTGAGGCGCAGAAACAGGTCTTTTATGTCCAGGTATACTTGGTTTTATGAAAACCTGTAATGCCGTCCAAACTTACAAAACATACCAATTAGGAGGTTATTATTCTTTGCTTTACAAAGCAATTTATGAAAAGGTTCCCTAGAGCATTTAAAATATGAACTAATTTGCAAAAATGTGATTTACATGAGAATCTTAACTAACAAGGGGTGTGTGCACATGCATATAAGTGGCAAACTCCAGAATGAGCAAAGCCTCACAGAAAAATCTCATTAAAATGCTCAGTTTGTAGAGGACCTATGATCCCACCAGTATACATGTTCCTTCTAACAACTCAGATCACAAACCCATCCTGGGTTTATTCATCCTGGATCACTCCTGTCTAGTCCTCCCATTAATTTGTCATAGGGGGTCCTTCGCATTTTTCTGGAAACTTTACTTGTGTATTTTCGGCTGCGATGTAAATAGACAATGGATAGGGCTCTGGGCCTGGAGTCAAGAATGCCTGAGTTCAAATGCAGCCTCAGACACTAGCCATGTGCCTTTGGGCAGGTCATTTAATTTTTGTCTCAGTTTCTTCAACTGTAAAATAGTTCATAATACCATTTACCTCACAGGATTGTGGTGAAGATCAGATGAGATAATATTTGTAAAGCACTTAGTACAGAGTCTGACAGTGGGCACTTAATACATGCTTCCTTCCATGGTTGGTTCTTTGGTCAAGTCAAAATATTTGTATATTAGGTATAAAATATGAGAGCTAGTTTGGGCACTAAAAGGTTAAGTGACATGCCAAGGGTCTGATACAGCCAGGATGTATCTGAGGCAGGACTCAGCCTGGTTCCTCCTGACTTGGGGGCCTACTCCCTACTCATTAGGTGACATTTTCTCTTAGATTTAAACAAGAAATTCTCTAAGACTATAAGTTTCAGTAAAAGTTGCTCTGCATTACAGAAAGCTACCAACAAGAATGAAATCTCAGGTCTGGTATGAAGAAAAGACAAATTATACGCACACACACATATACACATATATCTCATATGCGTCATACATACATATATACCTATATCTCCTGTATGTCATACATACACACATATACACACACATCTCATGTGTCCTATATATATATATATATATATATATATATATGCATACATACATAGTGTGAGTGTGTGTGTGTCTGTGTGTGTGCGTAATCATTTAATGAATGCATTTTTTAGACCCTAAACTATGGCAATGATATAAAGTGACTGAATTCCATTTGATCTCATCAGTTCAGTCAACCTTTATTAAGCACCTATCATTTAGGCAGATCCAGTTGACTGGGTTGTTGCCTCCCCCTCCCTTTATTGAATTAGCAGATTGATCAAATCAAATATTTTTCTTAGCATTTTATAGATGCTACCTTTGTCCCTACCTAACTGATAAGAAATTTAGATTCACTGCTAACTGTTTGCTAATTTATAATTTATAGACAGAGGTTCTCAAAGTGGTATCTCCAAACAAATTCACATAGGGTTCGCGTGGATTTTCTTTCAGTTGATCTAAAACATAAGTAGCACTGTGACGTTTTTAATCTTTTTTTTAAAATACTTACATAGAAAACTTCATTTACCAGAATTGTGGCAAAAACTCCAAAGAACAGTAATTTTTTGTAGCACTTCAATTAAACATCAACAATGAAATATAGACTCATGGGATTTGTTTAGTCATGTCCGATTTTTTCACAGCTCTGAAAACCATACTGTCCAAGGGGTTTTCTTGGCAAAGGTACTGGAGTGATTTTCCATTTCCTTCTCCAGCTCATTTTTACAGATAAGGAAACTGAGGCAAACAGGTTACGTGACTTGCCCAGGGTCACACAGCTAGTGAATGTCTGAGACCAGATATGAACTCAAGAGGAGTCTTCCTGACCCCGGGCCCAGTACTCTCTCCATTGCACCACCTAGCTGCTTCCTCCAAACCCATCATTACAAATGAGTAAACAGAGAATGATGGAAAGGAGGTGATTTGCCCAACATCGCAGAATAACGGAGAGGACTAAACAGAGGACTTGGTGGGAAAGGACCTCAGTTTTGTCCTTCTTTTGCAATTTATCTAGCTGTGATTTTTGGGGGGAGGGGCCAAACCCCTCACCCTCCAAGGGCCTTAGTGTAAATGTAAAATTCTCTGTAAAATAAGGGAGGTAGTCAGATAATCTTTTAAGTCTTTTCCACTTCTAACATTCTGTGATTCTGTTATTTTACCCAAAACTAATGCCAGACTTACTGGTCTGCAGAAACAGCAGAGGCCAGATTCAGAGTTGAGGACCCTGACTTCAAACCCAGGATTCGTTCCACTGGACTATAATCAGAGGGAAGAGTTACATTAAGTAAAAATATCAGGCGAAGAACTAATCATCTCTAACTTCTCAAACAGGAAGCCATGTTTGTTAAGGCGAATCCTTTAAAAAAGAGCCTGCTTCAGAAATCAACCATTATACATTGACGCATAAGAACTTAGCCAAAGGCCCATCTGATTGAGTGCAGCAAAGAAGCAAATCTATATTCTATTTTTTCTCTTTTTTTTCCTTTCAGTTTGAGAATTAAGTGCCCAGTTGCACAATTATTAGCTAAGAATGTAACGTGCAAAGCAAATGTAGGCAGTGGCTACTCACAGCATTGTGGCGTCCTTGACCACTTCCTATATTAGCCTGCTCCACATTGTCAGGTGGGTCTCATGCACTTTGATGGCCTTCCTTCCCCTCCCCCCTCTTGCTACACCTCCTCCACCCCAACTTTTACTTCTTTGGTTCTCATAATAATAAATACCTACTTACTATAGCACAGGATGTGATCCCACCACCATGCCCACAGTCTGCAGGGTGGTTTGTTTTTTTTTTAATGGGTCCAAAGTTTGTCCTAAGCCGGCGTCCCTGTATGGACACTAGAGTTGAAGTAGCTGACTTCGGAGGTCCTCCAGTCCATTTCCCCAACAAAGGCATGAAATCTACAACGTCCTTGAGAAGTAGTCTTCCAGCCTCCTTAGAATGCTTCCAGAGACGGAAAACTCCTTCCTTCATGAGGAAGCTCATTTCGTTTTTAGACAGCTCTAATTATTAGGAATCTACCCAGTCTATTGAGCTGAATTCTGTCTTGTCATTTCTATCCCATCCCCCTGTACTGCAGTGTGGAGGAAATCATCTGAACACTAATTTGTCCTCAGCAGGGTAACATTTGAAGACAGCTATGGGGCCCTTCCCTAAGTCTTTTCTATCTTCAGTTCCTTCAACCACTCATAAAATGACTTCAAACTCATTCCCTATCCAAAGCACAAGGAAAAAGAGCCTGTGATAATTAGAGTTTGAATAGAAGCTACCCCAAAAGACTGATAGAGTGAAATGAGCTGGACCAGTGATCATAATCACTTAAAGAAAAATTATGGCCTTTCAATCAATGAAGCAGGAATTGTGACTTCAGAAGGCTGGTGATGACACACACCACCGCCATCTTGGCAAATGACACTTCTCTCTGCCTCAGTTTCTTTAACTATGAAATGTGGCTAATGCTAGCACCTACCTCCTAGGGTTGTTGTGAGAATCAAGTGATTTAATATTTATGAAGTATTTAGCACAATGCCTGGTACACAGCGGATACTTCATAAATGTGTGTTCCCTCCCCCATCCCCCTTTTCTCCTTCCCTTCTTGGTAATGGACTCGAGATATAGAATGAACAGGGGCAAGAGACTGACAATAACATATCTGAACCACAGACAACTCCAGGGAGTAATTTAACCCTTACTTGCCATGTTGTTCATCCTTCGTTTTCAAAAAGGACCAGCGATATCACAGGGTGATGTCTTGATTCGTGTGTGAATTGGATTTAAGTGAGGCAGAGTTGCACAAAGTCACCAGCGTCATTCTTCCAGAGTCATCTAAGTCCAGTGGCAAGTCAAAAATTAAGAAGACTGGTGATGGGCCGGGATGTGGTGGATGACCGAGGTGTCTTCAAAGTCTGACCAATCTCTCAGCGCTTCACAGTGCTTGCTTTAGCCACCTTCATGGCTGTTGAAATGAATTATTCTCATCTGCCCACTTCACCAGGGAAAGTCTTCATAAGCTTGGAGTAGACATCCCTCTAACTCACCTACAGTTTTGAAGCCTGTCAGTTACCCTCAACCTGGTTTAGCCCATCTGCGGAGATAGTTTCCTAGGTCTAGCCATTCTGCCAGGGGAAGTCTTCGCATGTTTAGGATAGACACCCCCCTAACTCACCGATGGGTTTGAGGCCTACCAGTCACCCTCAACCTGGTTTAGGCTGTTTGTCAAGGAGGTTTACTGGGGTGTAGACACTGCACATGCTACAGCTTCTTGGAACCACAGGTGAGAGTTGAGTTCCAGATAGACACCAAAGGTGCATGAGTAGCCCTGAAAGTGCTGGTCTTCTTTGAACACACCATATACTCCATACATACTAAGAAAGAGGCCTAAGAATGAATTAGCATTTCTAATGCCCAAGTGACCTGGAAATATGCTCGATTTACAGAATGGAACATACATTTTTGGTCAATACCAGTGAAGTGATTTTTTTTCCCTGACTATACCAATTATAAGGGAGGGCTAGGAAAAAAAAAGAGTCAGGGGCAGATGGCTCAGGGAATTGCATGGAGTGGAAGAACTACATTTATTTACCCTAAATATATAGGAAACAGCCCGGCTGACTCCACAGTTATCTTGTAGATTTTTTTAAAGTACATTTGGGGCATATTCTCCATATGCCAGTTGTTTGGGGGTCAACCTTGTGAAGTTCAGAGAGGTGAACCATCAGATATTTGGCTACCAGGACCTGATCAATTCATGATCATCCTTTACTAAGTCAAGGCAACACCGAGATCTACATTTGTTCAAGAGGCATCCATAAAAGTCATGAATCCCTTAAGAATTGAAGTTTTCCTCTTCAAAAATTTTTCCCCCAGTTTTTTTTTTTTTAGAACACTCTTGCCTTTTATTTAACTAAGAAGGGCCTGCCTTTATAGGGTGCTTTAAGGTTTATAAAAGCCCTTTCCTTTCTGCTAAAAAACTCAAACTTCAGTCCTCAGAAAGCTAGAAAAATTTGCACAAAATCATACAGGAAGTTAGTGACAGGCTTAGGGCTAGAATTCAGGTCTTCTGGTTGCCTGTACCAAAGACAAATTTGAGACAGGTTGCTGCCTATACACTCCTTACCTGGAGGGTTTCACATATTTACTACTATAACAGCTATTAAACAATGAAAACCTTTTCTTATTTTCCATACTAATAATCTAGCTGTCCCTAATGATTTTTAAAAATTTTCCACTGGTCTACTTTAAAGTAACATAATGAGAAAGGCAGAAGTCAAAAATGTTCCTGGTTTTTCAACGATGGTCCAGGTCAAGTTGGAGATTGTGCTGGACACCCTTTCCCCCATTTTAATTACTTAACTACCTGTAAATTTCTCCTCATTAACAGCCCTCTCACCTCACATGGAATGGTATGACTAGGACCTTTGTTTTGTACTATTTGACCTGCCATCTTAACTGTCTAATTTTTTAGGAAAGATTGTACAGCATCCTTCTGTTCTCCAGAGGAAAAGGTTCGACAGAAATAAAAAATCCAGTCCAATGGAAAATAAAATCAGTCCATAAGGACTATTTTAACCATATGGTTATTTAATAAGTATGCTTGTCTTTTAGACCGTGTCTGAATGAGATGGCTGCATTCAACTTAGCAAAATTCAAATAAACTTTTGTTTAGCCTCTGCTATGAAAGCTGGATCAATGGGGCTCAGGTAACTTCCCAAACTTTCAATGTGGCTTTCTTTTAAAAATTTACTAAATTAACTGATTAAACAAATTGATAGAACAAACTAGTTATCTTACTGCTGTATAAATGCAGCCTTTGGTCATCGTTGACCAAGGAAATTTCAGTTCATTGCCAGTTATTTGCCAATTTATAATTAATTCATAGACCCAAGAGAATAGGCGTTCTCAAAGAGAGATCTCCAGGTTGCTCTAGAACCACTTGGATTATCTTTCAACTAAAATGCAAGTCATATCATGAAATGTATCTTCAAAAAATACATTTTAATTATGCACTTAATTATCAACAAGCACAAAAATTCAAACACACAAAGAAAAAAAAGGATTGTAAATGAAATGGTGAACTTCAGTTATGTACATTTGCTTTAAAACAGAACGTAACAAGTTTAAAAACGTAGTAATCAAACTGCCGTTTGTTTCTATGGCCCTTTGTGAATTTTTTTTCCCCTCTCCTTTATTGATACTTTTTTTTCTACTTGAGTTGTTTTAAAATAGTTTTTCAGTGCACACACAAAACATGCACATTATTTTTGAAAATAGCCATACTCATCATCATTTAATCGGGCAAAAGCTCCACAAAATTGTGATGTGGTTCCAAAGGTTTTGGAGGGGACTGCAACAGCAAATCCAAGGAGATTTTTGTTCTGTTCTAAGAAATTCATGGGCCAAGAAATCTAAGAAGTTCTGGGTTACGACAAGTGGTTGGCTCTTGCATATCAGCAAAATGAAGTTTTAGGAGCAGAAATGAACTAACATGAAAGATCCCATTCTTATATCATTTTCATGAATATCCCCCTTATATTTAAACACTTCTCCTCACTCAGTGAGATACAAGTTGCTTATACCAGGAACATTGTGTAGCACTTGTTTTTAAATTTATATTAAAAGCGTTTTTCTTAGATACCCAGTTACGTGTTACATATATACTCTTATCTATGCACAGATTCCTTCCCGTGTATGCAATTAAATTTCAAGACTATGCAATATTGATCACGGACAACTAGATGGATTTTTCTATAAAATATTCTTAGAGTCAATTCTATGTAACAGTCTTAGGACACTGAATTTACTCAAATACATTTTTCTCCCCGAGAACATCTCTCTACAAAACAAAGAATAATAAGGTACTTATTTGTATTGCTATGGGACCAGTCAAATCCTTGAAGTCCATGAGGGAATATCCTCATTTGGGGGTCAAGGTATGACTCCTAAATTTGTGACCAGTTATACTAATAAATCTCCCGTGATATGAGTGAAGCATTATTGGATGGACTGAATCACTCATTATTTGCATTATGGTATCATTGGGTACCAATGGGCAAACAACAACTGTGGGTAGTCATATTCCTGTCCTGCAAGTCTCCTGTATATAGGCCCAGGTTCGGATAATCTCCTGAAGACAACTATCATGCCAGGTGACTTGGTTTCATTCACAAAAGTGGTAGATCCCTGCCTGCTGGCCCTTGGGGTTGTCTCTGGGACATAGGTAGTATTCTCAGTCTCTTGACCTAACTTTCCATTGTGGGAGAAAGAGAGCATCCTTGGGACATGGGTGGGAGGTATCAATAAGGATACAAAAGTAGAACTGATCTTTGCAGTATGGATATGTATGTTATTTCAAATGCTTCTCAACTTAAGCTTTGGTATCTTCCGGCAAAGTCAATAATAAGGTAGTCCAGTTATTACTTGGATTTTTTTTTAATCCCTTATTTGTTTGTTTGATTTGTAGAATGATCTGTATATATTGTTGCTTTGGAAATAAAGCTTAAGGTGGTAGTATCGCTGTAAAAATCACAGTAAAAAGGAAAGATAAATATAATTTTAAAATATTATAGGTAAGAGAAAAAGAGGCCTTCATTCAAATACTAGATTGTGACCATTCCATAGGGCCATAGTCTAAGAGTCAGAAGGGACCATAGAATTAATTAGTTCAATGCTCTTATTCTATAAGTAAGGAAACTGAGGACCCTCGAGGTGAAGTAACTTGTCCAATGTCCCACTGGTAGCAAATGGTCAAACCAGGATTGAAACCCAAGTCATCTGATTCTAGATCCAGGGTTCTTTCTACAGTATCAAATTGCCACCTCAGCAAGGACATTGTACAGACGTGGCCTCTGGGACCAAAGTCACTCTATGTTTTTTCTTCTACAACAAATATGGAGTATCTATCCACACTTAATGAGGAGATCTTCCATCAGAGCCTGGGCTAGTATGGCAGCCATTTGAAAAAAAATCCTTTTGTCAGCAGCCTTGAGTTGAATTATTTTCATTTGGGCACCTACACTTGTCATTCAGATGTTGAAATAATAGGATTTAAGAAAAGCTAATAAGCTAGTCCATGTCTCCAAGGGGCAAAGGGCCCAGCTCTCTATACTGTCCTGTGCCCATTACATGAATCTCAGGTTTACTCTTTGCCATCACTACTCTATGGTAAAATGGACTGCCTTTCCTTTCCACTTTCTGGCTTCTCCAGTGGTACTACTACTTAGATGTTTGTCTACTACTGACCTACAAACATTACAGTTTGGGATCCCAGCTAAGTTTCATTTTGGTTTGAGGTCAATTTTATTTTGGTGGGGGGATGGAGGTACAAACCAGGCATAGTTACTCTCATGGGTAAGTTCTATATCACTCAATCAACTTAGCTCTAGATCCCTTCTCCCCCATAATCTCCACAAGCCAATTGATTGTCTTTACCCTCTAAATTCAACACATTTTTATTGTTCGCTTGGGCATCATGGAGCTTTCATAAGTCACAGGAAGATACACTTGGGTTTCACTTATGGGCAAACGGCTATACAATGTGACTCATTCACAAGGCCAATGCTAAGCAGAAAAAGTTGTGTTCTTACAGAAAATGTCATGGTGCCCAATTTCCCGTAACTTTGCTCCAAAGAAATGATGAGAGCGTGTGCTCCTGATAGAGGCATAGGTACCATGTTGTTCTCTTAATCATCCGAACTTTCTTTCACATCTCTCAGAAGCTTGAGAGTGTAGAGCTGAGTATCTGACTAAGCAAAGCAGTGGGGAACTAGATATGGAGAAAGGTCTACATCTGTTGGAAGGCAGTTTCCATTTCCAGCTCCTTTCTTCACTGTTAGCTCATCCCACCCTTAGTGAAAATTAAAATTAAAACCTTTTATCTATAGGATGTTCAATACCAAAGCTACCCATTCACTTTCCTCCTCGCGCCCTGAGCTAGAAGACAGGGCAAAATAATCATAAAGTGTACATTGGAACAAGGGGTGTCTCTAGAATAGGCCAGCACCAAGGGTTGGCCTCAGCATCCTTTTGCCTTTATATTCCCTCTAGCCTCTGGCCCCCTACTTGCCCTCCACTCCTCTTTAAGCCTAGAGAGCAACATGACAGCTGTTATAAAGCCCAGGTTGGGTGTGTCTCTGCAGGCCTCTCTCTAAGCCATGGATATGCAGGGTCAACTATGACAAAGCTTTTTGAAAGTCTGGTCTTTTCATAAACACTTTATGATAGCATGCAAAATGAGGGTCTGGTCTGGCTGAAGTGTCTAGATACCCTCCTGAGGATTCAGGAAAAAATTGGCTGCAAATGAAAGACCCTTTCCAACACACTGCTTTTGCCACTGAACTCCAGTTCTTTCTCTTGACCCACCTAACATCATCATTCATCCTGACATAGCCAGCCAGGAAACTTGCGAATACTTTTAGTTTGCAAAGAAGAAAAGGGTCCAAACAGTAGTGGTAGTAAGTGGAAGGCCCAAATCTAAAGGCGGGACATGTCTCATGAAACACGGCTCAGATGACAGTTTCTGGTTCAGGTCAGCCTTATATTGTTCCATCCTCCCCAAAGACACCTTATGTCTTGATCCCCATTTCATTTCCCCCTAAAGGCTTTCTTTATGCCTAGAAAAAAAAATTTATATCTAGGAGAGGCAGGGACATGTAGGAAAGTTATGTCTTTGAGTGGCTAGCTCTAAAACAATGTTTAACTTTCTTGTAATGTAACACGGAACACAGGCATAACACAGGTAGGGTCCCATCCTGTCTCCCCCATCACCGTTCCTCTTCTCTGATTTCAGGAAGATAGTAATTTGATGGAGAGACCCATTTCTTTCCCCTTTCTCCAATGAATTTCTAAAAGAGTCCCCCCTGCTATCTGAAAACCTGGCCTTACCTGTAATTGGGACCCGTGCCTGCAGGATGGCTGTGATAACAATCCCCTTCCACTTCATCTCTTTCTTTCCCCCAGGATGGTGCTTGGGGGGACAGGAGGCCAATTGGCAGCTGGGTCTAGGACGATGAAGAGAAAAGCAACCTCGGCAGGCTTTGTTCTTCTGACTGCCTCCTCAGGAAGTGTGAGGACTAGAAGATCTTTCAGAAAGCACCTGCCAACAGGGAGGCTGCATGACACACACTCCCCCTTTTGGTTCACAATGAGGAAGCTTCAGAGGTTTGAGGTTTTGGGGTGTGTGTGTGCATGTGTATGTGTGTGTGTGTGCATGTGTGTGTGTGTGTGTGTGCCATTTCTCTCATCTCAGGATTGATCTTTCATTTTCCTTTTTTTAATAGGTGTTAGAAATGGCTAATTGTCCACCCCATGCTCCAGGGATCAGGTAAGTTTGGTTCCTGGACAGACATGACCCAGCTGCTTGCTAGAACTGAGAGCTGCCTCTTCCCTGGCCCCTTGTCTTGCACCTCCTAATTTCAGTGCCCATCTGACTGACAGAACCTGCTGGGTGGCTAGGAATCAACTGACATCAGTGAATCAGATTTTATATTTTGCAGAGTACATTTTGAAGAATGCAGTTGGCCACTCAGAGATAAATTTTAGAGACACTATTCTCACTCCACTCACCCCCAATTATGTTCACCAATCCTTTCCACATTTTCCAACATGGCAGTAGAGATGTTGGTGACAGATCTGGTTCTTCTCCCACTTCCCTGCCCCAATCTTGTAGTTTAGATTTAGAGAAATATTCCAATTTTCTGATACTGAGTGGAGTAAGGCTAACCCTGTTTCATCAAGCATTTGTGAGAATTGAGTTTCAGCGGGACAGGAGAGTGCTTCATAGCCTTGTACATTCAGCAAGATTAGTCTTGACTTGGTATTGGAGAGGGAGGCCAGCTTTCATTGAATATACATATCTAGACCATTCTGGGTCACTTTTCACACTATATAGTAGTAGGTCATTTGGAGGCACTCTGGAAAGTTATTGTTCTGGAGGCAGCACAGTAGAAAGCAAGGTGGATTTGCATTTGAAGGACGCAGTTTCAAATCCTGGCTCCATCAGTGTCACCTGTATTAGCTTAGTCCAATGGCTGAACCTCTTTGGGAATCTATCCTTTATCTACAAAATAAGTGTTGAAATAGATGATTTCTAGATGGTAGGCACAGCTTCCAATTACAGATAAAGACATCCAGCCCGACATCATATATAGTCTATTTTTTTTCTCCAGTACAATGTTAGTTCTTTGTAGGCAGGAACTTGTGTTTGTTTTGTTTTGTTTTTGCCTTTATAGCCCTAACACCTAACCCAGGAACTTGCACATAAAAAGTGCTTAATAATAATTGCTGGACTGAACTGAATAGGATTGGATTAGATTGAAGTTGGGTCATAACATGCCTAGAGAACTGACCTGTTCTCCACAGAATCTTTGGGATTGAGAAAGACTGAAGGTCGGTTTGACCAGAATGACAATGGCCTTGGGAATACTGCAAGTTAAATAGCTTTTGGAATCACTGCTATTAGCTACATATTGCTTAGCAAGAATGACAGACAGTATCTGGGTTTCAGGCTAGATATCAAAGGATATGTAAGTCAGGTAGAAGGTGGTAATGCCTTCCTGTGTCATTTACATGAGTAGATTAATTCCTTGTTAACCAAATTAATATGGATTAAGCTGGCACTGGCATGGAATGTGTCTTCTTGGTATGTCATGAACTTGACCTACATTTGGTATTTTGTCTTGGTATTTTAACACCACTTTTTAATACCATTTCAAGGATCATTGGTTGAATTGTAGCTAATAACACCCTTGAGCTATGACTGAAATTCAATGACTTTGGAATTAGGAGAGCTAGAGAGATACAAAGAGGAACAGAGATTTAAAAAGCCACAGAGGGAGATTCTGGTCCTCTGGAAGCAAGCCAACATATACTTTCCAGGCAACTAAGTTCATCAGGTTATCACATTGCCCCAACAGAAGAGAGAACTTGGTAATTTCTGGGATGGTAGCAAATGGAGACAATGATGAAACAGAGAAGAGAAGCCAGGACCAGTCAGGAGCTATACAATCTAAACTGGCGTTGATGTGGCAGCAGCGGGAGAGTGATGGAGTTCTTGGACAAGCAGTAAAATGACTGAGCCTCCTGGACACTGAGGAGGAATTCCCCCAGCAGGGGCCACAGCTAAGGAACAATGAGGAACAGATGTGGACTTAGAAAGGTGTAGGGAGGGGAAGCCAACTTCCTATAAACCCTGAATTGTTTCCTCTTTGAGAGGAACCCCAACAAGGGTAATACTGTAGGTCTATTATAAGTCTAGAAGATTATATAAGTTCTAAGGAAGGTGAGACCCAACAGAAGGAAGGGTTGCTTGACTCTTTAGCAACCCTCAATGTTTGTGTTTCCTGGAGGGACCTCAATAAATATAATACTGTAAGTCTGGAGGTGACTGTATAGGTCCCTGTGAAGGTGAAGCTTATCTAAGAGAGAAGTATTAACTGTCTAGAGATTCGTCAGGCTTTCTCTTTCTAAGAAGGCATCTACTCTAGAGTAGATTGAGTAGATCTCTGGGAGAGGTGGAGGTCCACCAGAGAGGGAAGGAAATTTCTCTGGACTATTTATGAATTAATTGTGAGTTATTTACATTTTGGGTCAGGTAAAATTAAAGCCTGTCCTATATTTGATATGCTGTTAGCCTGAGTGCTTGCATGGGATTTGAAAGTCTTTTTTTCCTTTCTGTGGCGATCAAGGAATGAGTCCAAGTGTAATGTTCCCAGGAAAACCTGGATGAGGTCACAAACCAAAGAGAGAGAATGATTACTAAGAAGCCTCTAAGACTGAGTTAAGATTATAATACTCAAAAGCTTTTCATTCTGGGCCATGGGTTGGTCAGAAATTGGTGATGAATGAAGAAAAGGATGTCACTGTTGTTACGTTGAGGCTTGAGTGTTTCTCCTTTAACACAATATCACTCTTCACATCACTCTTCAAATGTTGCTTTGGCAACGAAGGACAAACACCCACTCTTCAAATGTACTACTACACCGAAGCTGGGACACCAATGGGACCCTGCCTAAGGGCTCTTCTGGACCCTCCTAGCTTTAGAGTGGTTATCAATAGTAACTGTTGCTGTTTCCCACCCAGCCTGATATCTTTCTTTTTCTTGGGCTCATTGAAGGGACCATGCCCTGGCTATTTCTTAAACAGGCCTATTCAATGAATGGGCATTGCCTCACCTTAAGTGAGTACTTACAAAGACCTTGGCCTAAAGGGCCCAAGTTCTC
This sequence comes from Notamacropus eugenii, assembly GCF_028372415.1. Classification (NCBI taxonomy): domain Eukaryota; kingdom Metazoa; phylum Chordata; class Mammalia; order Diprotodontia; family Macropodidae; genus Notamacropus; species Notamacropus eugenii. Next base: position 478,986,099 of record NC_092873.1, on the reverse strand, counting down.
CAAGTGCATCCTGGGTCATCTCTAGTCATCCTGATGAGTATCTGGTCACTTGACTCAGATGGCTCTGGAGAAGTGAGGTTGGTGACCTGCACAATCCTCCCTCACTCAAAACAAAGTCAGGTGCAAGTCATGTCATCATTTCTCTGACAGCATGGTCTTCTTTGTCAATGAAGGACAAATACAACTCTTCAAATGGGTTGTATCTGTGGAAATATCCCAACTATCTATAAATGAAGAGAAGGTGGTCTTCCCTCACATTCATCCAAAATTGTGAAAGAGTTGAATCAATAGCTAGAAAGAAGAGAACCTCAAAGACTTACACACTATGGAAGGGTTAGAGTTTCTGTCCTGCTGGTGCTGGGGTTTGAACCTAGGAGCAGCTCCTCAGATAGGCCTGTCTGATTTCATCAGAGTCATCCAGTCTTTTATCCCAGAGACTTCAAGCTATCTGGACCAAAACACTCAGAGGAAGCTGTGTCCCTGGGACACACACACACACACACACACACACACACACACACACACACACACACACACACACACAAACTGTGTCCCTGGGACACACACATGCTCCTTAAAGAGATAGAAAGGACCTGACCAAGATGTAGAATCTCTAACTTCCTTCAAGGCTCATCTCATGTGCCATCCCACACAGGAAGACGTTAGAGTTTGCTCCTTCCTCCTCAAAGTGTCATGTACACACACATCTGTTTACATGTTGTGCCCCCGCCTCCCCATCCTGCCTCTGACAACGACTTACTGGGTGACTCTGGGCACAGCACTTAACCTCTCCATGTTCTAGGTCCACGTTGTCAAATTCACATAGAAACAGGAGCTGCTAAACCATACACAGGGATTCCTGAAGCTGCATATTGACTTAAAAAAAAGACATTATCATCATTATCTAAGTTCTATAATACTCTTATTTATTTATTTTTCATTGTTTCTCAATTGCATTCTAATCCAGCCTGGGCCTCATGTGTTCTGGGGCTGGGTGTCTGCCACAAGCAACTCTGGAAGACCTACAGTGGCAGAGGAGATTTCCTTATTCAAGAATTCCTTTTATCAATGAGATCTCAAATCCGATCCCTATCCCTTATCTCCCCCAAGGTAATCTCTTTGAGGGCAAGATCAATCACTAGGACAGACCAAGCACCGGTTTCTCTTCAGTCAGGAGGATCAGCCATGTTCACCAACTCTTCCCCACCTCCACTGCATTTATGCACTCAAGCCAACATCAGAGAATGATCCAGAGAAACACCAATCTTTTTGTGGCTTTCAGGGGACTGACTATCTCTACTCCTAGTGTTTGGTTGAATCATTGAGTATGGTAAGGGTAATAATACATAAGGAGGTCAGAAAGATAGAGTGGGTCCAGGTTGTGAAGGGCTTTAAAAGCTAGGCAGAGGTCTTTCTCTTTTTATCCAAGAGGCAATTAGAGAGCCACCAGAATTTACTGAGAAGAGGAATGATCTAGTCAGATGGACACTTAGGGAAAATCACTTTGGCAAATGCATAGAGGATGGATTGCAATGGAGAGAGAACTGAAGCAGATTCCTTCCTGGATATATTCAAATGAAAAGGCAAAGACTGCTTCCTCATGGTGGGTAGAGAAGCCTCAGGCCTTTACCCCTCTACTGGGGCCATGCTGCCTATGAGGACATGGCCATGTTGCTGCTTTTGTCTCTGTTGTATCCATTCTTTTTGGTTTTCAGATGAAGGAGACTGGATATGACTCTGACCTTATGAACTTCAAAAGGTCAAGAGAGTGAGCCAGCAGAAGTCTGGAAGAGTAATCCATGTTGGGACTTGCCAGGAACAAAGTCCTAATTGATCTGCCTGGTCCAATTAAGCATTAGCAAAGATGTAGATTCATTCCCCCATCAGCTGTGTTGCATTTGGAAAGGAATTTGGTGGGGCAAATGATATATAGACACAGCCTAGAGACCCAGATGGTAAAAGGAAAAGTGTGCCTCTAAGTGTTGGGGGAAAGTGTTTGCATGAATATTCTTATTATATCTTCTTAGTAAATATCTTTCATAAAAACTTAAAAGAGAAAAAGGCCATCTCAGTAGTCTAGTGAGATCCAATAATATTAATAAGAATGAGAAGTAATGAAATCCTGAACTAAGCAGATCTTGACTAAGTATTTACTGAGTAAGGTAGTGACCTAGTCAGATAGGCACTCAGGGAAAATCGCATTGGCAAATATTCAGAGGATGGATATAATGGGGAAAGAACTGAGACCAATTAGAATCCCAGTACAGATGGTTATATTCAAATGAGAAGGCAAAAACTACTTCCTTGTGGTGGGGAGAGTTGAGTGTAATGCTGAGGTCATGAACCTGGGGGACTAGAAAACTGATAATGCCTTCAATAAAAATAGGAAATTTAGGAGAGAGGTGGAGACATGAGCTTTATACATGTTGAGTTTGAGATGCCTCTGAGTCAGGAAGTTCAAAACGTTCAATTGCAGTTGCTGATGAGGAACTGAAGCTCAGGAGAAAGTCTGGGGCTGGATATATAGATCTGTAAATCATCTACATAGAACTTATAACTAGATCATAGGAGTTGGTGAGATCACCAAGAGAATATAGAGGGAGAAGAATGTCCAAGATAGTACCTTTGGCGACAGTTATTGGGCATGACTTGGATATAGGTATGTGGAAGAACCAGGAGAAAACAGTGTGATGAAAACCTGGAAAGGAAAAGGTAACCAGGAGTAGAAGGTGACTAGGAGGTGTTGGACTTGTCAAGGACAAGGGCTGCCTCTTCATCAGAGACTGGAGGAAAAGCAAGAGGGAGAGTACTAATGTCAAGGGGTTTTGAAATGAAAAGTTACCTAGCTCACTTTGAATGGACTCAAATGTCTTATAAAGTAGTTGGGTAGGGAAAGGGGGAAGTGTAGATGGTTAGAGGAGGGAAGAGAAAGTTTTCAATACTGTAGTTTCTGCAATAAGGGTATCAATTAGAGAGGAGTATGTGGATTGTTATGTTGCAGTGAAGACCCAGTTCACGTTAGATAATGCAAATGCGTTGGGTATTCAGTCAGCATGTTTCTATAACTTCCTCCAGCTCTGTTCAGAAGAAAATGAGCAGGATCAGAGCAGGCAGATGACAGAAGTAATCCAACACTAGGGCTTAGCAAGAGATGAGTGGCAACTGGACAAAGGAATAAAGGATTCAAGAACAGGGCACAGCATGGAGCTGAATTGCTCAACTACAGGGTCAAGACTGGAAAATGAGGACACAAATCAGAGCAGGAGAAATGGCCTAAAAAAGTACTGAGGGGAAGTCTTGATGAGGGTTAAGACTAGATTTAGGAAAAGATGGAGAGAAGTGGAATGTCATGGAGTTATGGTCAGATAGAGGACTGTCCAAGATTTTGCTCAAGGAAGTGGGAGCACTTGTAGTAATGGTGAGATCAAGGATAGGCCTGGGTACACTACACATTTATGTCATCCAACTTCAACTGGACCCTCAGCATATCAAAGCAATCCTTTTAGTCCTCCTTAATAGATTCTCCATCATAACTGATTTCAGTAAGATATCTGACAAAGTGTTTCATGCTGTCCTTACGGACTAAATAAAGAAGTGTGGGCTATCTGATTTACGTAATTTGTGGGTAAACAGTTATCTCCACAGATAATGAATAGAATGAGTCCTGGAGGGCTCTAGTAGTATGTCTTGACTTGTTTTGCACCCTATATGACATTTATATCAATGATTTCTAGGGAAAAGTATCATAAGATCCAATCAATAACTCTTCTACTGTCCTTTAACGTAGAAACTGCAGCCTTCTAAATAGAATGAGGAGGTGTGGCTGGTGCTGTGACCTCAAGCTCAGAAGGGGAGCTAACAAACCCTAGGAAGTGAACTGTCTGAGGCTGCCATGATCAATAACACCCTACCTTTGATCACTGTGTTGTTCACAGGACACTTTGAACTGGGTCCTCATTTAGTCTGATTCTCACTTAGGTGTTACTTGCTTCTGACTGTCTGGCAGGCCTCCCTCTCTCTCATAGTTGGCCCCTGGTTGACCTCTAGTTGTTATGGCCTATGACTCTGCACTTACATGTCTCAGGTCAGAGTCCTTTCAGAAGTTCCCTAGTACACACCAAGGTTTTCCCCTCTGGTCCCTCAAATAGAGTAAACAGCCAGGTGGGGTCAAATATGACAGGACACAGGATCCCAAAAGTTCTTGATGGCTTAAATAAAGATGGAAAGAAGTACACATTTATTAAATACCTATTGATGAAGTCTTACTAGATCTGCCTCCAACCTCAACAGTCTAACTTCATTACAGGCCCACTGTACCTACCTAACCCCCGCCAATGTCCTAACTTCTCTACGTATGTCTGACTGCTCACTAGAACAGCAGGTGTGCCCATGAAACTCATAGTTCTCACAGAAACCCAGCCACTGCCTCTACCCATCCACAACCCCCAGACCCATTCCCACGGAAAGAGGTGTGTTCTTGTAGTCGATCACAACACATCATCCATCCAGCCCAAGACAGGACCATAATGCCTAACTATAAATCTTGACCAGACAGGACCACAACAGCTAGCCAGTTGGGGGGCAGCATAACCAGAATGTTTAACCATCAAACCACAGATGGGACCCCATCTCCATTACAAACTCCTCCTGCCTTTTTAATATTAATCCTATTCCTACATTCTATGTTATATAATTACATCTTTACCCTATAAAAATCCATCCTGCTTTCTCTGAAGTTGCTGGTTTCTCTTGGAACTTAGCCCACTTCATGAGAGGCATCAATCTCAATAAATGCCTATACCTGGATCAGAGGTGGTCTGACTGAATTCTTTGAGGTGGTTCCACCACAATACATCACGAAACCTCATCATGTTTTGGCATCCCTGGGTTTAAATGTCAGGCATGAGCCAGGCACGGTCCTCAGTTCTATACAAATATTATCTCATATATCCTCAACCCTGAGAGCTAAATGCTATTATTATCTCCATTTTTTACAGCTATAGAAACTGAGGCAGACAGAGGGTAAGTGACTTGCCCAGGGTCACACAGCTAGTAAGTGTCTGAGGCCAGATTTGAACTCAGGTCTTCCTGATCCCAAACCTGGAGCTCTATCTACTATACCACCTGGCTGCCCAGGTCCACTAAAAACCCTCTAGCTATTTTTTGAATAAACTGTTGCCTAACCCTATCTCCCCGTTATTGTACCTTTGAAGTCAATTTTTTAAATCCTAGTGTAAGATTTTATATTTATCCCTACTGAATTTAACATATTAGATTTACTTAGATGCTATAACCTGTCAAAATCTTTCCTGGATACTATCATCCATCAGTCACTGTTTTAGCTACTGGCTACTAGTCTAGGAACAAACACCATCCTCAATCCATATGTTTTATTTAGACAATGGTGGAGAGGTTTGGGGAAGGAAGGATTAATCTACTCAAGAATGGAATGAGTCCTTAGTAGGCATTTAATAATGGGCATTGATTTAATAATTGATTCCTTTTGTTTTAATTAAAGTTTTAAGACTTTTTTGGCATCTATTGTTATAAGCATATGGTTGGTTTTAAGGCTCTCTGCCATATTTTGTTGGGTCATTTTTCTAATGCTGAACAGTCTTGAGTACCTGCTATAAATTATGTTTGGTCAAAAGTGCTAAAGGGTTGGGGCAGAAATGACACATGATCCAACTGTGAGAACATCCCAGGAATGGACAATGAGAAGGAATGGTAGTTCTGGAAATTCTTTCTTTGTGCCTGAGCAGCTATTTATTTTTCTTCACTGACTGACTAGCAAGTGAGTGAACCTCACAGAGCAATTGGGTTCCTATATAGCCTAGCCCAGGGGTGGGGAACCTGTGGCTTCAAAGGCCTTGGACACGGCCTTTCAACCAAGTCCAAGTTTTACAGAACAAATCCTTTTATTAAGGGAATTTGTTCTGTGAAGTGGGTTCAGTCAAAGGCCACACTTGAGGACCCAGAGGGCCACATGTGGCCTCAAGGCCACAGTTTTCGCACCAGTGGCCTAGCCTATGAGCCAACCACAACAGAAGTAATGAGAAGGAAGCATCTGCAGGTCCAACTAGTTAGGGAGGAAAAGTAGGCAGAGGAAGGCTCTGTACCCTAGGTCCTTGGTTCCTTGAACTGACTGGATATTGATCATCCAGGAAGTCACAAATGGGAACAGTACTGGAGGCCCAACAGGTTAGTCTGAGTCCAAGTACCTGAAATGTGTCCCTAGAACTTCTGGATTTGGGGTACTACCACAGACTAATTTTGTTATATAGATCTGGGAGAAAATTCCACATGCTAGTCATTTTCATATATCTGGTTGTACTCCTTTTACTTAAATATGGGCATGAGTAAAGAGCTGTATAACACAAAGCGTGCTTGTATGACTGACACCATTATGCAATGCTCATTTGATTGGGGTCTATTAAAACTTAGTGGCATAGGAAAGTATGAAAGATGTTTGGCAGAAATTAGGTTTAGATTATTTTAAAGCATGTATCAGAATAAGCTCAAAATGGATATATGATCTGAATACAATACTTTTTTCTCATTAAAAAAATGAGAAAATAATCAGATCAGGTATCTTTCACATCTATGGCTAGGGGAAGAATTCTTAACCAAACAAAGAATAAAAGTAAACACACAAAAATTTAATTACATGAAATTGATCAGCTTTTGCATAAACAGAATCAATACAGTTAGAATAAGAACAAAAAGCAGTAACTGAGGAAGAAAATCTTTGCATGAAATAGTTCTCATACCTATCTGGTATCTAAGGTATATTGTGTTAATCCAGAAATTTTTTTTTTTAAATCCCCAATGGATAAGTGGTCAAAGGATATGAAGTTATCAAAAGAATTGCAAACTATTAACAACAAAATGAAAGATCACTCCAAATCACCAATAATCAAAGAAATTAACTCAAAAGAATTCTGAGGGTTCATCTTACACTAAGTAAATTGGCAAAGATGACAAAGATGGAAATAGTTTTAGAGAGATAACTGAAAGATTAGCAGTCTTTGATGTTCACTGATTATGTTTCTGTAAATTGCTTTAACCATCTGGAAAGCAATTTGGAATTACGAAACAATGACAAAATTTCTCTAAAGAGATCTGCAAATAAATAAATGCATGAATAAGCAGTTGGAGTACTAGGTGTCAGGTACTGTGCTAAAAACAGAGGACATAAATTTATTTTACTGGTGGTACTAAAAGACTGAAAATAAAATAGATTCCCACAGGTTGGGGAATGGCTCAACAAACTGTGGCCCATGAGTATAATATTACTGTGCTGCAAGAAATGATAAATTCAAGATTTCAGAGTAGTGTGGGAAGACTTCTGTGAATTGATATAAAGTGAAGTAAGTAGAACCAGGAAAACCATATACCTGACTAAAACAATGTAAAAATACAACAAAACAAAAAGGAAATCTCCCTTACTATAATGACTGAGTTTGACTCTAGAAATGAGAAGATGTATCTCTCTATTCTCTTTACAAATATGGTCTCTGGGTGTGGAATACTACATGTGCTGACACTGCATAAATCAAACATGGTTGATGTTGGTTTTACTAAACTGCTTTTTTTTTCTTTTATTAATCTGTGTCACTAGGAATAGTTCACTGGATAGCGGAGGGAACTATTCAGAAATGAAGATAATGTAAAAATAAAATATTAATAGAAATAAGTGGGGGAAGAGATGGTTTAAAAAAAAACTTTATTAGCAAGGAAAGAGGAAGGAGTCCACAAAGTGGATAGGGGTTGAGCCAATAGACAAATTGGATAAATCCTTAGACAACACAACCCTACTCATAAAAGGTGTGGCCTGGGGGCAGCTAAGTGGCACAGCAGATCAAGTTCAAACTGGGCTTCAGACACTTACTAGCTGTGTGACCCTGAGCAAGTTACTTAACTCAGATTGCACCCCCCACCCCCCCAAAAAACCAGATTAAACAAAAAGATATGGCATTAAGGGATAACATTCTCTAGCTCTCCGAGCAGAGAGCTTGGTACTTTCCCCAAGAGACCTTTGATGTTAGTGGTACAAATAACTATTCAGATGGGTGTCAGACTGCTGATATCTGGTTTTTATTGTTACACAGCACTAGGCAAATGGCTACCCTGATGGTGAAAAACAGGTCTACAGGGCATGCCCTTCACCATTCTGGCAATCCTTTAATGTCTTTCAGAGTATTCACATCCTCATATTCAATTCATTCCTTTTCATATTCCCTGCCATTATGTTGCTTCCCCTGAATACCAGGTTTGGAGCCTGATCCATGCTGATACAGTCATCCACAGCAAAATTTTTGTGCTGGAAGTATGAGAAAAGAGAAAACTGTGGGAAAATCCAGGCTCCCTGATTATAGCTCTGTCTCTCTGGCCTCACCATTCAGGACACAGACATAGCTATCTCCTTGGTTCTCCAGGTCCCCACCTCTCTACCCCAAACATCTAGGTATCTACCTTTAATTTCCTCCTTTATCTACGTCTCTCTTCTCCCAAAGACCTAGATCTGTCCTCCATCTTACTACAGGGAGACTAAAGGTCCCAACCATGGTATTACTGTTAGCATTATTTCAGCCCTGAAGCCTGTGGGTCACAGGACCTCCAGGATTGAGGGAGTACCTCAGCTATAGATGAATAAGACCCTTCCACATCCGAGTAAGCCTGGGCTTAGTCTATGGACTGTAAGCACTACAGCATGATGCCAAAAGGTGGATTGTTTTCCTCAATATTTGTAGTAAAGGCATAAAGTTAAGGAGGGCTAGAGGTGTAGTCAGTGAAAGGCCTCAATTCTGCCCTCTCCCCACCATCCTTTCCCATAAAAGCTCACTCTATTCCTCATTGTTCAATAGATTTTCATTATCTCTCAGGATCTCCCCCTGGTGAATGAGTTCATTTCTCAAAAGGGATGGTAACAGTGACAAATATATTCCACAAACGTTTTCACTGTCATTCTGTCCTCTGATATTTCCACTGGCATTTCTGAAGAAATTGCTTTTGGCACAATGAAGTTTTGATCGGGCTCTGGGGCTACACTGGGGCTCAGACTTGGGGTTGAGGTCAGATAGCTGGGATCCCTGGACTCTGGTGGCAAAGAGATCCCTTGCCACATGTCTGGAGGGCCTGCCCATGCATGGCTGCTCCAAGTCTGAGGCAGTCAGGCCAGCAGTAGCTGGGGTAAAAGGTCTTAGCCACTCATAGACCCTCAACCAAAATGGGCATGGAGAGAGGAAGCAGGGAAAGACCTTGATGATTGAGATGCTAAGGGATAAGAATGCAACAGACCTGGCAGTATCTAAGTCCCACTGCTTTTGGCTGAAGTGGGTACCTCTCTGGTAGGGTGCCAGGCAATTCCACATAACTGATTAGACTCTGGGGCCCCGATGGAGCAAAAGACTGAGAGATTGGGGACTCTCCTCAGCTCAGGCTGGGGTTCAAGTCAGAAATTTGCTTCCTGGGCATTGGTTATATGGAGATTCCTGGCCACTTGTGCAGGGCTTCAGGCCTAATGTCTTTCTGCCTTTAAGTATATTAGTAGTTGGGAGGCCTCAGTGACTCATGATCTCTTGATCCAAAACCAACTGCGTTCCATAATTTTTCTATTTTTTTTCTTTTCTCTTTCTTTTTTCCCCTCACTTTCTCAACAGTATAGGGAAGAGACTAAACAGTGTTTTTTAACTGTTAAGGGATTGGGACAAAGCTGATTCCATTGTCTAAGACATCTTGACAAGGACTCTTTTAGCTCCACCATGCAAAACAGTCACTGTCACTGTCCATGCAAAGGGCCCCGGTCTTGTGGAAGTTAGATTGGCTATACAGGAAACAGGGGGAAAATTTATACCAAGTTTCTCTAATAAAGGCCTCATTTCTCAAATATATAGGAACTGAGTCAAATTTATAAAAAAAAAAAAATAAGAGCCATTCCCAGTTTTTTAAACAAAGTAATCAAAGCTATCTATAATCATATGAAAAAAATGCTCTAAATCATTATTGATTAAAGAAATGCAAGTTAAATAACCCTGAGCCATCATCCCATACCTATCACATTGGCTAATATGACACAAAAGGAAAATGACAAATATTGGAGGGGATATTGTAAAACTGAGACACTAATGTATTGTTGGTGAAGTTATTGATTCAATCGTTCCGTAGAACAATTTGGAACTATGCCCAAAGGGCTATAAAACCATGCACACCCTTTAACCAAATAACATCACTACTAGTATGTATACCAAGGAGGTTTTTTTTTTTTAAAGGAAAAAGACCTATCTGTACAAAATATTTATAGCAGTTCTTTTCGTGGTGGCAAAGAATTGAAAATTGAAGGGATGTCCATCAACTGGGGAATGGCCAAACAAGCTACTGTATATGATTGTAATGGAATACTATTGTGCTATAAGAAATAATGAGCAGGATGCCTTCAGAAAAACCTGGAAAGACTTATATGAATCGATGCAAAGTGAAATGAGTAGAACCAGGAGAATGTTCTACACATATTATAAAGTGATCAACTGTGAAAGATTAAGCTATCTTCAGCAATACAATGATCCAAGATTATTCCAAAAGGTTTATGATAAAAAATGCTATCCATCTCCAGAGAGAGAACTGATGGATCTGAATGTAGATCAAAGTATACTTTTTCTTTACCTTCTTTATCTTTCTTGTTTTGGGGGGTCTGGGTTTTCTTTTTTTCTTTCTTTTTTTTGGTCTGTGTTTTCTTTTACAACGTGACTAATGTGAAAATGTTTTGCATGACGGTTCATGTTTAACCTCTATCAAATTGCTTACCATCTCAGTGGCAGGAAGAGGGTAGGAGGGGAGAGAAGAACTTTTGGAACTCGAAATTTTAAAAAATGCTAAAGATTGTTTTTGCATGTAATTGGAGAAAAATAAAATATTAAATCTTTTTGTAAAAAAAGAGTCTTTTTCTATTTTCTTTTTAAAAAAGATTTAAATTAATTTATTTTTAGTTTCAACATTCATTTCCCCAAGATTCTGAATTCCAGATTGGAAATTGAGGGGATACCCATCCATTGGGGAATGGTTGAGCACGTTATAGTATATGGTTGTGATGAAGAACTCCTATGCCATAAGAAAGGTTGAGCAGGATGGTTTCAGAAAACTGGGATGTCTTATATGAATGGATGCAAAGTGATGTAAGCAGAACCAGAAGCAGTAATATTGTAATGATCATCAACTGCGAAAGACTTAGCTTTTCTGACCAAGATTAACGATCCAAGAAAATTCCAAAGGACCCATGATGAAAAATAGTATCTATCTCTAGAGAGACAACTGATAAATCCAGAGTGCAGATTAAAGTATGCTTTTTAAACTTCCTTTATTTTTCTTGGGATTTTTGGTGTTTTCCTTTGCATCATGGTAAATGTGGAAATGTTTTGCATGACTTCATATGTACAATTGAAATCACGCTGCTTACCTTCTTAAGGGAAGGGGAAAAGGCAGGAGGGAAAGTATTTGGAACTCAAAATTTTAAATAAATGGTTATTAAAAAATTTTATGTAATAGGGAAATATTTAATGAAATAAGTAAAAATATATTTTTTAAAAAGAGCTTGACTATAGGGATGAGTACACAGAAGGAGTTGGGCTAGTTTGCAGTCTTCAGACATACAGGAAACCAGAAATGGCTACGTCCTAAGGTGTTGATAATGACATAGGTATGGAGGCATCTTCCTGTATGTATGTGTGGGTGTGGGTGTGGTGGGGAGTCAGTATAACTCCCAAATGCCCTAAGTGCCAGGATTTTGTCTTCCCCACCCCTCATTTTTTTGTATTTTGTATTCTCCATTGTTATTTTTTAGTCATGTCCAACTCTTTATGAACCCATTTGGAGTTTTCTTGATAAAGATATTGGATTGCCACTTCCTTCTCTAGCTCATTTTATAGATGAGGAAACTGAGGCAAATAGGATGAAGTAACTTGCCCAGGCTTACACAGCTAGTAAGTATCTGTGGCCAGATTTGAACTCACAAAGATGAGTCTTCCTAATTCCCGGCCTAATATTCTATCTACTGCACCACCCTAAGCTTGGCACTTCATAAATACTGATGTCCCTAAGTTACCAGACAATTCTAGATTTGGACATGAATTTCCTGTGTGTGGGTCTAGTATAGCCAAGAAGTGACCTAAACAAGATGACTTCCTGACTTCAGGCCTGGCACTCTATCCACTTCACCATTTAGCTGCCCTAAGCCAGTACCTAGCTTGTTGCAATATCTCCACATTACTAATTTTATAATATTATCTAACCAAAAAAACAAAAGCCCATAACCATTCTAAAAATAAATTCTGTGCAGCTATTTAAATGCCAAGTAATAACAGTAAGAAACTAATTAATGTATCAAGATAATTGGTGTTGGAAATTTCATGGTGGTTGACAAATACTCTGGACTTCAAAAAATGTTGATCAAACAGTTCTATAATTAAAAGAACATTGTTTTATCTGAACTAAAATTGAAAATTTTACTTTTTTTTTTAGGAGGGAAAAAACTCACCACCAGACAATACTAAAGAAAGGCATTGGAAGCCTGTTGATTTCGCAATCCCAACATATACAAGGCTTTATAATCTCCAGTACACCTGAAATATATATTCTACAGTCTTAAAGCTCTAATAGCAAGTACAGGCTATGCTACTTTATGCGAACACCTAGATTATCTTTCAGTGTGTACTTTTGCTTTTGGTTCATTCATTCAAACAGTGACATTTGCAGAGACACACTCTGTTATGCATTCAGGTAGTTATAAAAATAAATAAGAAAGTCGCGGCACTCAGGGTGTCTATGTCAGGATAGCTCACTTTAAGTAAACCCCATATATTAAAATCTCCTTCTTACTCCTAAAATATAATTAGGCAGTGATTATTCACTTTGTAAAAGAATTCATTATGGGATTCCTTGACCCACAAAGTTCTCTTAATAAAATTAAAATAGTATCTAGTTTAAAACTAAACAAGAAAATAATTAGGCCTTATATTTCTCTAACAATTCAGATACTACATACTGCTGGTTTTTTTTTTTAATTTTTGGGATAAAACACGCATTTCCATAACATGATAGAATAAAAAATGATGATTGCACATGAAACTGCAAATCTATTATGTACAACGTGCTATTCCTTTTAAATATATAATTATCATGTAAATTTTTCCCCCCATCATGCTGTTTTCTAAATAAACTCATTTGTTCACAAACCATGAGGTACACATGGTGGGCACTCTAATTCCCTTTTCAGCTCATAAATAGCACAGAGATGCTATGTGACTTGCCTATGTTTACATAGCTAGTAAGCAGTTGAGTAAACAAGGCACAAAATGAGGAACATTTTGTTCTGCTTTCCAAAAGACTTATAAGAATGTCAAATTCTCACTTTTATTTGCTATTTTCATAATTAGAAACTCTATCTTAGCCCACTCAAAACACAAACTTATAGTACCTAACAGCTGGCAACCTAGATTTCTTGAATTCTCCTGCTCTTCAACTATGTCTTCTGCTCTCCCAAATTTCCTTCAAGTCCCAGCTAAAATCCCACCTTCTACAAGCCAGTCCTGATCACCTAACACTAGTTAAGTTCCTTCTATCTCTTAATTATCTGGTCTATCCTGCACACACCATGTTTGTACATTGTTGTTGTAATATTGTCTCCCCAGTAAACACCTTGAGAACAGAATCTCTTTCTGCCTTTTTGTATCCCCCATGTGGAGTCCCTGGTACCTGCCAGGTTGCCTGAGAAAATGCTTGTTGACTTATTAACCAGATGCATCGAGTATTTCTAAAGAAAACTTTTCTTTCCTTAGAGGATGAGAGATCAAAGTTCCTTGGCAGGTATTACAAGTAAATTTTAGACAGCATGCTCAAAAACCTGGCAGGACCCACCAAAGTTTGAGTTCTACTGGCATTGCTTTGTAGAATGTACATCATTAGGGAGCTAAGTAGGTAATTTAATGGGAGGATCTCTGTATTCTCTGTATTACTCTGCTTCAACTACTTATTGTCCAGTTGTTTTTCAGTCATGTCCAACTCTCTTGTGATCCCATTCGGGGTTTTCTTGGCAAAGATACTGGAGTGGTTTGCCATTTCCTTTTCCAGCTCATTTTACAGTTGAGGAAACTGAGGCAAACAGGGTAGTGTGACTGGCCTAGGGTCACATTGCTAGGAAGTATCTGAGGTCAAATTTGAACTCATAAAGATGAATCTTCCTGTCCTCAGGCCTGGCACTCTATCCATGGTAACACTTTTATTATTTCTTATCTATTAATAATTTACTTCCCAGAAACTCTACATAAGAAAATAAGTTATCCATGAAACCCCACAATACCAGAGAAGTAGCAAGAAAGGGAAGGAAAGTTGGGAGGAAGGTAATGAGAATTGTGAGAAAATAGCTTGACAGCTACAAAGGAAAGAATGCAGCCGAGCAAACAATAACTATCTGGCAATCAACAATCACCTCTGTCCAAGTCCTACAAAACTCATGTTCTATAGTCCTAATGAGGGACTTATGATCTTGGCCTAACTGTACTTAGGGTCCTGATAAGGAAGATTAAGTGTTTCAAGGTGTTTCCTGGTTCTAGCTTGGATTTTTGCCTCTTGGATCCACATAAAACTACATATGGGCCCCCTTTTGAAAGTTACATTCCCACTAGCTTCAGGGGGGAAAAGTCTCCTGGGATGAGGTAGAGAAAGATAAGAATCCAACTTCTCATCTCTTCCCATCACTGAGATTCCCAATAAACAAGATACACCCAAAAACTACTTCCCAATTATTTCTTTTGGTGTTGACCAATTAGGGGAGAGAACAAAACCGCTTGTTCTTCAGAGCTCAAAACTTCTAAGATCTACTTTGCATTATTAAAGTTCATAAATTATCAAATTCAAAAGTGGTTAATGGGAATCCCAAAACAGTCTTCTTACCATCCTTTCTTAGATGAAGGTTTTTGTTTTTGCCCTTTGTAAGTTGTTTTAGATAGCTCAGTATTTTGGTGAAGTTGAAACTATTCAGCAAATAAAGCAGCTGTGATGACCCCGGACTTAAAAAATCTAACTTTGATATGTATTAGTTGTTCATCCTTCGTTGTCGAAGCAGACCAATGACATCACAGAGCAATGACATCACCCCTTGACTTTTGAGTGAACTGGATTTAAGTGAGGCAGAGTCGCACAAAGGTTAGACACCTCACTCTTTCTTCTCAAGTCATGAAAGTCTATTGGCTAGACAAAAGTCAAGATGATTGGCCACGGCCTAGGATGCAGGGGTCTGGTTATGGGCAAGTCATTAACCTGGAAAAGAGTTTAACAAGTAAAGAGGCTTAACATGTGCTTGTTGAATTGAATTGCTGAGTTAACACCTGAGCTCTTTTTCCTATTTATAAATTGGAAATGATTCAAGAAAAGCTTGCTAAATGCCTACCAATATGCAAGCCACTTTGCTAGGTGCTGGGAATCATCAAAATGAGTCTCTGCGATCAAAGATTATATAGCTTACTGGAGGTGGGTGATAGAACATACACACAAAAAATAAACAGAATAACTGAAGAGGGAGAGTACTAAAAATGAGAGGATCAGGGAAAGATCCATAGGAGACACTCAGGTGACAGCCAACACTCAAGAATCTTGTTGGAAGATATTTTTTTCAGTTACTGGTGGAGCAGGGAAAAACATTCCAAGCATGTGAGACAACATGAGGCAAATTCAGAAGAGGGCGGATGGGATGTTTGAGTTTGGCACACAGCTTAGCAGTCCTGTTAGACTGGAACCACAAGCATAAGGAGTGTTACAAAATAATTGGGAAGGAGAAAGAAGAGTAGGTAGGAGCCAAATTTAGAAGGCCTAAAGTTTGTATTTCATCCTTGAGGCAATGGGGAGCTATGCAAGATTTCTGGGTTCAATCAGCTCTGTGCCTTAGGAAGATTTTTGTTGCAACTATGTGGAAAATGGATTTGGAGGTGGGGAGCAAATGGAAGAGAAAGAGCAATTAGGGGGTCTTACACTTCACCCCTTCTGAGGATGCCACACCATGCTGTCCCTCTTATTCAAACTTTGATACCCCACTACTATTTTTCCCCATTCTAAATCACTGTTGTCTTTACAAACTATCCTTTGAACCAATTTTAGAGTTATTTAGCATCCTTACCTTTAAATACTTCGCTACAAACCTCTGAAAAAATGAGATGATCAGATTAAATGATCTTTAAAGCTCCTTTCAGTTCTAAATCCCCAAATCTAGCACAAAATGCTTTAATCTACTCAAAAACCATAGTCCACAGTACCCTCTGGTGGCCAATAAGAATTTACTGCTTCAGGTTTTAATGCTCTTTGTACTTAATTAAAAGAAAAGCAAGCACCTGCTGGTTCACTTTACTTTTATAAGAAAAATGAGAACTTAAATGAGTTCCAGAGGGCTTTTATATGGTAGAAAGAGAGGAATGAAATAGAAGTTTCCAAGGCAAAGCTAACAATAAATGAGAAGGAGATAACCAGGCTGTTCTTCTTCATCCTAATTTGTATTATAAGGTAACTTTACCAGAGGCAAGTTTCCATAACAACATGCTCGACTCTGGCTTTTCCATAAATTTCAGGATATGATTAGCTTTTTGGCAAGAGGGAAGAAAAGCATCCTGCACTTAATCAAAAGATCATCAGCCAAGCTTTGAAATAGCAGTTTATCTTCTCTGGCTGTAGCTGTAACAGCCAGGCTAAAATGAAAGCGAAAATAGGAGGGATTGACAACAGAGCCGGGAAGAAAGCAAAAAATCACTACGAAGACCTTTATATGAGACAATAAATCAAACATTCTTTATTAAAGAATAAATTTTAAATATTAGTGCTTTGTTTGAGAGACCAAACTCATGATGAAATTTTATAGAAAACATTTTTAAAGCATTAATTGTGTGTGATCTAATACTATGTCAACTTCCTAATTTTCAAATAAATTCATTTTTTCACTTTGCAGTTTTTGAATTTAGCACTTAATTTCCAACATATAATATTTCAAAAGGAGTCCTGAAGAATCTACTGAAATCATTTCTGCAAATGTAAGTAAGTAATTTTCTTTATAATATTTTAAGAAAGATAGCTGGTAGGGTTCTAAAATCCCAAAATCTTTTCAAACATTGTGTTGCCCTGAGTTACATAAATTCACTGGAACCTCAAGAGCAATCAATTTACAGTACAAATATTTGTTGAACAGCTCTTATTCATTGAAAGATAGAATTCAGGGTAAGGCAAATCTATATAGGAACTGATCTTAATGAAATTTTAAAGGACCTTATATGATGTTTACAAGGTTTCATCCCTATTTCATTCCCTTGATGTTGATTTAAACAACTAGTAATAAAGCATTTTAAAAAATGAGTCAATAACAAAGCTATGAAGGCAACCCAAGAAGTACTGTATCACTATGGTTACTGCTTACACACACTTTCAAATAAAGTATTTTGTTGGAAAATGGTATTAGAGATTTAGAAAAGAATATTTGAGTTCATGATATTTAGGAAGAAAATAAAAATAATCTTAAAACAATAACCAATTTTCTACAACAAAAAAGGGATAGGAATTGGACCTGTGATTTTAATTGTTGTAGGGAACTCCCAGATAAGGAAATTTCTTCTACCAGTGCAGGTCAGCACCTTCTCTGCAATTTGCAGCTTTAAGAGAGGTGCCTAGAACATTGAGAAGTAAAATGACTTGTCCAGGGTCCTATGATTAGTGTGTATGTCTCAGGGGTGAAATCTAAATCCAGGTCTTGGCTTCTCCATCATACTCTCTCTCTTAACATTTAAGATAATCACGCTTCATGATTTTCAAAAGTATTCAGACTTGTTTTTATAATCATCGTAATCATTAACAATGTCCCCCATTACATTTTATTTTGAGGAAAAAATATTTCCTTTCATTTATACGATCTTTCCTTCTCATGGCTTCCTTCAAGAGGGCTTGAGAAGATCAGCTAAAGAAGCCTGAATGACCCTATTTGTTAAAAGTAAGAAAGCATAAATGACAATTAAAGGACATTGTAGAATGGGTAAAATTATGCTCTAATACAGCAACTGAAACCGTGGGCTCATCTGGTTAATAAGGATCTCAGTATTTACCCACAAATTCCCTGTACTTCCACTAACAGATAAAACATTTATTTATTTTTTTAAGGGGAGAAGGGAATCATAAAAAGAAAGAAATTAAAATAAAATGGGTAAAATCAAACTTAGGAAAAATTTCACACGCCTACTTGATCCTGTATTATTGTTAAGGCAATTTCTTCTGAGTCTAGCTTTGCTCCCGTATAACAAGTAAAAACCCCACAATCACCATACATAAGCTGATTAGCTGTCTGAAGTTCTATTTGGATTTAAATAAACAGTTTTCCTGTTTGGCAAGATTTAGGCACATTCAGTATAGGGGCAAATTAACCCCTTTTCATCCTGTTCAGATAAAACTATCAGAGGCTTCAGTAGGTAGTGAACAGTAGGTTTAGTGAACAATGAGATTTCCAGGAATAAACAACACATGCTGAAATAGCTTCCAATCTCAAAGCCCAATTTAAATTTGCAACTTTTGTTTCTGGGAAAGCTACCTTATTACTCAGTGAATCAGGATCCTTAATGATATTTTTTTTAAAAAAACTCAAATTTTAAAATGACAAAAATATTTCAGTCTAGATTTCTCACAGGAAGCCTCTGATTTAAATATTAAGCACATACAAATAAGCTTTTTTCTTTTATAAAATTATGCACAGAAAAACTTCAAGCAGCTTCTCTATGTATTCCAAACAAAGACTCAAGACTCCTGATGGAATTACGGAATTGACCATACTCCTCTTCACCTGGGGAAGGGAGAAAAGAATTTTTTATTAAACTGAGTTTACACATACAAATATTTTTTAATAATTTATTCTAGGGCAGAAACATGGAACCTTCACCCAAAGGAAGCATTAGACGTCCAGCCTAAATACATCCAGTCCATGAAGCAAGACTGCTTTATTATTAGTCCAGATTATTTCCCAGCTGGTGGGCTGCTTTGTTAACTTTGGTTCAAAGCAGTCCCTTTCAAAGTTGGGTGAGAACACTGGTTAAACACACTACTAATTAACATTCTGAATAGCAATGAATAGGTGAAAATAGAGAAGAAGCAGGAAAATAAGAATACTTAAACTCACATAAATAATAACTCACATTTAGTAACAATGAAGCAGGTAATACAAGTACCATTCCCATTTCACAGATGAGGAATTCCAGTAAGTGGCAGAGTTGGCACTAATACTGAATCCTTCTCACTCTAAAGCCAGTATTTTTTTCCACTCTGCCACGCCCCTCTAAGCCCAGGACTTCCCTTCCATGTGTCTCTTTGCTACTCTCTGTAGCCTGTTTACACCTGTTTCTTTTTTCTCTTTTCTTACCCCTTTTTTCCCCCTTCCTCACTTTAACTAGCAATGTGGAAATCCAAATATTTTAAATTATTGAATTTGTTGGACAAAATATTATTTTAATTTTTAAATGAAATCTTTTGTTTCTCCCTGTTCCTCAAGGACAATTACCCTGCTTTTACTTTTATGTGGTCCTCTATCGGACAGCTGCCTACAATAATAAGTTCTTGATCCTTGTTCTAGAGAATTTTGACTCATCACTCCAGAAAAAAGGAGACTCATGCTGACTCAGGCTGAATAGTAAAAACCAGATGTTCTTTCTCCCATGTGGGATCTTTGCATATACTTCCTTCTATGATATCAAAGAAAAATTCTAGTCAATAAAAATCAGGATGCTATAAAATTAATGGATAAAAGTCTCAACTCCTCACTCTCTTTTGCCCCCAGAGTGAAATAATCCCCAAGTTCTGCTGTTTCTAACTTTACAACATCTTTATCCCATTCTCTCCTTTGACACTGACACCACCTCATGAAGACCCTCATCACCTCACACCTGGGTCACTGACTCAAGTGTCTCCCTACTCTGGTCCATCTTCCACTTAGCTGCCAAACTGATCTTTCTAAAGCTGCCCTCATTCAAAAACTTTATCCTTATGAACACATTCAGGATCAAATAAAGTTTTCCCTACTTGGCTTTTACAGAGCTGCATAACGTGGCCTGCTCCCACCTTTCTAATGTTCTGATACAGTCACTCCCCTATGTGGACTCTGGGATCAGGACCTTCCTGCAGTTCCTAAAACAGGAAATTCCATTTCCCAACTTTTCCCTGAATGTCTTGCATGCTAAGAACACCTTCCTTCCCCACCTACACCTTCGGGCTAAAGTCCTACCTTCTGCAAAGAGGCTTCTCTCAGTCCTCCCTAGCCTTAATGCTTCTTTTGATTAACTCCAATTCATCCTGTATCTGCTTTGTGTACAGAGTTGTTTGCATGCTGTTTCCCTCCTCACACTGTGAAATATTTGAGAGCAGGGACAATTGTTGGTCTTTCTTTAGGATGTTGGTGCCTCAAACATTGTATAGTTTATCCCTTCCACACCACAACTTTCCCCATTTTGGTTTCAATATATCACAGATCGACATAAGAAATTAGGTGGGTATTTCTGTGCAGTTTTGTAGAAGCCGCAAACACATGAAGATCGGCAGATGACACAGAAAAAGTTGAGGAACTCAGAAATGCATAAAATATGTGTATAGAATTGTATGAAATCAACATATTTCATCCTTTAACATCATAATAACTCAGATTTCTACTCTGGTACAAAGGGAGTGCCAAAAAATTTTATATGGATTTTCCATATCACAGTAGCACTGCACCCCTAATCCCTGAGGTATGGAAGGGATAACTGTAGGTGCATAATAAATGCTTGTACTTGACCTAACACTTAAATAGTCTTCCTTTCACCCCTTCAGTATTAGCACTGGCAAATGGCACCTATGAAGAGTATTAGAGTAAATCTTTTTGAAAGTATCACATCTAAGCAAAACTAAATTCTAGTTTAAAAAGTTTTTTGTTATTTGGAAAAATAACACACCTTCTAAGACTAACATTTATGCATGGAAAGAGGAGGAATGATTTGAGCATTTGTAAACATCATTTATATTTCCCCTCAAAAAAATTCTGTCAACAACCAATTTTTCATATCAACTTTCCCTCACAAAAATATCTGCACTCCTCTTTTCCTACATCCCAATGAACTACTAGCCCAGGATTAAATTAATTTTAAATTTTCTCCCTACCACACTGGCCACATCTCAGTCCCTAAGTTTCTTTCTGCTAAGGGTTGAGATGATTTCTATTCCAGTTGAATTGTCTGCATATAAAGCAATTCTATAATGTTAAAAGGCAGTGTGATGTTCTAGAAAAAGCCCTGGATGTGAAGTCAAGAGATCTGGGGTAAGTGTGGGTTCCACTCCTCATAAGCGCTGCAACCATGGGCCCACGTCAGCCTCTCACCCTCCATCATCTCATCTACAAATGAGGATAACAGCATTCATATTCCCAACCTCTGGGGACTGTTAGGAGTCTTAAATGAGAGGTGTGTAAAGTGCTTTGTAAAGTGTACAGTGTCCTATGTTTATTTTGTTATTAGAAGAGTACAAATAAAGTGTAATTCAAATAAAAATTGTTGTGATAGAGCACCTATTTAAAAATTCAATTCATTTCACCTCAAATCTTTATTAAATGCCTACTATATGCAAGGCATTGTCTTGGGCACTGGTGATACAAAGATGCAAACGAAACAGTCCCTGTCCTCAAGAAGCTTCTGTTGTACTGAGGGATAAAACATGTACATAAGCTGAGGAAATACCAAGTAGATAACAGTAATTTCAAGAGGGAGAGACTATTGATCAATGAAGAAATCAGGAAAGGCTTCCAGAAGAAGATGGCCACTGCGCTGTGAGAGCCTCCACTTTCCCTTTTTCTTCAATATGACTACAACAATCCTTCCCTAAACTCCATGAAATCTGATCTCATTCCCTAGTTCCTATCCCGCTGCCAAAATATTTTCTCCCTTTCCCCTGGACTCTCTCTCTCCTCATTCAATCATCTCCCATATTTCTTTTTTCCCCCTGTGGTTCTTCCCCAATCTTCCAATATTCTAATTTCCTGATACACTCACTATTTTTATTGTAGGCCCACGGAACAAGGAAGAAGTTTTAGAAACACCAGGGTCTCTAAAGACTGCCCTAAGGCTGTAGACAACTGAGAATGGGTCTAGTCTAGAAGAGTCAGATAGAATAGATCAGTTACAAGTACCTCCCCCCTGCCCCTCTTTCCTCATTTGGTGATTGTAATATACTTTTTTTAGCAGGGGGTAGGTGGTATGGAGTGTTGGGGGGCACAGGAGGTGGGGTTCAAATTTTACTCATCTGTAATAAAAGCCCAACACTGGCTTTAAATTTTAATCACTTCTGGGAGCTCAGGCAACAAGTGTGTAGAGTACTAGAAATAGCCACATTATCAGAAGGAAGATAGGTAGACAGGTACTTACTAAGGTTTGGCTTTATAATATTCTTCAGGTGTCACTGTTTTGGCTCCACCAAAGTAGTCTATGATCCAGATGTTGGTTATAGCCAATTTGGCAAAGAACCAGTTATGATCTGAAGGCCATGATTCCATTTCAGGGTGACGACTGAATAATGACTTTTTTGCAAAGGTCATTTCTGTATCATTCACCTAAAAATTATCAAAGAAGAATGTAATTTTTTTCTCTGTTGGAAACAAAAATCCTTACAGCTTTAATACGTTAACTCTCTAATCTATTAAGAATATGTAGTTCCAAAAATCTACAGAGTGATTCAGTAGTAAATTTTGATTTTGAAATCAGGGAAGCAGGAAAAAGTAAGAAGGGAAATTTAAAAATGACAATTCAGTGTTTAAAATACTAAAGTTATTTGTGAGTCATTATAATAGATATAAAGAAGTGGGAAAATACTATTAGAACTGATTATCTCCCTGGAAAATGAATGGTATTTCTTAAAATAGTTAAGTAACCTGCATTAGTTACAACACTAGAATTTATGACACCTCTACCTTTAGAATCTTTAAATCAACCATACCCAATTAGTTTGTTACATATACAATTTGACTAAACAAAAGAAATACATTTCTGATGGATGGTTAACAGTACAGATGGCATTTGAATAAGGTACACAAAAGATAAAACTAATATAAATTTGGAGATAAACACATAAAACATTTAAATAAAATTCAACAAAACATTTATTAAAAGAGTGGAATTGGATTGAACAACATTTAGGATATCCAATTTCCCTCTGCTATTTTTGCCATTTCCTCCTTTCCAGCAATTAAATACCCATAGGTGATTCCCAACTGCTTTTCAAATAAAGCTTGCCTCAAGTGAAAAAAAAACTCGAAGTGCTACAAAGAAGGTATGTTAGTCTAGCAGTCTAAGTAATTTTAAGATCTGTATGGTAACACTTCACCCACAGATTCTTACACAATCTGTCTCCCCTCTGGGCCATCATTCACTATTTTTCAAATTCAAACCCAGGGATGCTGCACCTGTGTTGTGCCCACTACCTTCTATTAAGATGGTTTTTCTCTACAGTGCTCTCTATAACCTTAATCACAAATCAATATAATTAAGTTCACCAAGCTTTTCTTTAATTGATTAAAAAATAAAATCACATTACTTTGTCTGTCTTTCTTATTATAGAATAATGACTTACCTTAGTCATTGTTCCTGACAGCATTATGTGAGCACAGAGCGGACTCTGAGGATCGAATCCATGTTTTCTGCAAAAATCAGTCTGTGCCAAAGACATTGTCAAAGTAGCATTGGGATTCACCTGCAGAATGACAATCAAAACTGAAATCTTTCTGTTAAGTGATATCTGCAAAGAGAATAAATTTCTCAGGTGCCCAATTCTATCACACATTTCCAGTGGTCACTTCCATTCACTTCCTTGCTTCAAATAATCACCATTACAAATGACAGGCATGCCTCTTAAGCCTACAGTCAGAGATCATGCCATGGAAAATGTAGAGGTGCTACAAGGCTGGAGAAGAAACGAGGGCCTAATTTTCAAAAATAGAAAATGGATAAATTCTGAGAAGCAGTGATTACAAAAAGATAGCCTACATTCATCAAGGCCAGGTCATGCCAGATGAATCTCATTTTCTTTTTTGACAAAGTATCTACCCTTGTGGATCATGGCAATGCTGCAGACATAATATTACTTAGATTTCAGTATATGAGCTGAGGGATAGCATAAATAGGTGGATTTGGAAATGGATGAATGACTGTTCCCAAAGAGTCAAAAGGGTCAATACTAACTCGAAGAGAGATGTCTAATGGAACAGGACTCTATGATTGGTTCTGTGCATTTCAATATTTTTATCAGTTATATGAATGAAGCCATGGATGACATGCCATTAATTTTTAGGTTGCATGAATTTAAGAGGGCTGGATGTCAGAATCTGGATCCAAAAAGAACCTGACGTGCTAGTACAATGGATCAGATAAAATAAGATGAAATTTAATAAATAAATGTCAAGTATTAAACACAGATTCACAAATGTCAACTTTACAACTATGGGCTAGAAGTAGCACAGACAGACAAGCGTCCCTGTGACAAAGATCGAGGGGTTTGAGCTGGCTGCAAACTCCTGCTCAACAACATGACAAGGCAGCCCAAACTTGTGCTGCTTCCACTTCACACCACATGAAGAACACAATGGAGTCCAGAATGTGGGAGCTGATACCTTGCTATTAGAGGGGCTCACAGACTTCACTGCTGAAGGGACCTCAGAGTCCATTTAGTCCAGCCTTCTCATTTGTAGGTAAACAAACTCAGGTGCCCAGAACCACGCAGCTCACAAACAACAGAACCAGCATTTGAACCCAGATCCTTGACTCCAAATCTTAACTCTCCTCCACTACACCAAGCTGCTTCACTGTAATACTAGCAGCTAGGAGGTACCATAGTACCCAGAGCGCCAGGTCACTGACCACCTGGGTGACCTCTCACTACTCAGGGCCAGTGGTGCCAAACTCAAATAGAAATGGCCTCACAGTGATTTAGAAAACCACAAATTAACATTCTCTATATTGTGCTGTATTTTCATTTACTGCGTTAAACATTTCCAAGGACATCCTCCTCTGGTGAGCTGGATGCCTCTGCTCTGGCCACTCTCTAGCTCCTGAGTTCTGTGGGTGGAGGGAGCTTCCCCCATCCAAGCAATCATAGGTTCAAATTCTGTCTCTCCAGTTTTCAGCCTATGCAACTCCGTACAAATCACTTACCTCCCCAGGGCTTCAGTTTCCACATCTATAAAATGAGAAGGTTGAGCTAAATTATCTCTAAGGTTCTTTTTCACTCTAAATCCCTTGGATTTATGAATGCTATTCCACCAATTAAATTAAATAACCTTCTATTTAATATAAAAGTAGCAAGGCAGGGTCTCTAATAAGAAATAACATTGTACAATTCACATATTTGTAAAACTCTTGTCTTGGTGAAATCAATGAAACAAACTTCATTAAGAAATTATAATTTCATTAGAAAAAATCAAGTTTAGGAACTAAAACTATAAGAAATAAGAATTGCAACAGGAATAAACACGTCCTAGACTAATAAACTTTTAAAGTGTAGTTCCCTATTTATGAGTCCAATGAGCCTAATTCTAGTGTTTAATCAATCCATGAGCATTTTTTAAGCATTTAGTTGATGTGCCCTGTGTGTGTGCAAAGTGCTGTGGATACAAGGAAAAGCAAAGACAGTCCATGCCCTTAAGGAACTTACATCCTTAGCCACGACTCTCTCTCTTTGCATGAGTTATGATGTGATATGAAACTCAGCATGGAGACAAGTTGCTCAAGCAGTGAAGTCCAAAGTGGCTGAATCACCACTGTGGACAGCATAGGCTAGCAGAACCAGTCACGTGATTTTAAAACAGAAGAAACTTCTTACTCTTGTTGGAAGAGCCAGATAAGACCCGCTCTTCTAAGACCAAAACTTGCCAAATGCTAAGCCAGTACAGTTCACAACTCGTGTCTGCTGGGCTATGAGGCTAGTGAAATGTGCCACTGCGAGATAAAGAACAAGTCACAGTTTGGGTCTCAGACTGTGATGACTTTCTGTACAGACTCTTTTGGGTATATGAAACTTGGACACTGAGCCAGAGACAGTCCTAGCATGCACCGGCCCCTTCCCCACCCAGAAAAATCTCCCACCCTACTTACTCCAACACCATGGGGCCAACACGGCACTGAGTCACAACTATCACAAAGGCCACCAGCAAAGTGTTGTGTGATCCCACTTATCCATCAAACAGAAACTATTTATTGAGCACTAATTCTGAAGGTGCTGGTGAGGAAAAAAAATTAAGCCATGACCCCCACCCTTAAGAAGCTCTCTAGCTGGAAGACAATCTATCTACAAAGGGCTGAAAAGTTAAATCTTCATGACAAGGCGTGAGACGGCACATGGTATATGATGATCAATTACAAAATGATGGCCATGATGAGGTAAGGTCACCCCAGCTGCTGCAGCCATCGGGAAAGGCTTCATAAAAGAGAACTGAGCTGTGAACTGGATCCTGGAGGATGGGTGGAAAAAGTGTCTTCACTTAGCAGCACCACAATGTGGGGTAACCTGGACTTGTGGCTCATCAGTGTGGGAAATTATCCAAACGTCAAGCTGTCTGAACCTAGAGTCGGTCAAGTGGAGCTGTGGGGCCCTGGACGGGTCATTTAACTTCCCAGCCTCAGTTTCCTCTGCTGTAAAACGGGGATCAGAATAGTACCTTCCTTCCCAAGGCTCTGGGGAGGATTAAATGAGATAATATTTGTAAAGTGCTTTCAGCCCAGTGCCCAGTGACCCCTGAGCTCGGGTTCCCCCCCCCCGTGACCCCTGAGCTCGGGCCCCCCCCCGTGACCCGTGAGCTCTAGCCCCCCCCGTGACCCCTGAGCTCGGGCCCCCCCCCGTGACCCGTGAGCTCTAGCCCCCCCCGTGACCCCTGAGCTCGGGCCCCCCCGTGACCCGTGAGCTCTAGCCCCCCCCGTGACCCCTGAGCTCGGGCCCCCCCCGTGACCCCTGAGCTCGGGCTCCCCCCCGTGACCCGTGAGCTCTAGCCCCCCCCGTGACCCCTGAGCTCGGGCCCCCCCCGTGACCCCTGAGCTCGGGCTCCCCCTCTCCGGGCTCCCCCTCTCCGAGCCCCCAGAACCAGGAGAACCTCCGCGAAGGTCCCCACGCCGCCCTCCCCCCGCGCCCGCCCGCGTGGGGCGCTACCCCCGGGCCGGCCCCCGCCGCCGCCCGCCCCCGCGCCTCACCTGCAGGTCCCCCACGGACATCTGCAGCGGGCTGAGGTAGAAGTAGGGCACGCCGCTGCTCCCGCCCACCGGCCCGTCGCTGAGGGAGAAGATGTTGGCGAAGGGCCGCCCGCGCACGGCCGGCACGGTGGACACGGTGGCCAGCGCGCCCCAGTTGCAGGCGTGGGCCACGAACCGCGCCACGCGCGCCACGTCCTCGCGGGGGGGCAGCTCGGACGGCTCCGGAGCGGCGGGCTGGGCCGGCGGCAGCAGCAGCAGCAGCAGCAGGGGCGTGAGCGCCGCCGTCGGAAGCCTCATCCTGTCAGCCATCGGCCGGAGCCTGACCCGCCAGCAGCGCGAGAG
Source organism: Notamacropus eugenii (assembly GCF_028372415.1). Classification (NCBI taxonomy): domain Eukaryota; kingdom Metazoa; phylum Chordata; class Mammalia; order Diprotodontia; family Macropodidae; genus Notamacropus; species Notamacropus eugenii. The sequence goes on along the minus strand of NC_092873.1, from coordinate 478,958,506 downwards.
AGGGGGTCGCCCCGCCGGGCCTGGGCCAGGCGAAGCCCCGCCTCTAGGCTGGACCAATCGGAGCCGAGAACGGGAGCGGGGCGGGGCCCAGGGCGGGCACTGGCGCGGCGCGTGACTCGCTGTTTACTCCCCTCAGCGACTCGAGGCCACGCCCCTGGGGGCGGGGCGGAGATTTCGGGCGTCAGCGTTTTCCTATCAGGGTCCTTCCCCCTTTCTCGATTCCTGGGAGAGTGTGACCCCGGGGCGATCTTCCTCTTTGGGGAGCTTGGCCTATCCGTGCCTCCCCAGCGCCCTGCTCAGAGTCTGGTATACAGTGGGCGCTGGATAATTGCTTGCCCACTTATTATCCAGTGTGGGCATTGGTGCCCTTTTGCCTGAGGCTCCCAGCCAACGTGCGACCTTGGGCGAGGCCAGGGCCCAGCGGGGGGGAGGGTGTAAGCTGGACAGGACGGCTGGACAGGGGGCACGCTGATGGGCCGTGGCCAGTCTGGGGCAGTGGGGGGGAGGGTGTACACTGGACAGGACGGCCGGACAGGGGGCACGGTGATGGGCCGTGGCCAGTCTGGGGCAGTGGGGGGGAGGGTGTAAGCTGGACAGGACGGCTGGACAGGGGGCACGCTGATGGGCCGTGGCCAGTCTGGGGCAGTGGGGGGGAGGGTGTAAGCTGGACAGGACGGCCGGACAGGGGGCACGCTGATGGGCCGTGGCCAGTCTGGGGCAGTGGGGGGGAGGGTGTACGCTGGACAGGACGGCCGGACAGGGGGCACGCTGATGGGCCGTGGCCAGTCTGGGGCAGTGGGGGGGAGGGTGTACACTGGACAGGACAGCTGGACAGGGGGCACGCTGATGGGCCGTGGCCAGTCTGGGGCAGTGGTGGGGAGGGTGTACGCTGGACAGGACAGCCGGACAGGGGGCACGCTGATGGGCCGTGGCCAGTCTGGGGCAGTGGTGGGGAGGGTGTACGCTGGACAGGACAGCCGGACAGGGGGCACGGTGATGGGCCGTGGCCAGTCTGGGGCAGTGGGGGGGAGGGTGTACGCTGGACAGGACGGCCGGAGGACAGGGGGCACGCTGATGGGCCGTGGCCAGTCTGGGGCAGTGGGGGGAGGGCCGTGACGTCAGGGTCGGGGATCAGGTGCCCCTCCATGCCAGCCTTCCCTCTGTCAGTCAGTCTCCTCCATCCCAGTGGAAGCTCCCTGAGGGCAGACTCCTGCCTGGCACCTAGTAAGCACTTAATAAATGCTTGTTAAATAGAAAAAATCGAATCCAAACCAGAGATACATAACTTTTGGGGGGGAAGGGGATGGGTTGTGGACCCTCTAAGAAGTCAGGTGAATGCATCCCTTGTATCCACCCCTTCAGGGTAGTGTTTGTAAATACATAAAATGAAACAATTAAAAGAAAACCAGTTAGATCACAATTATTTCTAGGGGGGTTAGTTCAAGCACCCCAAGTTAAGAACTTGGGATCTGAACCTCTTACACATCTTCAGGCTTGAACTACTGAAGTTCCAAAAGTTTATTAGCCAAAGGGTAAAGTAGTATTTTCTCCTAAAATTATCTCCTAAGTGCTTCAGAGAGATCCCAAATCTACCACTTAATAAAGGTTTAGCTTAAAGCTGGCAAGTCCCTTGGAAGCGCAGTGAAAACAGCCATGGATTTGGAGTAATGAGCCTAGAGCTGAAAGGATCTTTACCAGGCTACCTCCCTCATTTTATAACGAGGGACCTGAGACCCACAGTGCTTAGCACAGGGCTTGGCACATAGTACCTGCTTTATAAACGTCTATTGACCGATTTGACCCTTCCCACTTTTGTTCATATCAGCTGTAACATTAATCTGCCTTTAGTCAGATCTAGCCATGACTCACACACACCTCCTCCATTCAGTAAATTCCAGTGACTATCTTATTTGTCTGTGACAAGTAGGCTCCTTATCTGTTTCATGTTTTGGAAAATCTAGGTTCTAAAGCAAAATTTACAAACCAGTCAAATGATTAATAAACAGGCCTTTATTGCCTCTGATTTCCTCTTCTGAGCAAGTAGGTTGTAAGTTTTGGGCTGTATAAAGAATATTATTTTATGAATTTATTATTCAGAGCTCTAACTTGAAAGAGTTATTTACTTTATATTTTTGGAGCACAGTATGACTTTGAGGACTTCGCATTGATTTATTTAGAATACTCAGGTTTTCCCCCCAAAACTGTGTACCAAATACACAGTAGGAAATTTTTGTTATAGAATGAATTTACTTGATTTTCATTTTTATAACTAAGAAAAATAAGTTTCTTCTTTTAGCTCAAATGACATTCAAAGTACTTTGGCACGAGGAAGCCAGCATGTTTTGCAATAATATAGTTGTTCAGTGCTCTACCACTAAATTGTTGCACAATTTTGCAAAGACTTCCTTTTTTTTAATTAAAAAAAGAGTTAGTTTGTTGTGTTGTTTTTTGGCTTTTTTTTAATAAAACTGGTTGCTCTTATAAGAATTTGGAAAACTGTAGCTCCTCATGCATATTTCTTGTCTAATTGTCTATGAAGCATAACTAACATTTAAAATCACAAACGGTCTAGGAGGACATTGGCACTTTCCCCTCTTCTTGCCCATGAAGGGACCTGTCTGCTCTGGACCCATTTATCAGATTGGGCTAGGTTCCCTTAAAGGAGACTAACAACCTAAAAAAGGATCAGACTCCTTTTCTCTTTGTCTCTTTATGCCCCTACTCCCATAACCCTTGGGGAAAATTTACTTAAAGCTTATATTTTGGCTCATGTCTAGGGTCTCTCTAAATGGGGGAGTACCAGTATAGAAGTACAGCATAGGTATTTGTTTGCCACATACAAAAGAAATGCTAATACATAGCACTCACAAGCATACAATGATCAAAAAAATTTTTAATGGGATTAATATGTAATTATTGCTATATTCTTAGGCAGGGCAACTAGGTAACCTTGTAGATAGAGTGGCAGGCTTGAAGTCAGGAAGACTCAGATCTGGCCTCAGACACTTACTAGCTGTGTGCTCCTGGGCAAGTCACTTAACTGTTTGCCTCAGTTACCTCATCTGTAAAATAAACTGTAAACCACTTCAGTATGTTTGCCAAGAAAACTCCAAATGGGATGACGAAGACTGACACAAGTGAAAAAACAATTGAATGATAACATACTCTTAGGAAGTTGATTCTTAAACTTCATCAGAACATAAAGCAAACAGTTTTCAGGAATACTGAATATTGTTACCTTTCGTCTTGAATCTGCCCAGTACCCTCAAAGCCCACATTTATGGGCTCGCCAAGCCAGGGCTTGGGCTCCTCCTCTTATTGGCAAACGTTTTCTCCAAAGTGGGAGCCTCCACGGATGCAAACCAGTTCTAGACTATGCCAATGTGGTGTGCTACACTCTGTCCCCACTATCTCCAGGTCAGGCTGTTATAACACCCCTCAGGGTTACTGAAACGGGTGTCTTTTCTGATGACATTGGCTTTAGCCCATTTCCTTCCCCTCTTCTTCTCTGCCTCCACTGTTAGAAGGATGTGACTAGCCCCTACTTCAATTTAATCACTTAATATCAAGTAGTTTTTGAAAGCTGATATGTATATTTAACATGATAACACATGTGTAATCCATATCTGATTGCTGCTGTCTGGGGGATGGGAGAGGGAAAAATTTGGAACTCAAAATCTTATTTAAAAAAATGAATGTTGAAAACTATCTTTACATGAAATTGGAAAAAAATAAAATACTATTTACTCAAAATAAAGAAGTGGATATTTACTTCATGGAGCTGCTAAGGTGGCCCAGTGCCAGACCTGGAATTTGGAAGTCTCATCTTCTTGAGTTCAAATCTGGCTTCAGACTCTCTAACTAGTGGTGTGACCCTGGGCAAGTAACTTTAACCTGTTTGCTTCAGTTTCCTCATCTGCAAAATAAGTTGGAGAAGGAAATGGTAAATCACTCTAGTATCTTTGCCAAGAAAACCCAAAATGGGGTCATGAAGAGTTGGGCGTGACTGATATTGAATACTGATACTGGAGTGGTTTGCCATTTCCTTCTTCAGCTGACTGTATAGATGAGGAAATTTAGACAAATACAGTCAAGTGATTTGCTCTGGGTCATATAGCTAAGAAGTGTCTGAGGTCAAATTTAAACTCAGAAAGATGAGTTTTTCTGACTCCAGGCATGGTGTTCTATCTAGTTCATGATGTCTGAAAGGCCTATGGAGATGCAAGACTGGAGGTGGGGCTGGATGAACAGATTTAAGAATCAGTATAGAGATATCCTTTGAATCTGATTGCTAGTGAGATCATCAAGTGAAGTGGTCTAGAGGTCATTCCCAAAGATTATTCCTTGCTTCTTGGGGCTTTGGTTGAGTGCAAAACCAGACTGGAATCTGACCCCCAGATTCCTGTGGCATGTTCTCCCAACCACTGTTGGGAATCTACTCCCTTCACCTAGAGGGGAAAAGAATGAATGAAAAGGCAAATGATTGAAGCTCATTTCTCAGGGGGCTATATTGCCTCTAAGTCCTTCTCCTTACCACATGGTCTTGATGGGGTGCTTGGGTGCCTGTGCTTGGACCCCAATTCTAAAATCACATTTCTCTCTACCCTCAAAACACTGTCTAAGGCAGTTTCTCCCCAGCCCAAGGACAGCCTGCTCTAGATCTGTTTTTCTGATACAGTAGCCAGCTGTACCTATAGAATTTATTAGTTTAATCCAACTGTGTGGTGGCTGAATGGGTTATGTACTGGGTCATAAAGATATTTACTACTCACTGACCAATCATATGTATCCTAGGCTTAGGCATATATACATATATGTGTGTATATATACATAAATGTGTGTATATAGTCTGTAGTGTTGTCTAGTGCCCCCCAAAATGTAATGCATTCTGTATACACACACACACACGCATATATACTCCCTTATGTTTATCTTGTCAAACAAGACTTTGATGGGAGCAGGCTGGGTATTTCTCAGTAAGTCCTGACAGTTGACTTAGTGATGTTTCAGGCCTAAAATCACACCTCCATGTAGCCCTCCTTGGGCTATTTCCAAATGAACTCTGGGTAAAATACCTGTGTAGTAGATACTAAAAGTGCATATTCCTTTAAGAACTAACCACTCCCTAATCCTGCCCTGAATCATCTAGTTAGCATATTTGGCACATGTTTTACTATAGAATACTCTATATAAACTTTACCTGCACCCCTCTAAGCTTGCAGGCTCCCTAATAACTCTTGCCTGCTGAAAAGTGTAATAAATCTTTACCACCTTGACTTCAAGAATGCTTGAGTTAAGCATTCATTCTGACTCTGGTCTTTGGGGGTTCTCAGAATCCATTCCCCTCCTTTCCAACCCTCATCAGTCTCACATATGAACCAAAGAGAGGCAAGGAAATCATCACTGAGGCTAACAAGCTTTCAAAAATTCCTCTAAAGCCAATTCAAGAGGTTTCTCTTCAACACAGTCAACCAGAGCTAGATGTCTCCCCAAATTCCGCAGTCTCTCCCTGGCATTTCCTTCAAACATCATAATGAGGCTCCCAGAAGCTAGCTCCCCAGGATCCTCCATCCTCTACATGGAGAAATTTTACTAGGGGAAATAAGCTGATGGGATCTGAACGTGCACCAAGACACTAACCCAAAAGGAGAGTACAAATCTATAAGAGGTAACGGTCCCTGCCCTCAGTGTTTACCTTATAATAGGAAGAGACAACAGAGAGAAGGGAGTGGTGCATAGGAAGGGTCATTTTGTTTTGGAAAGTTACTGGGACGTCTTAGAGGGGTAGACCCACAATCCCTTTCCAGGAGCAATGCTAGAGATGATTTGATTATTGTGCTGGTGCCTTGTATACAGTAGATGCTTAATAAATGCTTGTCAATGTATTGATTAATCTGAAAAGTAAGTGGTGTGGATTGTAGGTTAAACTTCCAGAGCAGAGGTGTCAAACTCCTCACCAAAACCCTTCAGTGGGTCCAGAAGCAGATTAAAATGTACTTGGGGAACGTTTAACAAAATACAAATCCAATAAAACATAGATTATGTTTCTTTGTCATTTTCTAAGCCAGTATGTGATCTGATTATGGTATCCAAATTTGACACCACTGCTCCAGAGCACAGTTTCTGGCTCCAACCAGTTGTAATGAAGTATGGTTTAGGCTGAGCCTAGATGTAGTGGGTGACTAAAACAGCTACCAATCAAGATACTGGGGAGTTATTGGTACTGAAATAGTTAAGTCCTTCTGGGCATGGTAAAAAATTACTATAATATAATGACAAAAGACCTCAATCTAATGTAATTTTAAAGACATATTTTAAAAGATCCAGAGGAAAGGCTCCCACATGTCGACAAAAATACCCCTCACAGTATGAAAGGGTATGGAGAGACTGCCTCCCTTTACGTAAGATCATAGATCTATTGAAATGACCTTAGGTGTGTCTATTCATCTCTTAGGGACTGTGTTTTCATCTGAGAAAAGAGAGGGTTAGATTGAGTGATTTCTCAAGTCTCTTCTACCTCTAAAATCTCATAATGTGGCAGTCTTAGTTATGGAGGTAAACAAGCTCATGTCCTCTTCATATTTAGAAGCTTGATTCCCCTTCAGTCTTTATCTTTTCATGCTGAAAAATATTGGTCCTTTTTACTGTGCTCTCATGTAGCAGCCCCTCCCTGTCTTTTCAGTCATTTTAGTAAGTTAATATAGTAGGTGTTGACTGGGGGGTTTGCCAGCTTGTGAAAGCAGCTCAGACTGTAATATTGTTCTTAAATTGTTTTTTACAGAGATAGAGAAATGCTATTATGTGGAGACAAAGCAGCAACATGAGGAACAGCAAAGTGGATGTGAGCAAAAGTTGGACCTGTCATGGGAACTGGAAATTATTGTTAGTTGGGACTCAGAACCAACCATTCCTGCTGCAATTTTTTGGTTAACTACAAGTCTGTATATTAATTTCACCACACCAAAATCTGTCCCAAAACTAACTCAGGAGCCTTAAGCATTCTTTAGATAAGAAGCCAGAGGAAGAATCTCAATTGTCCCATACTCTTAGGTGATATGTAAATCCTCCTCTTCTGCCGATTTATTAACTCAAATCGCTCTAGTCCCAGACCAAACCCTGCTTGGTCACTGGTCCCTGATTGGTTCAAAATGAATGTAACTAACAATTGTTTCTATTTTGGCCAGAAACCCTGAGGGTCTTCCCCTCAGGGGAAGCTGGGTGTTCTCCTTGGTTCTGGAAAAGGACCAAAATGACATCACTATGCTAGAGTCAAGTTTCAGTGTGTCCAACTGCGACTGATCAGACCAATAGGAGCTCAGAATGCCCTCCCGCAGGTGGGGCACAAATAGGCTGGGTGGACAATTGAGATGGATTCTCTAAATTTGTGCATCCTCTGTTTTTTCTGAGCTGTTTCAATTCTGCTTTGTTCACAGACCACAGCACCTTCTCTCAGGTCTGCTACTGCACCGGTGGCAAATTCTCCAACTTGAAAAGGTTACAAGCCAAGACCAAAGTGAAGAAAGTGTTGGTTCACGATCTTCTGCTTGCAGATGACTGTGCACTCAGTTCAGCCTCTGAAGCTGAGATGCAACAAAGTGTGGATCAATTCTTTGCTGTTTGTGCTCATTTTGGCCTAACAACACAAAAAAAGCCACAGGTGCTCCATCAGTTGCTGCCACACCATCCACTGGTTGCAGCAAATGGGGAAGTTCTGAATGCTGTGGATAAGTTCACTTCCCTTGGTAGTGTGCTTTCCAGGGATGTAGACATTGACAATGAGGTTGACGCACACATTGCCAGAGCTAGCTTGGTGTTTGGGAGGCTCCAAAGGAAAGTTTGGGACGGAAGAGAAATGACCAAACTGACAATCTACAGAGCCGTTGTACTGACTTCATTGTTTTTTTTAAAGAAACCATTCTTTGCCTCATTTTTTTTTTTTATTAAGCCTTAATCACCAATTGGGACTGCTTCAGTCAAAGTGAGACCTAATAAAGACCTTCACTTGAAAACACCAAGGTCCCCCACTGCCTCCTGGGCCATCTCCCGTTATCATGATCCATATCAGGCCACTGAACCCAGATGTCTCTGGAGGAGAAAGTGAGGCTGGTGACTTTGCACAGCCCTCCCTCACTTCAGTTCAATTCACTTGCATGTCATGGCATCACTTCCCTAATGTCACAGTCCTCTTTGAGAAAGAAGGGCAAACAGCAAGCAAGCGAACCCTCTAAAGGTAGTTTAAGTTGCAACCTGATTTAGTTTCTCTATAGAGTCTGTTTCCTTTGGGGATGTATGAGATTACAATTCTGTTTACCTAAATTTGTTCAATTTTTATGACATTGAAAAAAGTATGGGATTATGGATCTGTCTTCTCTTTAACTTTTATGACCCAAGAGGAATGTACAAAATTGTAATATATAGATGAATTATTTCTCCATCACTCTGACAGTACATTCTTTCGATAAGAAGCCTTGTCAGAATTCTCATGATTGTTTAGATTTTCTCTGAGTCCTGAACCTATGCTTGAGCATAATGATACCTAGGTTTTTAACCTCCATAATTCCTGCATTGTGGTAAATATATATTTGGTGGCAGTTACCCACAACATGAACTCAGAGAGGAGATATTTCTCCTACAACAGACCTTTGCTATTAAACTTTCATTACTACTTTCTTATTTAAGAGAATGTCTAGACTAGTGGTCCCCAAGGTTGGGTTTTGCATGTATCCCAGAGGGTGTGTAAATGTCCATGAGAAATGAGAGGTGTAAAGAAAATAAGGACCTGGGGTCTCCCTTTTTCTGCTGGGGGCTAATTTCTGGTGGAGGAGGCACCATGTGGACTGTAGCTGTAACAGAGTGGGCTGCAGCCTCCTTTCCTTTCTTCCTGTCTCACCTTGCTCCAAGGACCACCTTGGTACTGGACATGGACACAGGGTGGCAGTAGCCCAATGAGCACTAGCTGGGTGCAGGAGCAACTTTGGGATCTGGGGGCAATGGAGATGGAGCAGTGGCCCAGGAGGCAGGAGCTCAGAAGGTTGAGGAGGCTAGTGCTCTTGGCCTGCAGAGGGGGAGGGCAGTGCCAGGAGCAATGAGCCCAGCGTGCTTGTAAAAGGGGACCATGATTCAGGAAATTGGTGAGCAAGAGAACAGTGAATGATGGCATTCCAAAGGAAAGTTAGGATCATATTGAAAAAGAGGTTTAATTAAATATTTAATTATTTTAAAAATCTTCATTCTTAAGAATTTTATTCTTTGTCCTTGTATCCCAAGCTCCTACAATAATTCCTGGAATTAGGTTTTATTATGCACATAGTAGGTGCTTAATAAATGCATGGTGACTGATTGATTAACAGATGTCAGACCTCTATGTCAGATATAGATTATTGTTCTGGGCCTGTTCATCAGACTAAATATTTATTGGGCTCCTACTGTGAGCCAGACATTGTGCTTAGCACAGAGGATACAAAAAATGGTAAAAGATTATCAATCCCTTGTCACAGGCTAATGGGGGTGGGGGGTGGGGTATGCGATGCAAACAGATATGTGCAGATAAGTGCTACATGGGATCAATTGGAAATAATCAACAGAGAGAAGGCACTAGAATGAAAGGGTACTGGGAATGACTTCCTGTACAGAAGGTTGGATTTTAGCTGATACTTTTGTACAGAAGGTTGGATTTTAGCTGGTACTTTGTGGAGAATGAAAGATGAAATGACTGAGGAAATGAAGGTTTGATCTTCCGAGCATATCAATTTATTAAACAATTCATGGCAACTGCCAACAAATGGAGACCATGCCCCTTCCTCAGCTTAGGTCTAGACCCTGAGACAGACTTTCCTACAAAAATAATTAATCAAATAAGGTCAATTAACTAAAAGGAAACAATTAAGCAGGATTTAACATTAGGTAATCTGATTTCTATTGGAAGAAAGATTAGGTTCTTTCCATGTGGGGAGGGGGAGAGTGAACAGGTACAATTCCCTGAAATCAGAAAAGGTGTCCCACTCAACCCAAGTATCTATAAACAATCAAAGGAGTGGAAACAATGATTGATCAATATGGGGCCAGTTTTTAGTTAAGACATATGGATTGCTTGAGATGTTCAATTGTGAGAAAAGTTTTTGCATTAGTCTTTGGATCTGACTGGTTTCTGGTCAGTATAACCAAGGCCCTTAGTTAAGGGTCTCTCAGCAGTAGGTAAGGGTAGTACATCTTCCCAGCCAAGAAGGCTTAGGTTCAAACAAAACAAGGTTTTCCCCCAACTCCCACATGTGAATCAAGTTCCCCCACAAGACAGAAGTTAGACTAAACCCATAATTGAAAAGCTAGCTCCAGAACTGAGTCTCAAGAGGGAGTCAGTGTGGTTCACTCAATTCCCATAATTAACCTTTGTGTCTTAATCCCCTCAATTCCCTCAATTTTCCCCCTTTGGATTTATGGAGGGAGTGGGCAGTCCATTCCTAAGCATGTCTATAAGCCAAATCTACAAGCTTTTTTTCCACATATTCATGATCAGAATTATATGTCAGGTTACAGATCAAACCACTTACAGAGTTCACAACGGACTTATTTGGAACAGGGAGATTCGCATGTCACCAAGGTAACCAAGAAAGCTTAAATATATATATATATTTTTCCCAATCTTCAAAATGCTGAGAAGATAGAACCTTTGTTTCCTCCATCATTTCATCTTTCATCAGCCACAACTTAAAGGAAGGTAGGGAAGCCAGAAGGTAGGAGAGCACTTCTGGAATGGAGAACAACCAGTAAAATGGTTCTATCACTCTTGATCTATGAGGCTTCTCAGTCTCAGTGACAGCCCCACATGCTGTCTCAAGCACCCATAGATGAAACCAAAGAAAATGGAATGCTTTAAAGGACTGGGTATGCAGATGAGATGGCCCTTGGTACCGATATGATGTGACCATGTGATCATGCCAGATATCCAGTGCCCACAGGTAAAGAGATTCAGGGCACATTTTTTGGAGGCTTGTCTGGAAATCACAGTCCTGTTGCAGTCATCCGTGGCCCATTTGAATGAAGAACTAGATCTGGCAGCTAAATTTAGATACTGACATTAAAAATAAACACCCTCACAGTTCAAATATCTCAGGATTCCAAATGCAAGAAAGATGGGAAGGTAGCGCAAGTTGAAAATGATCCTACAAAACTCTCTGTGACTGAAGGAAAAAGTTTGGAATCTGAGCAGCCACCAAGTATATCAAACGGAAAAAAAAGAGCTTTGTTGCTGATTTAAAGCAGGGGTATCAAATTCAAATGGAAATGGATTCTTATGTGCTGCATATTGACTTGGAAAACCACAAATTGACATTATCTATGTTGTATTGCATTTTTATGTACTGTGTCAAACATTTTTCAATTACATTTTAATCTAGTTTGGGCAGCACTCTGCATTTAAGGCCAGCAGGTCAATTTGGCAACTCTGAAAAGGGTTAGGACACAGAAGAAGACAATACTTTACAAAGAGCTTTTTGTAATGGCATCCCAAGTCAATGTTCTAGCATGGTTACTTCAATGCATACTTCATATTTCAGACAGAAGTTAGCACAATAGAATTCAGATGAGTTGACTTCTTCAAGCAAATGGAATGCTGTCTGCTTACACTGTGTCTCTCATTTGCCAATGGTAATGCAATCCAGGTTCCACCTCACCCCAATATTTGTTTACTGGAAATCAGGTGCCCTAACAGGATGTGATATGAGAAAGGTCTGATTGGTGTCTGTATGTTTGTGGAAACAATTATTTATGAGTAATGGTAAAAAAAAAAAGAAAGAAAGAAAGAAAGAAAGTAAGCTTTTCTAAAACTTAATACATGTAGTGACATTGTGGGAGACCCCCTACCATGGAGGGTCTGACAGTGCTAATCTCAGTAAACAAAAATTTTAAAAATTAAAGAAGTGTATTTAATCATATTACTACTAATAATATTTTAATAAGAGCTAAAAGAATTTGTACCACTAACAAAAATAATTTTCCAACTATTATTTTGTTTTTCTCAGTCTTAAAATTTCTATTTTGTATATGTTTTATTATGTACATAATATGTCAACATAGTAGTAAAAACATATGTTTTATACAATTACAAGTACTGGGTATGTGGGCTCAACATTTTTTTTCCTGGATGATGATGGTGCTGGATTAAAAAAAATGGAGATCAATGACCCATTGTTCCTGGCATTTGATAGCAGTAATAATCTCATCAACTCAAAACAAGTCTGTAGTGTTGTCTAGTGCCCCCCAAAATGTAATGCAGTCTGGATTCTACATTCAGTTGAAAAGGGAATGAGTACCTGTTCATCAAGGATTTATGGGAAATATAAAAATCTAGTTGGCTGAGTGTAGAAGTACCTTCATGTAGTGCCAGATACTTGAGGCAAAACAGGAAGGAAATCAAGTAGGCTAGCCTTATCAACAAATGTTTAACCAATTAACACATTTTTGTTGCCTGCCTCCTATGTGGAAAGCATTTCACCCTAACTGTATCACAAAATGCTTTAACCCACCATGAACCAGAAGCAAGATTGTATTACACAGTGAATCTGGAACTAAGCCTAGACCTAGGAGTTAGGAGGTCTTAGTTCTAGGACCAATAACTGGCTGTGGGACTTAGAGAGGTCACAACTTCTCTGCCCCTCAATTTTTTTTAATTTGTAAAATGAAGAATATGGCCTATAAGATTCTTGTTGCTCCTTCTAGCCCAGAAGTTTCATAATTTTATGAACATGTTAGAAACTGATTATCCCACGGAGGCTAAATGTTCTTTATTTATTGACTTTACCATAGATTTTTGGCACTTACCATGTTAATATATTGTGTTCTTATTTGATAGACTTCAGTTTCCTTATGTATAAAAATGAGAGAGTTGGATGTGATGACCTCCAAGGTCCCTTCCAGTTTGAAATCAGTGATCCAATGGTTTCATTAAATGGCAATACTGAAAAAGAGAATCGCAGCATTGGAATAGACCTTGGAGGCCAATAAATCCAACCAGTACCTAAACAAGAATCCATTCCACAGCTTTTCCAACAAGTAATCATCCAGTCTTTACCTAAAGACTTCCAGTAATGGAAAGCTCACTGTTGTCTAAGGCAGGTCATTCTACTTTTAGAGAACTCTAATTGTTGGGAAGTATTATTTTACACCAGACCAAATTCTGCCCCTCTACCACTTGTGATCATCTTTCTTACTTCTGCTTACTGGGCACAAACATATCCCCTATCATAGCATTTCAGCACTCAAATACCTAAAAGTCAAGTGTCAGCTCCAAGTCCTTCCAAGCCTTCCCTTTTCCAATTCCTGTAACTAATTTCTATATGATGTGACCTCTTATCTTCTTATCACATCTTTATCATCCTTTTCTAGTTTCCAACTTATAGAATCTTAAGATTCTATAGATTTAGAGCTACAAGGAAATTTAAAGGCCATCTATTCTTTCCAATCCCTTTATTTTACAGGTAAGAAGACTTGTTATGGTCAGAACAGCTAATAAATACCAGAGACTGAATTTGAAGCCTGGTCTTCCTGACTAAACCCAGCACTCTCTCTACTATGCCGTGGTTATCAATT